>NW_022631046.1:859168-903762 GCF_010015895.1 Lontra canadensis | reverse complement strand
GGGGGGGGGGGGGGGACGTTGCATCAAAGTGGTTCATGTGTTTAAAATTAGTTCCTCCCATTATTTAATACATACGAAAAATGTGCATTTAAGCTTTCCAATATGATAGTATGACAAAATGTTAGCTCAGCATCCTTTAGCCTATAGAGAACTATAGATTTTTAAAAGGTCAATTTCACAAATTTCAGCAGGCTATAGTTTCTTACTGGATCAATCTTTTGACTGAAAAACACTCAGAAAGCTCGTTCTTATTCATAATGTGGTAATGCTAATTATTATTGTTAGTCCCAGTGACTGATATTCTCTTTGAAGAGCTCTGCTAAGCATCATCTTGTTTAATTTTCAAAGCTGCTCAGTGACATAGGCATCATTATCTTTGTTTTACAGTTGAGGAAACTAGAGATACAAGAAATTGGAATTTGCATTGAGTCATCAGTTTAAAAGTAGAAAAGTTCTATTCTGGATTCAGGTGTTTCTGACTTCAAAGTCCAACCTACTAGAGTCTCGTTGTTTTTCTCATGGTTTCTCACTTTATATATTTCTCTGCAATAATGTGTATATGTAGGGAGAAAGAGAACACACATATTTAAATACAAAGCATTCTGAAATGTTTCTCATTAGGAAAAAAAAAATAAAATGCCTCTCCTTAGAAAGCCAATTACAATTAGTAAATATAACCTTCAGTATTGTAATACTTTTTTTGGTAATAAATACTTTGTAGATCAATAATTTCACAGAAATAGCTTAATATTCAATTTAAGGAAAGGAAAATGAACAGGTAATTTATAATACTACTCCCAGTACTGGCTAATATTTTTTGAATACTGTTAGTTTTTAAAGATTTAATTTTTTTTAAGTAATCTCTATACCCAACATGGGGCTTGAACTCACAACCCCAAGATCAAGTTTCAGTCTCTACCATCTGAACTAGCCAGATGCTCCCTATTGAATATTTTAGGAATAATACCTATTTTAGGTATTCTTTTCAGTAGAACTCTACTTGTATTAGAGTTTAATTCTCACAATAATTATATAAAGTAGATACTATTTTTTCCCATTACCCTAATCAGAAAATAAAGGCTTAGGAGTTGATTTATTTGCCAAATCTAGAAGGCTAGGATGAGCTGGAGATTTGAATCTTTTTGAATTTCTAATTCTTACCCCATAAACTGAACCACTTCTATGGCCAGGCTGTCAAACATGCACTAGGGATAGTGCCTAAAAGGAACTACTTTTGAGATTGAGATTAGATAAATAAAAAGCCTATATAATATTTTTCCAGGTTTTGTTATGCATTCTAAAATATCTCTAATAATAGTGATCAAGACTAGAACTCATTCAATGAAACGTTGATAATCACTGTCATGAGAAAACAAGGCTACTGAGAGTAAAAGTATTATGGAGAATAACTAGGAGTTACTTTTATTTATCTAATATCCTCTTTGCTCGTTCCCATGTAGCCCTTTTCCCCAAATCTCAGATTGTCTGGTAAAATAGTAAATTAAATTCCTAGCGTTTGAATGTCTCTGGCTTTCTTCTTTCTTATTTTTGTGTTCACAGATCAGAGAAATTGAAATGAAGCCAATAATGGCTTCAATTTCTTGCTCTAATAAAATACCATATTTTGAAAATAATGTTTTTAGTTATTTCATTTTAGGTAAGAAAATATTTATATGAGAGTTAGTTTAAAACTTTTAAATTATATCCACTGTACAATAAAGCCAATGGCTATTAACTACTCAATAGTGACAAATATGTGTTCAATACTACCTTAATTGTAATATTTATACAAATAACTGAATGTTGGACTGATACTTTTTTAAGAGAAAATTCAGAAAATTAGCTAAATCTCTAATATATTTTCCTAGTAGACTTTCCAGCATTTCTCTAGCCATGATTTCAAAGTTAACCTTTCAAAGATGAAAGAACTGAAAATAAACAAATCAATGTGAGAGAAAAACTGGAGAGATTTTATCTTTGGAAGACAGAGGAAGAAAGAAAATGAGACAGAGACATAGGGAAAGATCAGAGGTACATTAATCATAACAAATATTCTAGCCCAGAAGGGAACACTGGAAATTAAGAACTAGTGATGGGTAAGCCTTTTAAGGTTTAAAGATGGGGTCCAGATAAGAAACTCAACATTCTTGTGATTATCCTAACCTTTCTCATAGAGGTTGAAATCAGATTGGAAATATGAGAACAAAGTTTCTTGTAATATATTGCTCCTTCCAGAGTCAGTCCAGCTGGAAATGCATAGAAGCATGAAAATGAAAAAGAAAACAAATAGAAATAAGCTAACCAAATTTTGAACCATAGGAAAGGTTCATTTGAGTTTGGGTAGGCATAGGTCACTTCTTTTTTCATATGAACTGATTATTCCCTTGTTTCAAATAAGAGCACTTTGTTGTTTTTCTAAATGAGCCTTCATGGAAATAGTTCATCATGTCTTCACAAAGATCTGGGATTATTATTTTTTCCCTGAGAAAGAGTTTAAAACATCATGGCAAAGTGTTGAAGAAAAGGACATGGTTTCGGATTAGGGCATAATGGTTGAAATTGAAAGTAATTAATGAGAAAATTCTTGCAAATGGTGCAGATAGCAAAATGGATGAATTATGCTATTTTATAATAGACTCAGGAAACCTTTGAAGGCCAGGAGTCTGACAGAATGATATAAAGGGATCAATGTACAAATTGCAGTATTAGTGCTCTGATTCCATTTTTTTCTAAAGAGAAACATTGTAATTACAGAGCCAAATTATCTCAATCTGTAATAATGCACTGAATAAGTATCTACATATTCATATCTAACTTATTTTATGGTCAGAGAACAAAACAACAGGTTGGAGAAGCGAGACTGCTGAGTATTTTAATTTTATGTAAAGAATAGCAGTTTTCGGCTGTACTAGAGAGGAGGAAGAAAGTTATATATGGCAAAAATATCTCTCAATGTTAAACAACAAAACAGAGAGCAAGCTTTGTTTTCCCAGAGTCCAAATCTGATCTATAAAACACACATGTACATGCACACTTGTGCACCAATTGTCTCTTATTAAATAAAAAACAACTCAATCACGCTTTTAAATGGAAAAGATCAGTTGGTTTACACAGCTGAAAAGCCCAGAGGTAAGTCTGGGGCAGACCTGACCCAAGCAGGACTCCAGCTCCATTTTTCTGTGACTCCTTCAACAATTCCCTCTTCCCTGGGTTGGCTTATACCCCAGGCTTTCTTAGTGCAGGCAGAGAATGGCTGCCGCTACCAACCAAGGTTACAAGTTCTCCAGTTCACAATAAGGAGGAGGGAGAGTAACAACTTTGATCATCATCACCTAAACCCCTGAATTTGGCCAGAGAATGCTAGCTCTTAGCTATTACCTATTCCTAAACCAAACCTTCTGCAAGGGGACAAGATTATGTTGATTGGATCATGCCACTGAGGGCCGAACAATGGAGCTTGGTGTGAGTTTAATATTACCAAAGATAAATAAAACTGAAGAAGGCTAGTTCCCTAAAGGAAAATCTGGATGCTGTCAGAAAAAAAGGGATAGCTGGTGAATAGTAAAGCAGTGACTACTCCATAGAGTAAGAAATGTAATGGATATGGAGAGAGAAGTCCATGGATAAGAAGAAACCCGCGCCCCGCCAAAAAAAATGGGACTCCATATGTTAGTTCATTGATTGAATCATTATAAATTCAGATTTGATGCCTTATACAAATACTTTATTCTTATAAAAGTAATGTTTATCTAGTACTATTTGTAGTATAGGAAAGTCAAGACATTAGACTTTTTAAAAAAAGATTATTTATTTTAGAGAGAGAGCACGTGCACACATATTCACAAGCAGGGGCGGGGCAGAGGAAGAGGGAGAGAGAGAACTCAAGCTGACTCCCCTCTGAGTGTGCAGGGCTCCTTCCAGGATCTCGAGATTATGACCTGAGCAGAAACCAAGTCAGATGCTCAACTGACTGAGTCATCCAGGCACCTTTATGCCACCTTTTAGCAATTTTTCCTTCACTTGTACCTTTTAGGTCCCTATGGCACAAATTAAATTCCAAACAACACCCTCAAGCAAAGCACAATAAAATATATATATATATATATGCAATATTTAAAAAAGATTTTATTTATTTGAGAGAGAGCACGGGGAGGGAGGGAAGAGAAGAAAGGGAGGGAGAGAGACAAACCGACTCTACACAGAGTGCAAAGCCCGATGTGGGGCCTGATCCCATGACCCTGAGACCATGATCAGAGCTGAAGTTGAACGGATCAGTTCAACCCACTGAGCCACCCAGGCATCCCCAAAATATTCAGTTAAAGAGGTGATTTTTTTTTCATGAATGAGTTTGTATTTTACTTAAAATATCCAGATCAGTTGTTTTCCTTGAATCTATCCACTGTAATGTTATTTGATGATAGTCTATAGGTACTAATTGCTGAAAATACCATTCCTATAGTTCCACAAAGATAATCAAATTTCATCTAAATTTCAATTCCTGTTTCTACAAAGTTGTAATTTTTTTGGTAATTTTTTATCTTTTGTATGTTTAATAACTAATTTTTAAAAGTCATTTTACTTTTATTCATTCATGTATTTATTAAACAACTATTTATAGGTATTTATTATTACTTTTCTGTTCTTAGGATATGTACAATGAAGAAACTAAATAAAATCACTAGCCTCATTGACTTTATAGAATAGTGGAGGGCAGTGAATAATAAACAATAGTGTATCTCTGAAGACAGTAAAAATTATGGAACAAAAAAATAGAACAAAGGAAAAAGATAGGGAGTGTAAGGAGGGTTGGTTTCAATGTTAAATAGTGTAACCAAGAGAGATTTTAATAGAAAAAAGTAACAAACACCTATATTGAAGACATTTATGTGGATATATGATGAAAAGGATTTCTAAGCAAAGGAAAAGCAGATGTAATGTCTTGAGACAGAACATAGCTGGAATTTTCCAGGGGCAAATGGATAGTGTTATGGGGGGCAATGGGGACTAAGTTAGAGGGAGAGATAGTGGGAAAATAAGTCATGGAGGAAACAAGAAGCCAGATAACCTCTGTTTCTCTCTCTCCCCATCTTGATCAGCCGTGAACATAAAAGCATTATCGACTTCATAAATCTTTCTATGGATCATTGTCTTGATTAACTCTATTTTGGTTTTCCCTTCAAGTTGTACATTTACTAATATATTTTTATTTGTGGTTATTTAGTTGTCCTTTTTCTAGATTTGGGGAGGATAATCATTTTTATTTAAAATTTTCCTATTGGATGGTCATGAGCATGAGGCATGTCTGTTCATTCAAGTATCACTTTAGCTCTACCTCCAAGCTTTTGATGCACTGTGTTAGTGGTATGCATTTATCGTTTGGTTGTAATTTCCATTTCAAAATATTTTTAAATTCCTCTGAATAGTGTTTTATTATGGGATTTATGAATTTCCAGATCTATAAATATTTTTAGCTATTCTTGTTATCTAATTTTATTCCCTTGTATTCTGATGAAACGGTCTGTATTATTTCTGCATCTTGGTATTTGTTAATATTGCCTTTATGGTCATTTTTCGTGAACTTCCCACATGGATTTGAAAACAATGTATATTCTTGCTCTTGTTCAAAATTTAGCTATATCTGTACAAGGCAGAATAATGGCCTTCAAAAGATGTCCGTACGCTAACCCCTATAATCTGTCACTCTGTTATTTTACATTAGAAAAGGGAATGTGATTAAGGTTAAACACCATGAAATGGGAAGATTATTCTAAACTATGTGGATGGGCCTAATCTAAACATATGAGTCCTTAAATGCAGAGAAACTCTCCTGGCTGTGGTCAAAGAGAAAGAGGAAGAGATATGACAGTTGAAATTTGAGAGATGTGATTTTGCTTTCTTTGAAGATGGCAGAAGGGAGCAATGACCCACGGATTATGAGCAGCCTCTGGAAATTAGAAAAGGCGAGAAAACAGATTCTCTTTATAGTCTCCAGAAGGTAATGTAGCCTCACTCACGGTGTGATTTTAGCTAGGTGAGAACTGTGCCAAACTTCTGATCGATAGTACTAGAAGATACTAAATCTGTGCTGTTTAATAAGCCACTAACTTTGCCACAGTGTGTTACAGCCGCAACAGAAAAACAATACAGTACTTACGAAATCCATTTTATTGATTCAATTATTTACCTTTTTAATATTATTATGCATTGTTTTCATCTGATCTGTCGATTTCTGAGACTGATTCTATAAATCATTGGTTTTTGCGATATTTTTCTTCTATTTCCATTGCTTTTTCATATATGCATTTATGTAAAGTTCATATATATATATATATATAGAGAGAGAGAGAGAGAGAGAGAGAGAGAGAAACAAACTATATTGTTAGTTGAATAATAGTTTAGGTTGCTATGTAATTTTAATACTTGCTTCATAAAGAAACTAAGGCTATTATTCCAACAGTCCTGGCAAGTTTTAAAGAGAGCAGGTATTTGGTGCCTGGGTGCTTAGTGATTAAGCATCTGCCTTTGGTTCAGGTCATCATCCTAGGGTACTGGGATGGGGCTCCTCATTCAGTGGAGAGCCTATTCTGTTTTTCTCTCTCCCTCTGCCTTACCCCCCTGCTTGTGCTCTCTCTCTCTCTCAAATAAATAAATAAAATCTTAAAAAAAAAAAAAGAGGATGCAAATTAAGGCAGAGATATTCAGAAATGCAAATAGGATGCCAAGGTTAAAGACAATTAAAATGGTAAGATCTGGCAATGCAGGGAATAAGTGGCATGAAAGAGTAAATAATTAAGGCTGAATTCCAGCTTTTTACTTCGAAGGACCATGAAGATGCTGGTTCATTCAGCTAAGGCGTAAGATCAGTAGCTGTTTTGATAATACAAAAAATAAAATGTCACACACCTTGGTAGGGAACATGGCTCCCTTTTGTCTCTGTCAGATCCTTTGAGGGGAAAGCCAGGAAGGTGGAGGTCAGGAGTGATCAAAGTTATACTGTGTCCTCACAATAAACCCAGTAGTGCCAGTGGCCAGCATCTCCCTGGACTGCCTCTGTCCTGTGCTTCTGCCAGAATGTCCTGCTGCCTAAATGAAAGAGATGCTGGCCATTGCCCAAGCCTCTTCTACAAGCTTCCTACTGATTCTATCTCATATCTAAATGCCTTTGAATAAACTATTTTTTTCCTCACTTGAGCCAGAATGAGGTTCTATTACTTCTGCACAAGATCCCTGTGAGATATAACCTTTTCAGCTCCAATATCAATGCTTTATAAATAAAATGGAAATAATTCACAAAAATTTAACATATAGTTAGATTACACAGAAATAGTAATGAAGCCAGACATTGTAATTCCTAATTGAATATATGTGTTGAACAGGGTTCACCTTGGATGCTGAATTATTCTTTGGTTGTGAATTGGTCATATTTAGGACTGCACTAAAAATATTTTAGGTTAGGGACGCCTGGGTGGCTCAGCAGGTTAAACGTCTGACTTTGGCTCAGGTCATGATCCCAGTGTCCTGGGAGTAAGTCCCATGTCAGGCTCCCTGCTCAGTGGGGAGTCTGCTTCTCCCTCTGCCTGCTGCTCCCCCTGCTTATGCTCTCTCTCTCTGACAAATAAATACATACAATCTTTAAAAAAATGAAGAAATAAAAATATTTTAGGTTATATATCCATGCTTATATTTTGTCTAATTATTTAAAAAGTAAAAAAATTAATTTAGACTATCAATTAATTCATATTTAAATGCACAAAATCATTTTATACGATTATGTTTTAAAATTAAGTTCTTATTGTATTATAGCAAATAAAATGTATGGGCTATAGATATTTTATAAAATATAGAAAACTGTTAAGAAAATGTTACACCATTGCTTGATGAGAAAAATATAACACTTGCGAATGTTTCTGCATTTTCTTCCATTTTTTCTATGCTTTTTTCTTTATATACTTATGATTGTAGAAAATCTTTTTTTTTTTTTAAAGATTTTATTTATTTGACAGACAGAGATCACAAGTAGGCAGAGAGGCAGTCAGAGAGAGAGAAGGAAGCAGGCTCCCCGCTGAGCAGTGAGCCCGATGAAGGGCTCGATCCCAGGACCCTGGGATCATGACCTGAGCTGAAGGCAGAGGCTTTAACCCACTGAGCCACGCAGGCGCCCCATAATTGTAGAAAATCTTATACATAACTTTTCACACCTAACAGTTGCTTAACACTTAGTCTTTACTTAACTGTTATCCTATAGTGACTTTTTAATCCCTCCATTTTTGTATAGTACATCATAAATTGTATGATAGTTTTAGATTGTTTTCTAATGTAAGACTATTAGAAGTGGAAATTGTAAGCTTCTTAAACTTTTTGAAGTTGAGTGGTGGGTTTTATTTGTGTTGTGCTATTTTGAGTGAGTGTTTTGATGGAACTCCAAAATATGCCAGGGAGACAATAAAGACAATAACAGGGTACCCTTATATCTGCTCTTAAAAGGTGGTCCAGGGATTTTTTGGATGGAAACTCTAAGACCACTTTAATATATACAATATATTATATATTTATAATATTATACAATAACTAGCTATCTCTTCTTGCCAAAGAATCTTAAGTATAGAGTTTGAATAGCTTAAGCATCTCGGTGTATAATCAACAAAATTTGGTCAGGAGGCATTCTGTAGAAACAAAAGAGGCAGGGATTGAGAATTCACATATATATTCATACACACACACACACACACACACATCTGTATATATATATGATGAAATGACTTGGTTGCTCTGTATCCAAGTAACTCTATCTAAATTTGATAAAACAGTATATTTAAAAACAAAAGACTGTGGCACGTGGGTGGCTCAGTTAGTTAAGCATCTGCCTTCAGCTCAGGTCCTGGGATCGAGTCCCACATCTGGCTTCCTGCTCAGTGGGAAGCTTGCTTCTCCTTTTTCCCCTCCCCCTGCTTATGTGCACTCTCTCTCTCTCTCTCTCACTCAAATAAATAATAAATTAAAAAAAAAGATTACCCCCATTCTTAACACTATCCTATTAATATAAATACAAAATCTATGCATAAATTAAATATACGTATCTAAAAAACAAACTGAATAATAATTTAAGTTTCCCCTTTCATATCTGCAGTTTTTTTCAGGCAGTCTTGAACACCAATAGTGTAACTGTAAATTGGGGGTCAAGGACAAAACTCAGAAAATGATTAACTTTCTTGCTTCTGCTTCAGAGTGTGAAAATTGTGAAAGATCTGTTACAGTGATAAAAGTACTGGGTAGTGATTACTCAAGGAAAGCTTCCATAATTGGTTTTATTGGGCTTACAGAAAAGAAGATGGAGAAGCTATAACACAGGCCTTTAAACAAGAAGGATGCAAGACAATGAATTACCTTTTTTCTCTAAGGAAGAAAGGATATATATTAGAGCAGAACTTAATTATCCTAGATCAAAAAACAAAACATGCCAGAACAAACAAAAAACAAACAAAAAACAAGACATGCCAAAAACAAAAACACAAGACCCTAATTTTGGAACTTTAAAGGTTCTCCTGAGATTTAAAATTTAATTTGAAGATCTGGTCATCTGCAACTTTGTTTATAAGATCCTACTTTTAGACCTTTAGTCCTTTATGAATATTCTACGCACTTTTTCATTTAGTGCCCTTCAGCCAAAACCCACCAGGCACACACCTATCTTTAAACAAATTGAGTTTATTACTGGTTGCAGGGAGGGAGAACGCTCACCACGTGAACCACAGTGCATCTCAGTAAGAGGGTGTTAGAAAGAATGTGTACTGGTTGAGTCATTGGTGCAACAATAAAACAGTGGTTGAGGTGTGCTCTCAGTTGGGTGTTATTAGAAAGTGGGGGCAATTTTGTGATTGGGAAGTCCATAAGTCTTATCTATCGAGCACACCGACTAGAGTGAGGATGAAGACCGAGTAAGTAAAGGAGGAGCAGTCACCCAGTAAGAGTCAGAGGATGTGTATATTTTGTGGGTCACTCAGTGACTGTCTAAAGTAAATATTTTGTGAGATTATAGCCAATGGAAACACAACGTGTTAATCTTAAGCATCAGATAAATGTGTAAAACTATGGAGGCTTAGCTGTGAGTGTCATATTTGTTGTCCCAGGTCCAATTCAGATAGGGAAACCAAAGGGTTTACACTCTTAGACAGGTTCTAGCTCTGTCATTTCTCTGGTAGGCTCTATCTACTCATGTTCTATATTTCACCTTGCATCTTGATAAACCAAAAAAGCCGTGCCTCTACTCCAAGGTGGGAGCAAGGAAGTTAATCATCTTCTGAGTTTTGTCCTCGGCTTCCAAACACCCAAC
This sequence comes from Lontra canadensis, assembly GCF_010015895.1. NCBI lineage: Eukaryota > Metazoa > Chordata > Mammalia > Carnivora > Mustelidae > Lontra > Lontra canadensis. Next base: position 893,432 of record NW_022631046.1, on the reverse strand, counting down.
AACATCAAAGAACCAAATCCCAAACACGTTCCAGGACGTTAGCTTCAAACAAACATCAACCAACACTGGCATCAATACCTCTTACCTTTGATGATTTATGAAATAATACCTACTATTCACCTGTCACTTGCCTTTGACCCTACCGTACCCTGGATCTCTTGCCACTGTAAATCCTTAACCCCAAACCATGATGAGACTCACTCTCCTTTCCTTTCCGAGTCTTCCAGACATTCCACCTGCTCTACTCTCTCTGTCACTTACGCTACTCAGTGAACTCTGCTTTCTCCTTCTCTTGGCTCGAATTTGATGTCTATCTTGTGTGAGACCAAGGACTCTCTTGGCTGGTCTTGTTGGACACCCTCTGGGTTCTTGGGCCCAGCCTCCCTATGTCATAATGTCCAGGGCTGTCCTTTTTTTTTTTTTTTCTTACACTAAATGTTTGGCACTAAATAGAATTTTTGAAAAAAGAGAAGATGATATCTCTTTGGTTAAAAAAAAAAAAAATTTCAGAAAGACCAGTCTGTTATTGACAAGTTTTACCCATTTTTGAGAAAAGTTTACAATTGTTACATTTTATTAGCTAAAATATTAAGCAGTATGTTTTTCTGAAGCCAATTAAAAGATTTCTCCACTCGAAATTTATTAAAAAAATGTTTTTCTTCCCTCATATGAACTGTATGATTACCTTAAAATTGTTTTCCAATAATTCTTCAGTATTACATACCATTTCATAAGTACCTAGAGAATTTACCCTGAAGACTCATCAGGAAATTGGGCCAACCTCCTTAAACTGATTTATTGGTGTATTACCCTGCATGAAGAGGATTTATGGCTGGATGAAACAGAGCATAAAAAAAGGTAAAGATTCATTGGAATTAAATAAGAGCAAAAAAGCCAGTGCTTGAGTACATTCCTTAAGGAAATTTTTATCAACTCTGACCTTTGGGGAACTATTATAAGAACTATAAGGAATATCAAATGGATTTGATTTTAAAAACAACCCATCTTTGACTTTACAATGTAGAAAATAGTTATAAAGTGTTTTGTTCCTTCAATTCATATTAGGATAAGGCAGGGTAAGAAATTTTGCTCTGTTAGCAAAAAGTGAAGCCAAAGTAATTCAATTTAATTACTTTGTGATATATTTTATGTGTGCTTTTACTTAAGCAATGCTTCAGAAACTTTGATTCTATAAGGCGAGAGAGTTTGGCCATTTTCAATACAGTAATCAGGTTTTCATTGCCTTTTTTTTTTTTTTTTGAGACTGGTTATGATCTTAATTTAAAACAAAAATTTATTATTTAAATTACCAACATGCCACCTGAATCTGGGCTAAATTAGGTGTATATACTTAAATCCCTTTACTTCTATCTCGCACAGACAAGCTCTCAATTCAAATCCATTCACCTAAAAAATCCCCGACACCTCAGATTCAAGAGAAATTACTCTCAAAGACTTTTTTAAACTTCTGAATTTAAGGGGCAGAGACACAATGATTGTATATACACACCGTTTAGACCCCAAATGATTATTTTCATGTCATGTGGGGTTAGTGCCATTTACAGTGACTGAAATAGTTTGTAAGATTTTGGCAGTTAGTCTTCAGAATTAGAAATTTAAAAAAAAATACACTGGCACATTTAAACTAAATAATTCCATATATCAGTAAGGAATACTTTGATTTCCATTTTGGAAAATGCCAAATTTATCAATACTTATTTTCGTTATTGAAATATTGTCAGGAATGGAAGGAAGGAAGGAAGGAAGGAAGGAAGGAAGGAAGGAAGGAAGGGAAAAACAGCAAGCAAGCCAGAAAACAAACAAGAAAGACACCTATTTTCAAAACTGACCAAGCATTTGCCAGGACATGTGCCTTTAAAACTCTCTCCATCTCCGGGCTGCATCATCACATCCACTTCCTTCAGAACCAGCCTCAAAGAGCTGCACTGTTTTTGAGACTTGCACTATCAGACAGGTACTAAGCTGAGCTGACCACCTAATTCTGAAGTTTGTTATCAGTTCGGTTGTTCCTTTCTGTTTGTTATTTTACTGTCCTCTGAATGCTTCTATCGGTGGAGTGATTCCAGAGGAACAAATAAAACAAAGCAAACCAAAAGACAAAACAAGTAATATTTTTCCAGGCTGGGTTCCCTGAAAGCCATTTCTGGGAGAGAGATGAGGTTTACGAACACGTTTTTCCTTGTGAAAGGAAGTGGTAAGGTAACAGTGGGTAGAGGGAGGAAGATAAACTTGGAGGAGGTTTTAGAGGAAGCTAAGGCTGGGCAAGTCCTTCAGAGTTTTTTGCACAGTGGAGTCGAGGGGCCTGGCTTGGACAAGCTCACGCTGGACAGGCATTGCTTGCAATTTGCACTGGTAGGGGCGTGTGACCTTGTGTATGGTTGCACTCCGGAAGTTAGTCAGTCCTTCCTTCCTTCCTTCCTCCCTTCCTTCCTTCCTTCTCTCTCTCTCTTTCTTTCTTCCTTTCTCCTTTCTTTCTAGATTTCATTTATTTATTTGAGAGAGAACACAGGAGCAGAGTGGAGGGGCTTGCAAGGGAAGAGGAAGAAGGACAAGCAGACTCCCTGCTGAGGAGGGAGCCCAAGGAGGCTGATTCTAGGGCCCTGAGATCATGACCTGAGCTGGTCAGATGCTTAGCCTAGCGACTGAGCTACCCAGTCACCCAGGCCGCCTGAGCCGAGGAAGTTCTTAAAGCCACCAGTCCTTACTCCTCAAGGGCATCTGGGTGGCCCATCACAGTGTACATCCTCAACACTAAGCATCTACCTTTTACACTTGTACTGTAGACACAGAAGATCCTTTGGCCTCTGATCAAAACTGCTTCACCAAAAAGAAAAATAATCTATGCTCCTTCTAAAGAAATTAACTTGTTTTAAAACCTTATTTTATAGTAAATATATATATCTACATTTTATTGTCTTCTGCAGAGGCTTAGAATATGTATGCTTCCTGCATATTTTTGCAGTTACCATGTTTAAAAAATAGAATAAATGTCCTCAAGAAAGGTAAATAAACTAGATATTTGTGTATTCAAGGCATTCCATTTTTCTACTATATCAGGCTATATAAAACTTATGTGTTCCAGATTACAGAAGGTTTTAGAATTGTAGAAAGTTAAAAAATTAGTTTTTGTGGGTGATGAAAAAGCATCAGTAGTCATCTTGGAACACAAAAAGAGCACCTCTGTAAAATATGGAAAACTTTGAGGTTTCAATTATACAACAAAAATTAACTTTGAACTCCTAAATGCTTTAGGATTCTGTAATGATAAACTATTTCCTTTGAAACCCCAAGCTGTATATAGCATGCTACGCAATAGATGTATATTTTATTGATCTCAAAAATAGAAATTAGATTTTTAAATATGGACTTAGAAACTTTTTGACATTTTTTTTTAAAGATTTTATTTATTTATTTGACAGAGATCACAAGTAGGCAGAGAGGCAGGCAGAGAGAGAGGGGGAAGTAGGCTCCCCGCTGAGCAGAGAGCCCGATGCGGGGCTCGATCCCAGGACCCTGAAATCATGACCCAAGCTGAAGGCAAAGGCTTAACCCACTGAGCCACCCAGGTGCCCCTGACATTTTTTTAAGCAAAATACTGTGTACCATTTCCATGAGTAAGAATGATTTTTCTCATTTGTAAGATGAGAGCATTAGTAACAGTCCCATTGAGTTATTATGAGATTCAATTAATATAATGCATGTAAAGTGAGCTGAACACAATGCCTGATAATTGTAACTATTCAATAAATGTTACTGCTTATTTTTGTTGTTGTTAATGTGAAATTTTTATCATAACATTACAAAAATAGCTAGTTTGCATTGAGGCATTCTGTGACATATTTAGCAATAACTTTTAAAGTTTATATCCTCTCACGCTAAAGTATTAGTTCAAAAAACATTTTAAAATGTTTGCATTTACTTTCATTTCTGGATATGGAAAAATATCACAAAATGTGTACCTTCACCATTACAATTCACTAACAATATTCTAGATATAACATTGCAGTGTTTTCTGATGTAATCAGATTTATGCTTTTTGGGGGTCACTATTATTTGGCTAAGATTACTTACAGAAATGACCAAGAAGTTTGTTTTTAATAAAGTTAGAGCTCATCTAAATATAGTTTATAAAGTGAGTGTATTATTTTCTAACTAAGTGTATTTGACTGAAAAAAAATTGAGTATGTCCCTTCTTTAACCATTTCTTCAAGGAATGAGAAGTCAGATCAGAATCTAAGTTAAATAAATTAATTTTATAATAAAAGATGGTTGTTTGGATCAAAGTGAATATAATTTTTAATTATGTGCTTCAAAATCAGGAATTATGAAACATCCACAGTGGCTCTGTAACATGCACTATTTGTATACAACTTCCTTTGCAACAGATATTAGCTTTGTTGTACCCTTAGCTTCCTTATAGAAATCCTTTCTCTGGAAAATTTCTGCTCATATTAATATTTTTACATTAGGTTTTCTGCTATTAGATTACTTAATTCAGGTAAGGACCGCTCTGCAGATACAACATCCAAAGTGAAATGTGAGTGGTCATCACTGTCAGGAAACCAGCTGAGTCAGGTACATTGACTGAAATTTACTTGGAAACTAAATGAATAAATCTGGGTCAGCAATAATACAAGCAAATGTAGAGAGACTGTCTACTAATGACACTGAAGTGTAATTAGATGCTCAAGACATTTCCTGAAGTAAATAAGAGACTCAAATTCGTGAGGAATGACTGAGTGGGGGAGAGGAGGGCTTGTCACACATTTGTAGAACATAAACAATTGGGTGAAAGGTTTATTTATCTGTTCATATCCTGGAAAAGGAGGACATGACTTGCTAGGTTTCATTTATTTGGGTCAATAGTGAACAGGCAGAGGGAACTCTGACTTTCACAATGTCATTGTGAATTGTCAAAGTAAATCTAATTCTTTATGATGCAAACATACCTTCTGTGGAAAATAAAATAATGAAGATCCTTTAAGAACAGAACTTCTACTTACCTACTTACTGAATGATGTGGTTTATCTCAATGTGAGTAACTTACCAGTGAGTGACAGACTGCCCCATTACTTGCATTGTTTATTGCTTTGTTATGTTCTATCACAAGTCCAATGTCCTATCTAGTTTGAACTCATAGCTAATTAGAAGACTTTGCATTCCCTCTCAAAATCATCAAATATCCTCATATGGAATATGAAATTAGCTTGATTGGGAATTGTTTTGTGTGAAATCTGTGGCTTTGAAAAAACTAAATAAATTGTTTATGGCTGCCTGAGTTGTTCTTTCTGAAGTCTGTTATTTTTCCTAATTGGTTTATCTTAGAAACATTAACTACTTCTGTGAAATTTATCCATCAGCAATAGTTAGCACTGAATTGACAATGGAACAGATGGTATGTAATTTATATACTTTTGAATTGGTCTCTCCAGTGGGGTTGGGAGAAAGAATGAAGGCACTTGTCAAATGGAAACCAAGACAGAAGGATGGAAATTCATGACAGAAAAGATGGACAAAGATAAGCTGCTGAAGTTTTGTCCTTAGCTCCCTCATTTTCATTTTCCTATCTCCCAAGATAAGTGACTTTTAATTTTTTCCTTATATCCCTACCCTCACCATTTTCTAGAAAGGCAAAGCTAGGGTGGGTAGGTCTATGTGTCATCATACATGGAATCAATTCCATATGGATATTCCTCTTGGAATAACTATAATGGGAGGGCCCAGCTATACCAGTGCATTTTCTTCTGTAATATTAGAAAGGATAAATTCATGCCATATATAGGTTTTTAGTTTTTGCTTTTGTGTTTTTGTTATTGGTGGTGGTGTTTTAATTTGTCTCATTGTGTTGTAAAATTTTGCTTTGCTTTTGTTTTCCAATATTTGTGAGAATCCTGAACACATGACTAACACTGTCTTCTCCCAAAGGTATGCTTTACTTTTAAAGGTATAATGTTTCAGATTTGATATTAGGCCATTTTATTGTCTATCATTCTGTAATGTATTGGAAACTGCACATAGAAAATAATTTCCAAAGTCCTGAGAGTTAGACAGTTTGGCTGCTTGAGGGTGTGTAAAGAAAACACTACTCTTGGAGAAATAGAAAAATTTAACTTCCTTAAATTATAATTTCCTATAATTAGTATCCATCACCTTTGTTTACTGCCTTTGTTTCTATTTCTTTGAAGAGTAAACTTAAAATCAGGCTTTTGGCTTTTCATCACATGTCATTCCTAACTCCTCAAATCCCAGTAACCTTAGGACAGAAAGCATACTTAAGAGCAACAAATGTAATAATTTAATTCCACCAGCTAGAGCAACCTCTTGCTTTTGTGAAATGCTTTTGTGTAGGAGGCACTTTAGTAATGTTCCAGTTGTTTTGTTTCAAAGCTGACATGCTGCCAATATACAGAGGATGGAAATCTATTTTGTGAACATAATCATTCCTGAATAGGGTCAATCTATTTATTTCATTCTAATATGATGCTAAATTAAGTTTTTAATATATTCACAGGACATAACATCTCAAATACACTGTTTATGCTTATAAATTGATGTGTTAATGAATTTTCCTCAATGGGATTCCATCACACAAACTGATCTGGGCTTTTTATCTGAAACTCCTAATGTGTCAGCGATTGCTTGGGGGTACGGATTACACAGGTTAGAATGACATTGTTCCTTAGTACCAGCCTTTGTATGTTAGTATCTTTCCTCTAAGGTATGTAAGGCACAAAGCATTTAGCTGAAAATGATTACTTTCAGACAAAGACTTCTTCTTCTTTCTTTTTTTTTTTTAGGACAAAGACTTCTTATAAAAATTAGATTGAGTACTTTAGAGGGTAAAGCAAAATAAAAGGATAGCTAATTCAGTGCAAACTCTACACAAATCAATAGTATAAAGATTTGTTTCATTAAACAAAAATGTAACTCTACAGACTTTTTTTTTTTCAAAAAATAGAAAGATAAAACTGAGATAGAAAATAATCAAGTCATATTCAATTATTTTTTTAATAATCATCACATTTTAAAAATCCTTATAGCTCAACACTTAGGATTTGAATTGTTTCCTAGGACTCATTATCTTTTCATATGAGAACCTAAAATTCACTAAAATTTCAATGGGGTTAATACATTATTTCCCCACGTCAATATTTCTCATAGTATAAATTTATGCTTGGAGAATTATTCAACCACTATGATAATTGGGTTGAATAAAGAAGAGGGAAGAGTTTAAGACAATGGAATTGGTCAGTTGCTCAGTATAATGCACGAAAAATCATGCAAATCAGAAAGCTTAATAAGAAAAATAAAACATATATAAAATTAATCTCTTGGGGGGTTCAACTGTAAACATGGTGAAATTTAATATTTCAGAAACTGCTATTGACTTTGCTCTGTTGTTTCTCCCTTTTCCTACCAGATGGTAGACTTTCTTAATGCCATCTCAGTCTGATTTCATAATTTGTATTCATACTTGGTTGTAACTCAGCTATTACCTTAAGTAGGTGGGGAGGAGGAAGGACAACGGTGAAGCTTCTTCTGCCACTAAGTATTGAAGAGCAGCAACTTTGATTTCCTTCAAAAAAAATTTTTTTTGTGGTAAATCTATAAAACATTTATCCCTTATCCTATCCAGAGGCAGAAGAGGCACATTAGACCAAGCAGCAGGATTTCTAAAAACTTGGCCTTGGAGAATTTAGTAACTTTGATCTCAACAGCATGCTCACTGTGTCCACCATAACTTGCACTCTCTGGCAAGCTCTGGAGACAGGGCTATATGTCAATCGGTACTTCATATAAGCTCTACCTCATAAAATCGTTATACCTGGGGGAATATATAGTGAAAGGAGATGGTTGTTAATAAATGTAAAACTATATTGCAGCCAAGTAAAGACAATGCATTTGGAAGCAATTTGAAAGAAAGTCTCTAAGTCAGAAAACCTAGATTCAAAGCCATTCATTCATTCATTCATCTAAACATATATTCACTTGTTCGATCAACAAATAATTTATGAGCTCCTACCATATGCAAGGCAAGGTAGAAACATGGGATTTCTAACACACAGCTTTTTAAATCAACAAACAACAGGTTCAGTGAAAGGATGGGGGAAAAAGCCCCAAAACAATCTAGTCAATGAAGGGTGGTATAGCTATCGGATTATCAGACAAAGTAGACTGTAAGTTAACATATTTTTTTAAGGGAAAAGAGGAACGTTTCATAATGATATAATAATCCTCGAGGAATTCTAAATCTACAAGCAACCAACTACATAGTTTCATTGAGAAGCAAACAAACAAACAAAAATAAATACAATTAGAAGGAAAAATAGATGAATCCACAATCATGGTATAATACTCTCCATAGCCAATAAAACAAGCAGAAAACAACCAGTTGAGATTCAGAGTGTGACATCCCAATTAGCAAATTTTTACCCCCCAGTTAGCAAATATGACCTAGTTGACATGATTTACAGGCATAAGTGCAGCCAACTGTGACAGAGTACAGAGGCTTTCCATGAAGCACTTCATGGAGCATCATGGAACACTGCAAGTATTGCATTTACTGACATTGTAAGCAAGTCTCATCAAATTTCACGTGTTTGCAAATTTCAATTTGCAATACATCCTCTGACCACAGTTAAATACAGCTACTAATAAGTAAGAGATAAGTAAAAACATGAATAAAACCTTTAAAGACAGTCCTTATGACACATGTAATTTAAAGGAGTTTATTTTTATTGTCAAATAGACACCAGATCAAATTTAACATTTAATCTTGTTCTATATTTTTTACCTTATTTTGTAATACTTTTCTGAAATATTTCTGAAATATTTTTACTATTTAAGTTAAGCATTTATGAAGTAACTAGATTTAACTTGAAGGTATTCTGTTCCTCATATTCAGGTATGGAGGCAATGTTGGGCAATGGTTAAGCAGATGAGACTAGTATGCCTCACTGAGATCCTGATTCAGCCTCTTGATGGCTTTGCGGTCTTAGATACGGTGCTTAACCCCAGTGTACTTCAGTTTGCTCATCTGTAATATGGGGATAATAATGGGATTTACTTTACAGTCTGGCTGTAAAGATTAAAAAGATCACGCTGATGAATACTCTGCACATAACAGAAAAAAAATATTTCCAGAAAATTTAACAGAGTATGTCTGACACATACTGTTTTCCTGTTATTCAGTTTCTCCAATTCCACAGACTGTAATAGACAAGACATTTTTTGGAACTCTGGAGACATGACTTGGGGCAAATATTTTTCAAAAAGCACTGCAGTGGTTCCTTAATCTCCTATCTAATATGTTTGTTTGCCTTCAGGAAAAGTTACATTTGTGAATCTATAGCAAAAGTATGATACTGCAGTATTGAACATGGTCCACTTGGCAGTAAAAATGGCTCAAAATTATTTTCTTTTTTGTCTTTTTGTGTCTGAAACAAATATCATGATAGCTAGGTAAGACTCATAGTCTTCCTTGGGCAAAAATTCAAAACTGAAAGTATTAGAAATATTCCAGATAGGTTATAGTGTTTTTAGGGATGAAACCATTTGACCATAACATAATTTCATAAAATAAGATGAATATTTGTTGCAAGAATTTTGATCGACTTTACCTATGAACTTATTTTGAAAACTTCCTACTATCATTACTGTGAAATTGAAAAGATAGAAAAGTTAATAAAGAGTTATGAAATCATACATGTGTCTGTCATTTCTCTGCCTGAGAAACTCTGAAATCTTAAGGATCATCTATTTTAAATTTAATATGATCTTTGTTCAGACAATTTTTCTAAGTCTCTGTTGACCTGGCATGGTGTGAATGAAAATTGGCAAACTTAAAAATTTTAAATAATAAAAATGCCCAAATATGAGAAATTTAAGATTTTGAAAATGTTCGTTGGTATAAGTTTTCCATTGCTGAATAACAATCACCTCAAGTTTAACAGATTAAGACAACATAGGTCAGAAATCTATACATGCCATGACGGGGTTCTCTACTTGGGGTCTCATAGGCTAAAATCAGACTGTCAGATGCACTGAGTTCTCTGCTAGAGGTTCTGGAGAAGAATCTGCTTCCAACTTCATTCAGGTTTTTGGCAGAACTTGGTTCTTTGTGGTTGTAGGACTAAGTCTGTGTTTTCTTTCAAAGTTGTCACCAAGGGCCAATTTCAGTTTCCAGTTGCTACCCACATTCCTTAACCCGTGAACTCACCATCTTCAAAGACAAAAAAGAATTTCTCATCTGTAGAATGCCTCCAATTTTTAATTTCTTACTTCCTCTGTATCTGACTTCAGGTGATTAAGTCAGACTCCCTGGATAATCTTCTTATTTTACAGTCAACTATTTTGGGACCTAATTTACACAGAGTACTTATCTTAGTTTTTGACAGAGTAACTGGCAGGAGGTATGTGTACTCATGCTGCAGATCTTGTGGGTCATCTTAGAGTTCTACCTGCCATGCAGTTTAGATAATATTTTTAGTTATACAAATTATTTTTTTAAAGTTTATTGTTTCCAAAAAACAAACAAAAAAAAACCTAAAATAGCAGAAATGGAGAGATTATTTTAGCTGGCATCATTTAATTGTCAAATCAGTCACTACAATTAATTAACAAAATGAATTTCTGTAATTTCCTTTTGGTCTTGTTCAACTTTTGCACCATTTAATTGGCCATTTACAACTGTTTGTGAAATACTCCATTATTCATTATGCTTTACATGATTGAGCTGAAAAAACTTATAAAACTGTTGTAAAGCAATACTTACTATATGTAAGTAGAAATTTCAGCCATATTATTCAAAACACGGCTCTAAATTGATTCCTTTCTGTGTACTCTTTTCCATTTATCTAGCTTGAGTAAGCTAATCAATTAATCAAACCTAAGGTTATTATCTTATTATTATACTTATTGAAGATATTATTGATTAAATATGAAATTATATACACACAATAACTGCATATAACTCAGTAAGGGGGCAGTAACCTTTTCTGTCAAGGTAGATAGCAAAAATAGTAGTTCTGTAGGTCATAAGATCTTTGATTTTCTTTGGTTTTGATTCTTTGTTTTTTTCTTTTTTCTTGTCTTTCTTTCTTTTTTTTTTCAGCCTTAAAAATGTAAAAGACATTTTTGTATCATGGGTCATACCAAATCTGTGCATGGACTGAATTTAGTTGAAAGTACAATACGGAAAAGGGAAAAGGACCCAAGTGGATAATCAGCAGACAATGTTTCTATTATTATTGTCATTATTGTTACCATTATTATTTAAAATTGGTTTAGTGTTTTTACATGCCAGCTTTGACTTACATTTATTATGTCAAGAAAAAGTCATAATTTTTAAGTTCATATTACAGATGAGGAAATTGAGGTTTATAGACATTAAATTGGCTAAGGTCCCAATACTCTTTTAAATAGTATTGCTAGTACTTGACAAAGGACTATACTCTTAGTCTCTATTCCTGAAACTGTAATCTACATAAGGAGGCAAATTATACACCTGTACCCATTAAATATAAGTAATAAAATAAGTAGTAGAGTAATAAAATTGTTCCAGAAAATAGATTACTTATGCATACCCGAAGATGAATTACTAAACTTCTTAGGACTTATGGTTATATGAAGTTTTCATTTCTGAGGCAGTTATGTTGCTGTGAGACAAGAAACAAATTCTCCTATTTCAGCAATGAGAAAATACAGAATTCCAAAGAATAAATATTTGTGGTCAGTAATAATTGTTTACTTTTGTTCTATTCTGGAGTTCAGTTCCTCTCTGAAAAATATTAATAAATTCTTTGATGCTTTGAAAAATAACTAGTTCCTATAATTTACCTTTAAAGCAGTGAAACTTGGAGCTGGTTTAGTGTGGATATTGTGAAATATTAGTTTTCTTTTCTCTCAGGATCTTCCAAATAATATTTCTTAATATAACTAATGAAAAAACTATTATGTTCTAAGTATTTCTTTGTATAAAATAGTACTTAAATTATTAAATTATTGATGAAATGAGTATAAAATGATCATATACATTAGATTAAACATAATTTTCTAGAAGGAGAAAAATACTTAAAAAATTCTTATTGAAATATTTTTAAAGTTCCAAACATAGCTTGTTCAGTGAGGTACAAGATGTATACTTTCAAAATGAAACAAGATGGGGCTGGAGAGGGGGACAAGCCATAAGAGACTCTTAATTTCAGGAAACAAACTGAAGGTTGCTGGGGGGTAGGAGGGATAGGGTGGCAGGAGGGAATAGGGTAGCTGTATTATGGACATTGGGGAGGGTATGTGCTATGGTGAGTGCTGTGAATTGTGTAAGACTGATGATTCATTAGATCTGTACCCCTGAAGCAAATAATACATGATATCTTAATTAAAAAAAGTAAAATAGCATAGTACAAACTCAGTCAATTTTTTAAAAAATTTCTTATTAGTTCCTGAGTGTTAAATTGCAAAGATTTGAGTGGAACTTATACAGGACACTTATAAATTTGCTAGTTATAAAATGTATACAACAATAAGGTATGCAACTTAGGTTAAGTGGACAAATTCCATTAAAGAGACACTCACTATCAAAACTGACACAAAAATAAATAGAAAATCCAAATGCTTGAAGAATTGAAATTTTAATAGAAATTCATCTCACAAAGGAAAACCCCAACTATAGATGCCTTTATTGGTGGATTCTCTTAAACATTTAATATTACACAATCTTATTCATAAAATAAAGGATATTAGGAATGTTTTCCAACTTATTTTATGAGGCTAGTATTACTTGATATTAAAACCTTATAAAGTCATTATTGTTTTAAACCTACACACCAATATCCTTCAGAAATAAAGAAGTAAAAATTCCCCACATATATTAGAAAATAGAATCCAGCTATAATGCAAGAAAAAGACAGTAAAAGCAGGCTCCAGGCTCAGCAAGTAGTTTGACACAGGGCCCGATCTTATGACCCTGAGATCAAGACCTGAGCCAAATTCAAGAGTCAGACACTCAACTGACTGAGCCAGCCAGGCATTCCTTCTCAGACTTTTTAAAAGATGTTATGAGAAGTATTTAGCTATCATCAGACAATGATAATCGCCTTAGTTAGAAAAAAAGACGTGGACTTCGAATCTCTCTACCTTCTATGTAACATTTTATTTGGGTGCCTACTCCATACAGTATGGCAAGAAAAATAAGGAAAAGCAGATAAATAAGAAGACAGATAAATAAGATGACTGCACATTTAGAAAATCCTAAAGAATCTCCCAAATAGCTACTGCATTGATAGCAGCTGGAATACAATGTCAAAGTGTAAGAATTCATTGTATGTCCATGGAATGTTACTCAGCCATCAAAAAGAATGAAATCTTGCCATTTGCAATGATGTGGATGAAGCGAGAGTGTATTATGCCAAGTGAAATAAGTCAGAGAAAGACAAATTCCATGATTTCATTCATATGTGAAATTTAAGAAACAAAACAGATGAACCCAGAGGAAGTAAGGAAAAAAAGAGAGAGAGAGAGAGAGGCAAACTATAAGAGGCTCAACTATACTGAAAAAACTGAGAGTTGCTGGAGGGGAGGAGGGTGGGGAATGTACTAAGTGGACGATGGGTATTACGGAGGGCCCTTGCTGTGATAAGCACTGGATGTTATATGTAAGTAATGAACTACTAAATTCTACTGCTGAAACCACTATTATACTATATATTAAGTAACTAGAATCTAAATAAAACTTGAAATAAATTAATTGTATGTCCATACACTAGTGATCAAAACCAGGGAAATAAAATTAAAATAGACCATCTAAAATAACATTAAAAAACATGAGGTGTTTAGGAATAAATTTATCCAAGATATGTACAGAGAGTTACAAAAGTTAAATAACTAAATGAATGGAAAGATATAGTTATGTCTTAAAAGACTCATATTGTTAAAAGTCAATTCTACCTGAATTCATCTATAGATCCAATGTACTCCCAATCAAAATCCCATCAGGCTTTCTTGGCAGTATAGGGGATTGATAAACTGTATATCAACTTTAAAAGAATATACAGAGGCCTAGAAAAGCCAAAACAATTTTGAAAAAGAACACAGAGGGAGGATTTACATGACCTTAAATTAGAATTTATTGCAAAACTACAGTAATTGAGAAAGTGTGGTGAAACATCAGGATAGATGATTGGACCAAATGAACAGAATAGTGAGTCCAGGAATAGAATTACACTTCCAGTTATTTAAGAAAAATGTAAAAATATGCCCTATAATTGACCCTCTCACGACATGAATAAACTCCTCCTGACATTAACATCAGTAACAGCTTTATTTCTGTTAGCCCCAAATTGGAAATTCTACAAATGTCTTTCACCAGTGAACGGATCAACAAACTGTGGGATGGCCATACACTGGAATTCTGCTCAGCGATAAAAAAAAAAAGAACAAACAACTGATTCATAACAACAATAAAAAAGCGAATATGAGAAATATGTTGAACAAAAGAAGCCAGACAAAGAGTATTTATTGTATAATTCTGTTAATATGAAGTTCTATGAAAGGTGAAATTAATATCTAATGACATAAAGTATACCAGGGGTTACCTGGGATGGTAATATGGTCAGCTGATGGTAAGGGAGTCACAAGAGAAATTTTGGGGGTAAAAGTCATTATCTTCACCTTGATCTTGATGGTCAGTACATTCATTGGAATGTATGGAATTCCTGGTGTTAAATCTGATCAAATGGCACACTTGTGATGAGTGCATTTTATTGTCTGTAAATTGTACTTCAGCAAAGTTGGAATAAGAACAAGTTGCAAAATAACATGTCTAAGTATGGCCTAGCCTTGCTTGCACCTCTGCACTACATTTATTTTTTTATTATATTAGTATTTTTTCTCTATACTTTTTTCAAATTTTTAGTGCCATTCTTTTATCGTAGTTTTTCTTGTCATGCTGATCAGTCTTTTACTTTTGATATTTAACATACTGCATCTTTATTCTCTAGAACAGAGTTTACAACTAAATCTGATGCCCCTTCCGTAAGCCCTGCTTATTTATATTTATCTGTTCATATGCACTATTCAGTACAGATGACAATGATTTCTACTGCCATAGCTCAATTCATAGTATGGTAAATTCCAGGGAACACAAAAATCAGAGTGTGATGATAGCTATCGCATACACTGGAATCTGTATTCAAGTAACTGTATTAATATTTTTTATCTTAATATACTGAAAGATGATTAAGACAGTCGGTACTATATCTTCTTCCCTACTAAATTTCCTTAATTTCCTAACTAATAATAATTTGTTTTCTCATTTCCTTTTAGATAGGTGACTTTAATGATTACCATAACAACAAGCGCCATTACTACCATTACAGCTAACAGCAACATCACACGGGGCCAGTCATTGCATAAGCACATTCTTTTTTGTGTGTTCTTTAGTACGTTCACACTAGCTTTGTATTTGTTGTCATCCAAGCTAGTGAGACTCATTTCAGGTTCTCCTTCATGCAATGATTTCCTTGTATAGCTATTTTTTCACCAATGATTATAAGATTAAAAAGAAATTCTTTAGCATTAACCATAATAAAAATAAGATGTCCTGGTCTAAGTCCTTATACCACATTTGACTATTGTTGGTTTCTACTGCATGAGTAAAAGGGTTTCTCTCTGGGTCTGAGAAAACTTTTTGTAGAGAAGACATGCTTGAACAAAATTTTGACTTAAAATACAAGTAAATCAGGTTCTTTAAGAGCCTCTTATGACTGCCTTTCTATAATTTTTCCTATATTGCTCTCCTCTAAGTTGACTTATAAGACATGTTGGGGAAATGTTGAGAAATTCGTCTTAGACCCAAAGCAATGATTTTGATGTATAAGCTCTCATGAAAGCATTTATGTGTTTGTGCCCTGGGCTCAAAAACTCATCTAAAAAGCCAGGCAAAGTTCTTATTAGCCACCAAAATAAAATGTAATTTTTGTTTACAGTTATCAGCATAGGCAGTATGTACGGATTCTCAATGCCTCTCTAAAAGTGGGAGAGGGTGTATATCCTAATGTATATCAAAGGAGCTTAGAGTGGAGCAGCCACTTTATCAGAGGAGACACTGTTGACCCTGTAATCTCGGAAGCTGCAAGAAAGAAAGAAAGAAAGAAAGAGGTGGGGAAATGGATAGCAGGCTGCTTGCTCAGGAGAGTAGATGCAAATGGGCAAGCATCAGAATATATAGATGCAAGAAGGTTCTGGCATATCCAAAATAAGAACACACAGATAGAGCTACATCCATAGGCTTTTACATCTTTAGTCCTTCAAGTGGGTTAAAAGTCAACTTGAATTGAGCTACGCAAAGTTGATTTACTCTAAACCCAATTTAATTCCACTGGGCTACTATCAGGGACTGTCTGTAAAATGTATTGCACACAATTCATAATTTAGTGCGTAAAATATGGTAGTGGCCATAAAGGAAATATATTTGGCTTGAAATGTAATTTTCACTGATTCATTTACATTATAATAGCCTCTGACAGTGGACACTTATGAGTTTTATAATATGCCTTGAAAAATCTTGAATTTGTTCTTTACATATGCAATCCAGATTATTGACTGAATATTTTACTACTATAGTCTCAATCTTAGCCGTGAGTCCAGGTATCAATGAAAATACCATTATTTCCGTCCTGGTAAGATGGAATTGCCAGGGAGCATAATTGAGGGAGGCATCAAGCTAATTGCTTTCTCAAAAAAAGTAAAAGGATATGAGTGGGGTCAAAAGTGCCCTATGTGCCTCTAGAGAGAACCATCTCCTCTTAAAATAACAAAACAGAACAAAATAGACTATGGTACTTTATGGCACACAAATACATGAGGCAAACTGCTGGCTGAAGGATGTGAGGGAGAGATTGGAACAAAAGGAGTATTTGACATAAGAAGTAACACCTGAGTACCACTTGCCGAAGTATTTTCTTTGAAACACATACCCTGAGAGATGTTATTTGATGAGTTCTCTAGTAAATGTGTCTGGTAAAATATTGCCGCAAAATATCCCTCTTGTAGATTAAAAATATCTTTAGAATGTGTATGCCTTTGAAAAGTTATAAGGGTCCCCTAGGTGACTCAGTCTGTTAAGTGTCTGCCTTCAACCCAGATCATGATTCCCGGGTCCTGGGATTGAGCCCTGAACCCCGCATTAGGCTCCCTGCTCTGAGGGGAGTCTGCTTGTCTCTCTCCCTCTGCCCTTTCTGCCATGCTCGTGTGTGTGTGTGTGTGTGTGTGTGTGTGAATGAGCATACGTACGTGAACTCTCAAATAAATAAATAAAATCTTAAAAAAAAGTTCTAGAATAAAGAAATTTGTTAAACACTTCATTGTTCTTACATGGAGAACACATTTTTGGGGACTGAAAGCCAAAGAATATTTTTTATTTGAGCAATGAATTCTTTGAGGGCATCTTTGGATTGAAGGCTTTACTATTTCTATTTGAGAACTCTACTACAGGAGACTGCATAAATAAATGAAATAGTTTTTTTGTTTAGGTTATAGACCTTAAAGGAATATAAGTAATGTTCATATAGATCTAAACTTGAACACATTCTGGTCTAATTATAAACATGCTTTATACTGAATCCTTAAAGAAACATATTTTTGCACTTCTTAAAACTTTTTTCTATTTTCAGTTTAATTTATATGATTGTGGTTAAATATGAACAAAATTTCAGACATGTTGAAAGTATTAAAATGTAGAAAAATAATTTTGCTTATTAAACAATGTATGTAAAATATATTTAAAATAAGCCTTCAAATTTCTTAGTAAAAAATGTTAGACTCATTTTTATTAGAATGACAGAAGATGTTTTTACACTTTTCTCTATTGCATTTTATATAAAATCATATTTATTGGAAACTATTCATAAAATGTAATATGATTTTCCTTAGCAATCTTGTACATCTCCCCATAACTTATACTTCTTTTTGGCAATTAACTTGCAGCTATATCAAAGAATGATGCTTGGGCTGATTTAACTTAGGCATTTTTTCTTTACTTTTTAGATGAAGTTCAGTTTTATATGAGGAAGCCTGTCATGGGAAATCTCTAGAGTCCTCATATTCTATTGTATTCTCAGTCTTGTAAAATTTAGTATTAGAAATAAGCTTGATATTTTCTTTTTAATATTCTACTGTATTTTCAGCTTTGTAAAATTTAGCATTAGAAATAAGCTTGATATTTTCTCTTTTAATATACTACTTAGTATAACTTGTAGGTGCATCAAAATTGCTTTTAAACTATTTTGATTGTTGTGATTATAATAGCTAAAATTAAACTCAAAATTCAGATGGCCCTGGAGAATCATTCCATTCCTTTTTAGGAGCTTAGCAAGAGCTGGCCTAACAAGAGTGAGTTAACTCAACATAAGAATAAAATAATACCTGCCTCCTAACAATCCCAGAGGTACTCCTTTCTATAAAGCCATTTTTAAAATCAGGAATTTCCCATTATGAAATAGTGTCCTGGGTCATCTCTGTATTATCTTCTTATTAAAAAAAAAAACAAAAACAAACAAAAAAAAAACTAGAGCATTCAGGGGAGGACTTTCTTTCCTTGAATCCTCTGTGGTGTGTCTACTCCAACTATGCTCTGCTAGACATAGTGTGAATGATGTAGGGTGGCATAATGTGAATTCTTCAGGGCTTAGCCACTGGCTTTGCTCTCTCAATCTCTCTCTCTTTATATATATATATATATGTCACAAATACATATATATGAGGTGGTGCATTTCTAGATAATCCATTCTCACATTCTTAATTTTCTCATCTAAGCTTTACTTTTTTTTTTATTCTTTCACTTTAAGTAACAGAAATTTCCAAAACAATTGAATTAGAAGATAAGACATAGGCTGGGAGAAAATATTTGCAAAAACCACATCCGATAAAAGATGGTTATCCACAATATATAAAAAACCTTAAAACTCAACCATAAGAAAATAGACAACCCAATTAAAAATGAGTCAAAAACTTTGACACCTCACTAAAGTAGATATACAGAAAAGATGCTTCACATCATATGTTATCAGTGAAATGCAAATTAGAACAACAATGAGATACCTCTATGCACCTCTTAGAAGGGCCAAAATCTGGAACACTGACAACACCAAATGTTGACAAGAATGTAGAACAACAAGAACTCTCATTCATTGGTTGTGTGAATGAAAATGGTACAGCCACTTTGGAAGACAATTTTGTGTGTTTTTACAAAACTAAATGTACTCTTGTCATATAATCTAGCAACTGTGCTCCTTGGTCTTTATACAAAGGAGTTAAAAACTCATGTCCACACAGACACCTGCACAAAGATGTTTATAGCAGCTTTTTTTTTTTTTTAATAGTTGTCCAAACTTGGAAGAAACTGAAACATCCTTCATTAGGTGAATGGAAAAGTAAACTATGGTATATCCAGACATTGGAATATTATTCTGCACTTTAAAAAATGAGATATGAGCTATAAAAAGACATAGATAAACCTGAAGTGCATATTAGTAACTAGAAGAAGCCAATGTTATTGAATGTTATTGTATAACATACAATGTTATTGTATGTATTGTTATTGTTATGATGTTATTGTATGATTCTAGAAATGTTATTGTATGACTGGAAAACACAAATGTATTATATGTTATTGTTACTTTATGATTCTGGAAAAGACAAAACTAGGGAGGCAATGAAAAGATTGGTGATTACCACGAGGGAGACAGAGGAGGCAAGTGGAGGAGGGAAGGTGAATAAGCAGAACACAAAAGATTTACAGGCCAGTCAAAATACTCTGTATGGCATTATAATGATGTGTCAATACAGATTCATACTGGTACAAAATGTATCATTTCAATGAGTAATATTGATAATGGGGGAGTTTATGCCTGTGTGGGGGTAGGCGGCATATGGGAAATCTGTGTACCTCCTCTCAATTTTGTTATAAATCTAAAACCATTTAAAAAATAAAGTCTTACAAAAGTTTCCTTTTTTACAAAGAAGTAAACTTCTTTGATGACTTAATGGTAATACAGTTTGGTGAATGTATAGAGGAATGGAGGTACTTAAAAGTGAGATTTTAGAGCAATTGTACTTACTGTTAATGAAAAAATATAGGAATAGAGGACAAGGTCATTGGAAGGGATCAAATCACTCAGAAGTCTATTCTATGTTGATATTGAGGTTACCAGAAAGCAAAACAAAATTAATAATGGAGAAATTGATGGTAGTTCAGAAATAATCTTCACAGAATGAGAGGGCAGTTGATAAATTACTTCTACAGCGACAGATAATGACTGCTAAGCTAAGTGTTTGTAGGGAGGAAGGGTGGTGGGATATTTAGAGAGGACAATTTGCTATTGGAAGTATGAGAGAACACAGCCACCACTTGAGAGGGCTATAAAAGAAGCACTATCCCCAGGAGATAGAAAGTTTTCTAGTGAACAAGGTGAAGAAAGTGAAATTTCACAAGATACTTCAATGGAGAAGGAGTTATATTTTTCTTCATTAAAAAGAGGGCATCAGACTCAGTGCTTTTTAGGATTCCTTTGATGAAATCTATGATTCTGTAAGTCAGGTAATTTGTTTTTTTGTTTGTATGTTTGTTTGTTTTTTTTCCCCAGGGCTTATTGATTAGATGACTTTCCTAATGGTCATCAATGAGTCCTTCTCTCTTAGACTTCATGTACAGTCAAGCACCAAGTCTAGTTAAATCTGATCTTTCTCCTCCTCCTCTGCAAAAACCCAAGTACTTGCCATTATCATCTCTAATAGGGACCACCTGTTCTTCCTCACATTACTTTTTTAGGTGACATATGCCTTGAAGCTAGAGTGGTATTTTAGGAACACAGATCTGATTGTCATCTCCTAATTTAAAACCCTTTAATAGTTTTGTGTTGCCTTTTAATGAATATTAAATCCTTAATATATGTATATAGGTATTTTAGAGAAAGGTTTAAGTAGTGCGGTTGCTACTTATTTCTTAGCTTATGTCTTGGTACATTTCTATTTTTTTTTTTAAGATTTCATTTATTTATTTGAGAGAGAGAGCAGGAGCGGAGAGGGCAGGGCAGAGGGTGAGAGAAAAGAAGGGAAGGGCAGAGGGACAGGGAGAAGTAGGCTCCCTGCTGAGGCTGGATTCCATGACCCCAGGATCATGATCTGAGCTGAAGGCAGATGCTTAACTAACTGAGCCACCCAGCCACCCAGGTGCCCCTTGAACCTTTCTTATTCTTGATACTTTGTTTACAAAATATTTCCCCCCTTCCTTGAATGTGCTGTACTACTTGTTCTTCATTCCCAGCTTTAGCACTTTTTTTTTTCTTTTTTTTTTTTAACAAATCCTCTCTGGTCCCCAGACCAGGTCCAGCTACATAAATAATTTTATAGCATACCCTACCCTGTTTGTCTCATTTTTATTTTACGTGTTCAATAGCTTTTAGATTGAAAACCCTGTTGACAATAGTGTCTATTACATCTGTTGGTTAAATAAATCAATAGGAGGCATGGAATTATTATAACATGAATGTAAGGATGAAATGAGTTGATTTTCTAGAACCTGATTTAAGTTCACAATGACTGTAAAGGTGAAAATTTGCCTCATAGTCAAACAAGACATAATGGTCCAAAACAACAGCATGAACAAACATAACAAATGTAGCAAATATTTTAGATTGAAAAATGTCCTGGTAGACCACCAATGCAGAACTAGTGAATAACATAAGCAAAAGCAGCCCCTCCCATACCTTGCCTATGTATAGTAGTCAAAGTGGAAGCAACCAGAATATTGGAATATTGGAAATGGAGTGCAGGAATTTGGAGAAAATGTGCTCTGTATCACAACACAGAGGTATTGCTTCCTCTTTAGCTCAAGCCAGATGAGAAATGGTTTAAGAATCCTACATGTTGCTTGAAGAACAGAAAGGACTGGTCTTAGTAAAGAAAATAAATGAGAAAGGATGTGGATATTGACCTGCGGCATCAGAAGAAAACATTTTTTTTTTTTTTTTAATTTGCTTTGGGAGCTTCTTTTCTACTGATAGTAGGGGCAAGGATATTTGTGTTTTCTTGAGGGTCAGATGTGAATAGCACAGTGGAAAAAATTGCCCAGGAGTTAATTCAAATCCTTCCCTAGGGGCTGTTCAGAAAAAGAATGAGATCCCTACAAAAGGATGAATAATGCAAATCCCAAGAATAGACAAGAACTATAAAGGGTTTCACAAAAATTCTACATCATCTTTCAATGGAAATGCATGAAATGTTTCTAGTGTGACTCCAAAGCCCACAAAAAGCATCTATAAGAGCATGAACTGAGTCCAGAACAGAGTAGCTTTAAAAATTCCCTAGGGGCAAAAAAAAAAAAAAAAAATTCCCTAGGGGCTGAAATAAGCAATGCTAAGACACAAGGAAAATCCCTTTTTTTCTCATCTTTCACTCTTCAACCTGGAGGAACCAGGAACCCTAGGGAAGGGGAGAAGAGGAATAGAATCAAGCAGGGGAAGAGAGAGGAAGTCAATGGCTCACCACTTTCCCATCTCAGGTCTTCCACTTACAGCAGACAAAAACTGGAAGAAGGGATCGATACACTTACTTTAAAAGAATTTTAAGTTATGACCATTGTCTTCCAAGAAATGATTTTTTTTTTAATTGAACAGAAGAATTTCAATCTCTACCACATTTGATCATCAGAGTAAGTGGCTAGTGGCAGTGGTGGTGGTGATGATTAAAATGAATGAATGGATGAATGAATGAATGCATTAATGAACGAACGAATGAATACACAAATAATAATATAAGAATCTGCTGGTGTTAAAATTCTGGTCAGAGGGGTATTTCCCCATTAACAAAAATTAGCAAAAATGGGCAATTGCTTATCTTGCTTTTTTGAGATTTTTATACCTTTTTTTATACTTTTGAGAATATGTTGTTGGATTTTAGCTCTCATTTGAACAGTAAAAAAAAAAAAAAAAGAATCTAACTTTGAAATAGTTTCACTCTTCCTTCCTGAGTTTTTTGGGTTGTTTTCATCTTTCTAAAATGCTGAGAACTCTATTCAGATTGTTTAAATCTTAGCATAACTAAAGTGTTATTTGATTTTTAAATATACAAACTCTATTTCTGACTCAATTTATATTAAACCCCATTTGAAATTTTTTATTATGTGCATATTGCCAGTAAGTGATTTCCTCAGTTAGGCCTGTGGTTTAATTTAATCCTTTAGAATGTAAACCCTTTCTGAAAGAGTGCATAAAAATCTAATTAAATCATAGGGAGATGCAACATTGGTGGGAAAAAGAAAGGAGGAAGAAACAAATAGGAAATAAAAAGGGTGGCTGGCATAGCATTTATTTAGTTAAACCAAGTTCACTTTTAGTCCTGTTCTTAGATAAAGCACATAGAAAACATCTTAAATTATTTTAGTTCTGTTATTGCTCCTGTGGACTATTAAGAAAGTCATTAGACTATATTTTCAGAGCATTCCAGCAGAGTAAGTTACAATACATTATTTAAAGTACTGGAGGCCATTATCATCTTGGTCTTACCTACTGATAGAAGTGGGCAGGTGTTTGAACAGATTTTTTTTTTTCCTTTCTTCCTAGGACCTTCCATTATACAGAACCATATTATTTTGCTATAGCCCTAAGTGGAGAATAATTCCATATAGGTCTTTTCCTGTTTACTGCATTTCCAGAAGCTTTGGATGCCTTCAACAAACAAAATAGCAGACCCTCTCTACATTACTTAAGGTGCCAGAGTTTCACTGTGTTAGTTTGCTCTCACAGATGAGTTTGAGGCATCCACCCCTTTCCCCAGCACACAAAAATAAAAGTAACCAGAATGCCCACAATTTACATTCTGGTGAATGAAAGCAAAATTCTAGAAGAAAGGGACATTTAGATATAGGTCCCAATTTCCAGAGCCATTATCAGAAATATTAGAATTTTGTTTGGCTGTTATAAAAGCACATTATCCAAGCCCAGGGTTGATGCGCTGAATTACCTGTGCCTTTTGTGGTTTTTGTTTCTCTCTTTGTGTTTGATAAAAGCTTCAAGTTTAGCATGTTCTGACATGAAAGGAAAGCTTAACATAACTTTGCAGCACATTTTGTTACAGCAATCTATTTTCTTGTGGTCACAAGGTCTGAGAAATGAAAGTTTTCTCATTAGGAAAGCATTTTTGCAAATTGTAAAACTAAATGAAAACATTTTTGCCAATAATGCCACTGAAGGAAGTAGCATCAGATATTTGAAGAAAACTTTTTTTTTTTTTTTTTTAAATGGTCTTGATGGCAAAGGGTGAACAGAACCTGTTTGTAGCCCTCATGGTTATTTCTCTATTATCTTTAGTTATAGAATTTTAGAAATAACTTCTGTTTTGCTTGGTACAAAATCTAGCTAGAGTCTCCCCCAAGCGAGAGATTTTAAGCAAGGACCCAATGTCAGTTATTCATTCAATTAGGATTCTTACTTTTAGGAATTATATTTTGCTTTCATTGTTAGCTTTTAAGAAATAGATTCCTTTGTTAAGTGATATGAAAATGATACACTGCTCAAAGTAGAGAACTGATCTCTAACACTTCTTTATTTTTTTTTTTTGTATTTTGTATTTTGTATTTATTTTTTTTATTAACATATACTCTATTGTTTGCCCCAGGAGTACAGGTCTGTTAATCAACAGGCTTACGTATTTCACAGCACTCACCATAGCTAACATTTATTTTATTTATTTTACATCGCTTGTAGATTATTTATATCTCTCATTCTATAAACTTGTATTAGGACTATTCTGGATGTATAGACCAGTAAAATGTGCTAGAGTTTTTTATAAGGCATTTCTGAGGCAAACATAATATATAGCTATACATTATAAAAACTAAAGGTATTATATACTCATGTATACCTTTGAAGTTAGAAAAGCAAAACCTGTATTATAACTGAGTCAAAGTCTAAAAAATCATAAAAGGACAAAACAAAAGGATTATAAGTAATTGGTTTATACATAAAGATATCGACGTTATATCACAGAATAAGTGCTCTCTGGGGAGGGGGGGCAGTTAAACAGTGATGAAGAAAAGAGATAGGGTCAGTGCCCTCATGCAAATCACAGGTATAAATTCACTATAGTGATACAGCAGACACTCTTGATTGATTGATTGATTCAAATAGATAACCCTTTGAGCAGGCATGGTGTGTACAAAAATTAAAGACATATCCCTGTTAATGAGCCTTTCAAACTGCACTGGAAAAGACAGACCACTAAAAACATATTATAATACAATGTACAATATAATGAATATTGTCAGAGTTCTATATGGGTACCTTAAAAAGACCATTACATTTCTTATTGGAAAAAATCAGCTTTTCCCCCAAAGTATGTAACATTTGACAGAGACTCAAAAATCTAAGTAGATTATTTTCAGATAAGAGAAGAAAGGATGTATCCGGATAAGAGTTGCAATGTGAATATTACTTTAGGGAGTCATGGGCTATATAGGGCTGATAGTGGACAGTGAATGAGAAGGAAAGGGATGACAGGAGATAAGGCTTCTTTGGCCCACATATTAAAAGATCAGGAGTGCCCTAAAAGAAAGTTATAATCTTTATCCCAATTTTTGATGTAGACAGCATTTTAAAAACAATATCACTAGATTTCATTTGAGATTTTATAAATGTTTGACCTATAGCTGGAGCTTTAACAATTTTTTATTGTTGTTAACTGAGTATAGTTGACACACAATGTTACATTCGTTTCAGGTGTACAACTTAGTGATTTGACCAGTTTATTACATTATGCTATGTTCAGCCATTATATTGCTATTACAATATCACTGACTGTATTCCTTATGCTCTACTGTTTATTCCCCTGACTTACTCATGCCATAACTGGAGGTCTGTATCTCCCTCTCTCTTTCAACCATTTTGCTCCAAACCCCACCCTCCTCTCCCTCTGGCAACCAACAGTGCATGATCTCATCCTTTTTGATAGCTATGTAATATTCCCGTGTGTGTGTGTGTGTGTGTGTGTGTGGGTGTGTGTGTGTGTACACACATATTTCCTTATCCATTTTTCTATTGACGGACACTTAGATTGCTTTCATGTCCTGGCTATTGCAAATAACACTGTGATAAACATAGAGATATACGTATCTTTTCGTGTTAGTCTTTTCATTTTCTCTGGGTAAATACTCCATAATGGAATTATTGAATCATATGGTATTTCTGTTTTTAATTTTTTGAGAAACTTTGACACTGTTTTCCACAGTGGCTGCACCAATTTACATTCTCAACAACAGTCCAGCTGGGGCTTTATCTTGTGCTACTTTGCATCCCCAGCCCTAAGCAATGCCTACATCACATTCTTGTGATGTTTTACTGTAGTCGTCTTTATAGAAATACCATTTCTATTTTGGCACTGCATTTTCAGATAGAAAGATCAACTTACTTAGTAGCAAGATATAAAGACTATGAGATACCCTGCTGTTGAGTCTGCTCTTTTATGTAACATAGAAATTGTATCTTGAGAGAGAAAGGTCCAAGTCATACTTTTCGAGTCACAGGTTATCAAGTCTGTGATTATTTTTCCAGATGAAAAAAGAATTATCTAGGGCAAGTGGACAAGAAGTCACCCTGACTTAGGAAGCAGGAATGGTATATAGGTTCCACTCACACAATGTTACAAGAAACTCTTGATCTTTGGTGCTGTCTGGCTTATCTTTAAGCTTTGCTACACTGTGCGGCAAGTTAAAGTCACTCTGCATCATGTAGTTTGATTCTTCAGCTCTGCAGTCTACCTTGGAGATGAGCCATGCCTAATCCATCCTCACTGTAACAATAATACACCGTATGCATTAATCATGATCATGTGACATCCCCATGAGAGATTTATGGCAAAACATTTGCTCTAGTCCACGGCCTTGACGTGTCCATGTTGGGACTTACTGAGCAGTCATTGATAAAAAGACACTTTTGTAGTCAGGGATCCAGAGCCTAGCCACATATTACGAGGTTAAGAGTCACCTGACCTTTTACATGCCTGTTCAGTCGACATGTCCAAAAAACCAAGAATCATTTTTGACACCTCTTTATTCTCATATATTCTTATATTCTCATTCCAAATATAATTCACTAACAGATTCTGCCTATCTCTACCCTTCAAAATTATCTAGAATTTAGTAATTTTTCATCACTTTTCTGCTACCAACTTTTCTCAAGTAGCTACTATGCCTCATCAGCCTTATTTTAATAGTTTCTCAGTGTACCCTCCTTGATTCTGGTGTTGTTTACCTTTGGTCTTTTCTAAATCTGGCAGCAAATTATCCAAAAAAATATTAGCAGGCCCATTTTTATTCATCATTTCAAACTCTCCAAGAGCTTGCTGACTCAAAGTGAAAGCCTAAGTGCTCATGATGACATACCAGCCTGACATAACTTATTTCCTTATATCCTCTCACATATCCATCTTTTCTCCTCTTTCCTCCATTTGCTACAGCAATACTGTTTCCTTGTAGTTCTTTGAATAAACTGTTGTTCTCTTTCCTGAATGCCTGTATACTTAGTTGTCTTTCTGGGATCCTCTACCTCAGATATCAACACAACTTGTGTTCACATTTGAGGTCTTTACTCACATGGTGTCTACTCAGGGCCATCTTCTCTGGCTGCCTTCCCTCTAGTCTAAAATTACATCTTGATGTTCTACCCCTTATTTTAGCCCTGCCTGCAACCCTTCTTATCCCTAATTTTGGCTTTATTTTCCTTAGTGCTTATTACTATCTAGCATACTGTATAATTTAATAATTTACTTTTTCCTTCCATCTTCACTAGAATGTAAGCTCCAAAACACATTTCATGAAAAAAAATCTCTTATTCATTGTTGTACTATAGTACCTAGAAATAGTTCCTGACATGCAGCGGACATTCAATAAATACATACTGAATAAATAGATGAATTTTAATGTTCCATATCCTCAAATATTCATTAAGAATTCTACATTTACATTGCCTAATTCTGCCATAGAGTCTGCAAGGCTGCATATGTTAAAAACAAAACAAAATACCTTGAGTTGAGCTTTTCTTGCACCTAGCGGTGGGGTGTAACATACATAAAAAATCATGATCCATAAGTGAAAGTTCATGGGAGGACAACCCTTCCAAATGAAAAGGAAAAGCCAAACTGGGACAGTCTTTCGCTTCTGTACATTGATATTTCTTCTTTGTGAAGAATAGAGAATAACGCCTCTATAGGCAGCCATACTGCAAACTGGAGGACAAAAGTCAGACAATAAACATCATGTAGCAGAAAGATAGAAGGAACACAGGTCCTTTTTGACATTCTTGAACAGCTGTATAATCACTGGACTGCTTACATGTGGAGTTCTTGTCTCATGGAAAAATAAACTCCTATCTTTTTTTTTTTAATCTCTTGATGCCTCTATCCATCTAGTTAGTCTACTGAATATCTGTGCTTCTTATTATTAAATCTGATACTTATATCATTCACTGTCAGTTAAAGTGAGGATTTATTTTGGCTCGGAGTCTTAAAAATATTATTTGCATCCATAAGATGATGAAGGGAAGCCTGATTGAATTTACTTGAATGACTTGGATAATAAGGAAGAGCAAAATATAGACAATAAGTTTAAAATGTAGAATAATACAATCAATTTCATTCCATTTTATGGCTGATGATTTATAAATATAAATAGATAGTGAATAAATTTAGCAAAATTGCTTTCATGGAGAATAAATTAGGTTGGATCACTTCTCCATAGCAGACTAATACAGGCATGGATTATTTTTGTTTTTGACAATCATAGATGCTAAAGAATCTTGAGAGTTCCAAAGTTAAGAAAATATATCCTTTGAACTATTTTTTCCCTAAGTGTTTGAAAATGTAGTTTCTACAAATCTACTTAATTAAACTTTTCTAATATGTTTTCAATTGTAGTTTACTCACTCATTATGGAAAGTGTATTTTTTAAGAATCTGAATTATTCTTACAATTTAGAACTTAAAGCATCTTTGAAAAGCAGATGCAAATTTTATTGATAAATTAGTCCAGCACAAAAGATTTAATAAGTATGCACCCTGAATATGCTCAATGTCAACCTTTTAGTGTGTTCTAAATGCTTTGCATGTGGATGTTGATGTATTTGAATGTGTATTTGAATTGAGTCTATTTGAATATGATTGAATGAATAAGGACTGTAATATATTTTTCACCACTAGGAGAACATAAATGGTAAGAATAATTGATTTTTATTCATAAAATATTAATGGAACTAACAAAGACATATTAGACCTCTTTTCTGTTGAGGTTTTTATTTGTTTGTTTGTTTGAAGTGACCTATGAGCAATCCAGCCCTTACATACAGCCTGGACAAAACCGTATACTTATTTTCATTCCATAATATTTTATAGTTATTTACTTTCTTCCTGTAACTGCACTCAGAATGTTTAAAGAAAATGGCCCTCTAGCTCATCTTTCTCTATATCCTTGTGAGAAGTTCATAAATTCATGAGAACTCCTCCTCATATTGAAATTATAATTATGATCCTCCATGTATGTGAAAGCTGCAGATTAGCATTCATTCATCTCTTCACCAGCATGCTAAATGCAGTGAAATGCTGGTATACCAGACATCTAGAATCTGTTTTCATGGAGCTTCTAGTGTGGTCAAGTACCTAACAATTAGGCAATTAGAATCATGAGGGGGGAAGTTCAGGTATTTTAGGAAGTTTAAGAAGTAAGACCTAATGTGGACTTAGGGTAAGTAAAGGCTTCCTGGGAGAAATGATCATAAATTAAAACCTGAAAAATGATTAGGAATTGGCAAGGCAAAGTGGGGGAAACGTTGTAGGAAATGGATTCCATATAAAGTTGCTTCATAACTAAAGGATCTGAGGCAAAAGAGAACATTGCTCTTTCCAAGAAGTGAAAGTAACCAAACATGAATGGAGAGTAGAATTGGAGTTTGGAAGTGGGTTGGACAGCAAGTGGATAAAGTCTGATCCTTTCTCTAAGAAGCAAGATTTTTGTTGCTTGCCCTCTTCTCTTCACTGTTCATATTTAGTCTTCTGTTTATACTGGTCTGGCTCTTCTTTAAGATGTTCACTTAGCATTTCCTCATTATTCTGTAGTTCCTTTTAAATTGGGTTATATCATAATTTCATGCCAAATTTGGGCGCATGAGTCTTTGCCAAGTCTTGGAAGCCCAAGTCCTAGTGTTTAGTACAATAAAAAAAAATCCTGTCTGGTTTCCACAAACCTGGGCTCTCAGTTTGGTATCTAGTCCCAGTCTGCCTTTAAGTACACAAAGAAAAGAAATGCTGTCATTTTCCTGGGATGAGATGGGCCAGAGAAGCTGACACACTGCAGGTATTCTTACTAATTCACCCTGTTAACACTAGTAGGAGAACAAAGTTTAGAATCAGACTAATCTGGGATAAAGTCTGTTTTACTACTGGAAAGCTGTGTAAACATGGTCAAGTTACTAAGGTCCTTAAGGTTTAGTTGTTTCATCTGTAACATTGAAGACATAAAACCTGTACTTTTTGTGTTGCCATCAGGACTAAAAATAATTTCTTCTAGAAAGATTTTATAAAAGTGTCTGGCAACTAGAAGGACCTCAATACATGAGAGAAATGATTGTTATTTTTTTTTTTCTGAACGTTTGTCATCTTTTTAAGATTTTTAAAGTAATCTCTATATCCAACATGGGGCTCAAGCTCATAATCCCAAGATCAAGAGTCACATGGTCTACCAACTAAGCCAGCCAGGTGCCCCGAACCTTTGTTATTTTTATTTTAAAAAAGTGGTAATGTTGTCCATATCAAATAACTATTATGAGGGATAAAAGTGGCTAAGACCACAAAATCACATGAAGGGTATCTTGTGTGTGGTAGACACCCAACTAACCTGAATTTCCCCCTCTTATGCTCAGGGTATAAAAAAGATGGTTGCATTCAAGTCTCCTCATATTTCTCATATGCCTAATGATTTGGGAGTAGGGGAAATGGTATATGTAAATAAATATACAAGAAAATGAAACTTATCCCAGGAAATACATGGAGGGGAATACTGATGTCACCTTTGCTGCTATTAATTATAATAGTTGGTATAGTTGTAATTCCATATTTAGCCAAGCTGTTGAGTAAAGGAACTAGGATATTTAAGTCATTTGGTAACCCTGCAATTATTTGTGTGAATTTTTGTACAAATTAGGGAAATTCAGTCTATCTGGCCAATTTCTTATAAAATGTATAGCAATGTGTAGAGTGTTATGTTGATTGAGGATAGTTAGAAAGTTGACTGAATAGCATGCTTCTTAATATTTTATCTTAAGATATTAAAAATAACAACCCAAATTTCATTTAAGTTTTAAATGTATGGAAATGTTTAGTTTTCCTCTGATGCTATAATTCCCTAAATTTTATGATTTCATCCCAAACCACACAAAGGAACATGTATGAGACTTGCCAAAACACCGACAAAATAATTCTCTGCTTTTTATGGAGATGATTGTTCATACAATTTGGATCACATTAGAAATATAGCACTGCCAAATAAAATATCATTATCTGGCATTTTGGATGTCCTCTAAATATTCAGCAAAGGTTCTTGATCTTTACTGTCTCTTTTCTGATATTAAAAACTACAAAGCAATTTGTAATCACTCAATTTTGCTGTTGTTCACTTTTCAGTAAAAACATGATAAAAAAGGTGATGCAAGTCAGTTCTGAGAGGCTTTTACAGATTTTCTAATAGTATGAACTGGGCTATGATCTCTATATGAATGCATTTCAATTTAGAAGTCATGAGTTCACCATAGAAATTTTTACAAATGCTGGGAGATATCTTTTTAATTCAGAAGGTCTGTGGGTTGATATTGGCCATTGGCATTCAATTCCACTGATGAATCCACTACTGGATTTAAAGCTAAATTTCAAAAAGCCTACCCCAAAATGATTTTCCAAACTTATTTTAAACTTTCTTTTGGCTCATATTCCTTCTGTTGTTGCTTTAGAGACCCTGCATTTTTTTTTTTTTTTGAATGGTTGCATCTCCTTAGTATCCCATCCTTGTTCAAAAAAAAAAAAAAAATCCGTTTATGGGAATGGCAGGCTTTGTATTATTAGACTCCTTTTACTTGGCAATAACCAACTGCCCTAGTCATAAGTCAAATGATTCAGTATGTCAGGGGTTAGTAGATGGAGAAAAGACACCCCTTTTAGTCACATGCATACATTGTTCTGCACGCGCACCAAGGAGAAAACGTGAAATTCACGGTATTAGAAAGGGAAGTCAACAGTCTAGTTCATCTGAATGTCTGAAATCTGGAGATGGATTTATGAAAATGAGAGTCCTGTTTAGCCAAAAATAAATAAATAAATAAATAAAAAGAGAGAGAGAGAGAGAGAGAGAGAAGGGGAGAAGGGGAGAAGGGGAACAAGGACTGTTTAATATGATTTGAATAAAAGTAGGAAAAAAGGTGCATTTTGTTGGGTATTATATTTAGTTTGAACTGACATCTGGTTGTAATTTGCTTTCCAAGGCATTTTTTTTACCACTCCATTTTTTTATTTTTTAAATTTTGCATTTTTAAAACAATTATATAATTTAGAAGACAAGATGCTACTGTGGATTTCTGCACACTAGAGGGCACTAAAATATCTGAAGATAAAATTACTCGAGGTTTTACCTTTACCGACTTTTGAAGGAACAGTTATCATAATTTTTAAATCCTTTAAAAGAAGCACAGGGACTATAATAGAATTAGCACAACATTGTAAATATTGGTTTTGAAAAAATAAGATCACAATATTATTTTTTAAAGTGACAATGGCTTCAGGTTTTCCTACTGGAATGCTGAGTCTCAGGGTATTTGGTATGAACTTCTAAAACCCCTTCTTATAACGAATCTTTTCTTTTCCGAAACAGTAATTGCCAAACATATTTTTTATTTTTAAAAATTTTTTTATAAACATATAATGTATTTTTATCCCCATGGGTACAGATCCGTGAATCGCCAGGTTTACACACTTCACAGCACTCACCATAGCATAGCACATACCCTCCCCAATGTCTATAACCTCACCCCCTTCTCCTGACACCACCCCCCAGCAGCCCTCAGTTTGTTTTGTGAGATTAAGAGTCACTTATGGTTTGTTTCCTTCCCGATCCCATCTTGTTTCATTTATTCTTTTCCTACCCCCCTTGCCCCCCACATTGCTTCTCCACTTCCTCATATCAGGGAGATCATATGATAGTTGTCTTTCTCCAATTGACTTATTTCGCTAAGCATGATACCCTCTAGTTTCATCCACGTCATTGCAAATGTCAAGATTTCATTTCTTTTGATGGCTGCATAGTATTCCATTGTATATATATACACCACATCTTGCCAAACATATATTTTTTTAAGATTTTATTTATTTATTTAACAGACAGAGATCACAGGTAGGCAGAGAGGCAGGCAGGGAGAGAGACGGGAGGAAGCAGGCTCCCCTTGGAGCAGAGAGCCCGATGCGGGGCTCAATCCCAGGACCCTAGGATCATGACCTGAGCTGAAGGTAGAGGTTTTAACCCACTGAGCCACCCAGGCACCCCATCATATTTTTAAAAAGATTTGATTTTTTTATATGAGAGAGAGAGAGAGCATGCAAGCAGAGAGAGGTGCAAAGTGGGAGGGAGGGGAAAGGGAGAGAACCTCAAGCAGACTTTGCGCTAAACAGGAATCCTGATATGTGGCTGGATCTTAAGACCCTGAGGTCATGGACCTGAGTCAAAATCAACAATCGAACACTTAGCCAACTAAGCGACCCAGGTGCCCCACCAAACAAATTTTTAATAGATTTTCCACTGATCCATAATGACGAGGGAGCAGGAGTCTGGCTGAGGACAAAGCAAAAGCTGGCTCCTTGCACCCCCTCTCCACCCGCTCCCCTTGGTAATATGTGTGATATTCCTCAGGCACCCCTGACTGCCCTAAAAGAAAAACAAATAGTTAACTTGCAGAGATAACAATCCTGCAAGGCAGGAGTCTCCCTTGGTTTACAAATGTCCTAGAGATCTACAAACAAAGAAGTTACCTTATCAATAGCACAATTTCCAGAGGCAAATAACTCAGTTCCTCAGGCCCTAATGTCACCCTCCCCTCCATAAACAAAACTGAAGGAGGCTGAGGTAGGAAATGTAAATAAATTAAATCTCTTCTGAACCTAAATCT
>NW_022631046.1:507786-859068 GCF_010015895.1 Lontra canadensis | reverse complement strand
CCCCCCCCCCCCCCCCCCCCCCCCCCCCCCCCCCCCCCCCCGCACCTTGTAGGCCCTCTTTAACATATGAAAGTTCCGTTGAAACCTCCCTTTCCCTCACCTTCCCCCAACCACAGGGTACATAACCTGCCATCCCTCACAACCTGGGGCGGCAGGAGCAGCTCTTTTTGCCCACGGGTCCTGTCACCGTGCTTTAATTAACCACCATTTTGCACCAAAGATGTCTCAAGAATTCTTTCTTGGTCATTGGCTCCGGACCTCACCCCACCAAATCTCACCTATGTTCTAGAACTTCATCACATAACAGTAACTTTTCTCGTCATCTTAGTATAATCATACCAATAATGCTATTGAATGTTCAACAATCTACAATTTTTAGGGCTGAGAAACACTGGCCATTTATTGGCTGGATGGCTAATGTTCCTAGCCAGCAGATACATGTTTTTATTTTATAGTTTTGGGAGGTACTTAAAAACAAGCATTTTTCAAACAGCCAATAACATGTTTTTAAGAAAGAAATTTCTTCCTTTATTTCTTTCTTTCTGTGGCCTTTCTCTTCTTATCCATGTACTTTTTCCTCTTCACAGTTTGATATTCACTCTTAAATAGCTTCTTATGAATGTTAAAAATAAGACAACAAACTCAAAATGAAGATCATATTATAAGCCCAGGCCAACAAACCAAGGCTTAATTAGTTTTGGTTCTCCCAGAAATGGAATTTTAAATCAGTTAATCAGGAATCACCTATCACCCCCTATTTAGGTAATCTGCCTGAGAGGCCCCTGCCATCCCCTAATGGAAAGTAATTTTGCAATCAACCCACTTTTTTTTGCCTAGTATAACCTCCTTGTTCCATTTCCCTTTCTGTCTATAAAAGTCTTTCATTTTGTGCAGCTACTTGGAGTTCCTTCCTACCTGCTATATTGGATGCTGCAAGATTTGAATTTTGCTCAAACTCTTAAAAGTTTGTAACATGCCTCAGTTTATCTTTTAACACAAGTCACACAGACACAGACACACACACACATACACACACACACACAACTTTTTTCCTTTCCCTTCTAGTCATGGGTGTCAATCAATAAGAAAAGGCAACAGGAGCTTTGGGTATGATAGATTGCAAACCACTCACAAATCTTGTCAGTTTAGGAGCCATTTTCAATGTCTATCTTGGAAATATGCCTCTGGAAGTATAATGGGAGCAGAACGTAAAAAGTAGATGTAAAACATGCCATTGAAAGACAACTGAAAAGGGTGATACCAAAACAAAGAGACAAAAGTATTGATGCTGTAATTTATCATTTTGAAGAAAATGTAGACGTGCTTGGTTGGAGAAGTTGCAAGTCGGAGTTATTTGTCTTATCTGGACGATAAGTGTTCAGGTAATCTGGTTTGAAACATACTCACAAAAAGTACACACATCTAATACATCCATTGTTTTCATTGTCACAGAAATAAATCCATGAATATACCAATTGATATAAATGTCTGTGCCCATTAGAAAAGCTTTTTCTATGCACTGTCTTTAATACATTCAACACATAATAGTGATCTTCACCACCACACACAAGGATAATGTTTAGTACTTAAAATTCTAACAGTCTAGAGTAGGAGGCAACATTTTTAAAATAGTATTTATAAAGATAAGATGAGATAGTTTACAACCTAAAAAGTGGATGTCAAAGCAATACTCAATTTGTCAGATCAAATCAAATGACAGATCTGACATACAGAGGGACTGCAGTTCTAACCTTAAGTGTAAATGTTACATAGTAATGGCAGATCCTGGATGCATTATATTTTTAATTTGAGTATTCAACTGTCTTTTCCTTAGTTCTCTGCCCCCTCCCCCCAACTTTCTGTGTTAGGTTTATTCTTAGACATCAGAGGCAACACACTGTGGTGTTTCAGTTTGTACCCTGGAGCCAAGCTGTCTGGGTAGAATCTTGGAGCCACCTTTTACTGGCGGGGTGAGTTTCAGTGAGTTGCTTAAGTTCCCAATGGCCCAATTTCCTCACCTGTAAAATGGTAATAATAGCGGAAGTGGTGTTTTGTGAATGAAATGAAATTATTCATCTAAGGAGTTTAGACCTGTACTTGAATGGCTGTATACAAGTGTTTATTAAATATTTAAGGAGTAAGACAACTGAAGTAATGACATGTTGAGTTATTTATGATATTTAGAGTAATGGCACTTGATATTTTTCAATTTTATATACCTCCTTGCATGAAAATCCTGTTTTCATGATTAGATAGCAGCTTATTGAAATAAGCATAGCAAAGTAAGACCCTAAGCACCACTTGGCTTTGCTTTTTTATTTGATTGTAAACACATTTCCAGAATTGCTTAAAAGCACTAGATTCTTCAGTCATTCTTAATGTTACCTTTTTCCCATCTACTTTACACTATGGGTTTCAACAGTTAATCATTTGGTTATGCACCATACAAATATATATTCAGCCCAATGTATCAGAATAAAAGTAAACCTCAAATTTTCCAATTCTCATCATTGGTGTCTATTTTGTGTAGCACCGAACACAGGTTGCCTTTAGTCCTTTAGTTGAAATTATGTGCGTGTGTGTGCATTTCTATGTTTTCTATGAACTCCAGACACTTATAACCAAAGATTGAAATGAATGAGGGATTTTTTTTTAATATTGATTTTCGGTCGTGTGTATGTGTTTGTGTGTGTGTGTGTGTGTGTGTGTGTGTGTGTGTTCACATGTGGAATGGTTTTGAATTTCTTATTTATTTTACCTCTGCTGTCTGGAATCAGTTCAAATTAAAAAACAAAACTGGCATTTAATTTAACACAGCCCTATGCTAGATGCTAGATGAAATTGACCTGCAGGCCATATGATACACAGTCAGAAAGACATCTAGACACATGATTTTAAGTCAGGACAGTATGCATTATTAGATCCCATAGACCAAAAATGAGCTATGGAGATTGCAAAGTATGAGAATTATTCTTACAGATAATATTTAATTATTGAAATGGGTTTTAGACACAGAGAAGAAAATAATTTCTGCCAAATGAACCAACTTGGTCAAAGGTTAAAGAAACGGAGAAATGTATGACAGACTCCTGGTATGTAAGACCAGTAATAACTAATCAAATATAAATCAGGCACTTCCCTAAGCAGATTCCATGTGCTAACACAGTTAATTCACATCAACTCTGTAGACCCTCATCATCTCATTTTGATATGGAAAAAAAACTGAGCTATTCAGAATTATTTCCAGTATATCAGATTTTCTGATGTTGATGCTGGAGGGAAGAGA
The DNA here is from genome assembly GCF_010015895.1 of Lontra canadensis. Taxonomy (NCBI): domain Eukaryota; kingdom Metazoa; phylum Chordata; class Mammalia; order Carnivora; family Mustelidae; genus Lontra; species Lontra canadensis. Next base: position 855,782 of record NW_022631046.1, on the reverse strand, counting down.
GAACTCTATGAGGTATAATGAGGGCATTTTGAAAAGGCATACACAAAAAAGCATATTATAGGCCATTTAAATATTATAGGCCATTTTCATAATGCATTCTCTTTAATTCTCTAGCATCATCTCCTTTGCACCAGCTTAGATTTTACTCCATGATTCTGTTATATTGAACATCTTCCAATTCCTCGACTGAACTTTTTTACTCTTAGTTCTGGATGTTTTGAACTGTTGTTTTCTTTACCTGGAATACATTCTTCCCACGGACACCTCCATATTTCTTTGTCATTAATCTAGCTTCAATTTAGATGTCACTTACTCTGGGAAGCTATTCTCAGTATTCCTCCTCACTTTCTGACCTATAAAATACAGTTTGGCCCTGAGCTAGCCTAGCATTCTCCAATCTCCTTCCACGGAAACTACTGCATTTTCGCTACAATGACATGGTAAATAATTTCTTCCCTGAACTTAAAAATCCCTGAAGACAAAGACCTGGTCCAAATTACCCATTATGGTAGCCCTTGTGTAAATACACTTATATATGAGTAAATTTTTGAATGAATTTTTTTAATAAAGGCCTTTTGTTTTTTGTATGACAATTTGTAATGTGTAATAATAAAACTAGTTCTTGAGATAGTAAGAGGCACAGATCTATATTATGGATGGATACCTTTCTTGGTGTAAAGAAAGAAAGGACTTGAGTTAACAAAATTCAAAATAGAGGTGAGTGTATTATATTAGAGAAGAGCCATTTAAGAAATTATATATGGGGAAAAAAGTGTGTGTTTGAGAAGTAAGTGCTAGGGACTATATCAGGCATTTTTATTTGTTGTTTTTGTGTCCAAAATCCATTTGTCTTTGTTTTGGTGGTTGTACTTGATTTTCCTTTTGACAACCACTTTTTAGGGATACACATACACACGACTAAAGATTATTGAGAATTCACCAAGCTGAGAGAATGTAAACATGAATCTATCCATCTGTTAATAGCCACCATCCTTACTTTTTAGGTAAAGATGGCCAAAAGATAATTTTACAAACAGGGTAAAGCTGAATCAAGGGACTGAGGCACCAGATGCCCATCTAACATCATTTAATTTCTGGAACCAGCAATATCCAAAATCAAAGCCCCATTTTGACTTATTATATGAGTGAGTAAATATCTTCTTCACTTTGCTTAAAACAATTTGATTTTTTTTTCCCACTTGTAATCAGTAAACATCAGCCGAAGGTGAGCTAACGTTGGTGAGGAATAGGGAAATAACAATTTAGTCTCTAAAATAAGAAGGAACTGGCACCTGGGTGGCTCAGTCACTTAAGTGTCTGCCTTCAGCTTAGGTCATAATCTGAGGGTCCTGGGATCAAGCCCTGCATAGGCTTCCCTGTTCAGTGGGAAGTCTGCTTCTCCCTCTCCTTCCTCCCCTCCCCTGGCTCATGCTCACTATCTCTGTCAAACAAACAAAGTCTTTAAAAATTAAATAAAAATTAAAAAACATGAATGACAATAAGAATAATTTTTGAGAACTCATGTATCATTTATATTTTACAATTTTATGTTTAGCATAATGCAATATAATTTTAACATACTATGTTAATGAAATTCATCAAAACTACTTTGAGATTTAAAATATATTGTATGTTAATTTGATATCAATTTTTTTCATACTAGAAAACTGAATTTCCTAGACATCTGAAAACTGGCTCTTTCCTATCATTGATTTACCCAATTATATTTTTACCAATTCAATGTTATTTTGTCTCAACATTAACTCTGTATTTTATTTATATGTAACTTTATGACATCTTAACAATTGCATTAAATTATATATTGTAGTTTATGGTTGTAGTTTCTTTCTTTCTTTCTTTCTTTCATTTTTCTTTTTTTTCTTTTCTTGAGAGAGAGAGGGTGCAAGCAGGGAGGGGCAGAGGGAGAAGGAGTGAGAGAACTTAAGCAGGCTCCACGGTGAGCATGTAACCTATGTAAATTGTTGAACTTATTTAATCACCTCAGTTGAACATTGCTAATTATTTTTAGTTTCCTTCTTGGTATAATGTTGTGCCTTCCCATTAAAAAATATATGTATACATATACTTTCTTTTTTAAAATTATTTTTATTAACATATAATGTATTATTTGCCCCAGTATACATATATTTTCTTAACCCCATATTTAGTGATAAGAATTGTCATAATAATAAGTTGTTTCTTAAATCAGTGTATTCTTAATTTTAAGTTCCCTATAAATTTTACTATAAAGGGGCATTTTCTTTTGATCAAAATAAACAGCAGTATATCTCTATCATCTTCCGTTTATGAAGATGTAGAAAATTCTCCGCTGAGCTCTCCCAAGTTGTCAGGAAGCAATGTTACACCTTGATGAGATAACATGCAGAAATCTCATATATAAAATTTAAGATTTATTTTTCCTCAGGAAACAAATCTGAAAATGTTTCTTGTGATGTGCCTTTAGCAAGATACTTTTAGAATTGAAATAGTTTGCCATAATTATCATTTATAAGTAGTTTTGACTACATTTTGTCTCTGAAAGTGATTTTGCTTATTAATAATGTTGCTTACATAAGAGCTATGTAGCATATATAAGTTATAATCATAATATTATGAAGCATAGTACTGTAACTATTACTCATAAGCTACCTAGTCAATCTGAGAACTAGAAAATTTACAATATTTGAGTCTACTAATCTATCTCTCTCATAATCCTTTCCTCTATTTCCTCTCCCTCAGAAATATCAATGAATTTCCAAATCGATTTTTCTTAAAAAAAAAAAAAAGTGAAATTTATAATTTTTATTATAGTCTTTCTTAGAACAAACTACTGTATGTTGGAGAGAAAAAGACAGAGTGCAGTGAATTCATCTTTAGTAAAAATACACCTAGAATAATTTTTATTTACCAGCACACAACATTTTTTAAACAATAGGAAATCCAGGTTCATATTTCTCTATGTATTGAATTCAACTCTGGATTTTATAATAGCACAATACCAAAACAATGATTTCCTGCTGAATTTGAGAAATATAAATAACAAAATTTGAACTCCTGGAACATTTATTACTTTTCTAACTTATGGTGCATATGGCTGTTCTTTGGCAAATCAATAGATATCAATAGGCATCCAATTCCTAGTTTAGTGCAAATATCATTTCTCCCCAAATTTTAGAAATTTCTGAATGTATAAACTGATTGAATTTAAATGTAGTCTTAGATTTTTAACCCAACAATATGTTCACTTTTGGCTGCCAAAGTAACTCAAAGGAACCATTCTGATTTGACAGTTTAGAGTTCAAATGCAATGAATCTAAAAAGAAATCTGCAAAATGTATAAAACTTGAAAACAACGTGGAGTTTTTTTTGGCTCTGATTTTTACTTTAGGATTATTCTGTCACTCTCTTGAAATTTGTGAAGAATCTGATAGCCCTTAGAGCATGTCCTTATTATTTTCTAGTCATGTGGATTATGAAAAATCCTTTATTGATTACTCTTAAGTAATCAATGGGCAACATTATTCAATTACATGATAACATAATTCATTCAGTTTACAAATATTTTATTTAAAAATATTTATTGAGTCCTTACTCTGTACCAGGTTTTAAAAGATTTTTTTATTTGACAGAAAAAGATCACAAATAGGCAGAGAGGCAAGCAGAGAGAGAGGAGGAAGCAGGCTCCCTGCTGAGCAGAGAGCACGATGCGGGGCTTGATTCCAGGACCCTGGGAACATGACCTGAGCTGAAGGCAGAGGCTTTAACCCACTGAGCCACCCAGGCGCCCCTGTACCAGGCTTTATTCCAGGCTTGGGCAACCTAGCAGTGAACAAGACAAATTTTGTGCCCCATGGAACATCAATAAATCAAACTGACCATTACTTAAAAATTTCAATATTAAAATGTGAATTCCAAATAGAAAATACAGGTTTTTCTTTCAAATTTTCATTTGAATGATTGGCATTTTATAGGCAAAGTTTAAAATTACCTCCGTTAAAGGCCAATGATTACTTAGAATCATTAAGTCATTTATTGAGCAATGAATTTGAGAAGAAGCCAGGGTTTTAAGGATATTTAAGAAATAAGTTTAGGGAAGAAATTGTCCAATTCAAGACTTGTGAATTAATACAGGCTTCATTATGAAAACATGAGTCTTTATCAAGCTAATTTGAAATCCTGAATGGGAAATAATACTAAACAATTGAAATATTAATATCATAACTACTTTCTTGTCTATGTGGTAGAATTATGTTTTTTTTCTTTCTAGACTTGAAATTAAGGGGAATTTTATTTTCTACACTTCTTTAAAAGATATATAATTATGTTCTGTAGAACTTTATTGAAGACAAGTAGATTTTAATATTTACTTTTACTTCCTATTCTTGTTATTATCATTTTTATGAGTTCTCATAGAGGCAAATGCATACTATCACCCAGTTATATCTGTGACTCTACTTCCCATTGGAATGGTAGTTGTCTAAATAGAAGGATCCTTACTATGTTACTGGACAACACTTCTACATTGTTTGAAATGATAAAAATTGTACAGGATACAATGAGCTATTGAATTTTAGTTTGTTGCGTTATTGAGGTTTAATTTGTTGATGCTCAACTCATTGTCCTGGTACTCATAAGATGTGGTCAGAGTGATCAAAATAGAATTCTTTTTTCATTTGGGGAACAGCATGTATTGTTGCCTAATAGTTCAGAAATACAGAACAGATAGATAAACACATCAGTTAGTTGTTACAGAGTAATTCCTGCATATAGATGTTTGGTTGATTAATAAGCATTAAAAAACTTGTTGTAAAGTAAAAAAATACGTATATATAATAGATTCTAAAGATGGTCCTAATTCTTTACCTCTCTTTGTATTTGTCATGTGAGTTTGCAGCCCTTATAAAATAGGCAGAGCTTTTCTCACACTATGAAGTTGACCTGATCTTGGAATGTGTTTGACTAACAGAATGCTATGAATGTGGATGTTATGGAGTGGATTCCCACTCTATATCTCAAAGATCGTGTGTGTTTTTATTAACTATGTTTGTGTTTCTACCATCACCACCATAAGAACATGGCCAGGCTAGCTTGATGTAGGATGAGAGACATGTGGAGCAGAGCTAATCACCTTAGTCATCCCAGCAGATTTCCACAGCTATATAACATGCAAAAGCATGAAGGACCCATCTGAAGTCCACAGCACTGCCTAGATGATGACTGCAGATGAGTGAGAAATACACATATTGTAGTATTCCACAGGAGCTTTGTATGATTTGTTATGCATGATTATTGTGGCTTAAGATGATTGATTAAAAAAATTATTTAAAATAGTTTTAAGATCTACCTTACATTTTTTGAAGGTTAAAATGTGAATAAATTAATTAATTATACAGTGGTTATATGATTGATATTTTGGGTTCTGAATTCTAAGGACTTAATCTTGATAGTTCCATTTTCATAATATATCTTGAAGATTTACACTTAAATGACTTAGCAATATCTCATTAGAAAAAGGTGAAAAGAATTAGTGATATGAGAAAAAAAAATAAAAATCAATAAAAAACATAAAATATTTTTATGAGTATAATTCCTCATGTTTGAAAAAAAAAAAAAGGTGTCTCTGAAACCCAGAACAATTAATCCTTTATTTACACTTACTTATACTAAAATGCTAATAGGTTAAATTTTTTTCTGTTTTTGTTTTTGTTTTTAAATAAGCTCTATGCCCCGTGTGGGGGCTTGAAATCATGACCCAGAGATCAAGAGTTGCATGCTCTATGACCTGAACCAGCCAGGTGCCCCAATTTAAATATGTTTTAATAAGACTTCTTTTACTTAGAAGAAACTTGGTTCTACTGTCTATTTTTTATAGATATTCTTCCAAAATTAAAAAATCACAAGTGCAACTATTATGAAAATTAATTAAATTTACCTTACTTCACCCATTTATATGTGAGATAAAAGTGTAATCACAGAGAGATTCAAACAATAGAACAAAATGATGTAAAATGTATGGCATAAAAAGTAATTATATAGACCAATATTTATCGGGGTTCCATATCTGCACTGCTCTTAAACTTTGGAATGTCATATTAGCCATCCCAATGTCATATTAAATATGTAATTACTGGCCATGTTCTTATAATATTTCAATAAGATATTCACAATCAACCTTTTGGAAATCCTTCCTTTAAACCCTCAACCACAAACTGATGACAGGGTTAATCAGTGTTAACTCCTATAATTTTTGTGGTGGTACAAACAGATGTATATTTTTCATTTAGTTCAACTGATTGCAGAAAGAACATTATCCCATCAAAAAACACAGTCAGTAATAAGTTTAAAAGCTCACTAGAGAAAATATCCCCTGTCTAATTCAAATTCTCTTCCAAGCCATTACTTTTGTGAGGCGCTCAAGGGTTGATGTTAGTCTGGTAATGAAAGTAGTAGATGAAAAAATGCTTTACTTTCAAAGATCTACTAGTGAAAACTATTTTCTCCTTTTATCTCTCTACTTTTCGATTTATCATAATCTAACTTTTGGTGGTGAACATGTTTTTGTCTTTCTCCCTTTTAAAAATAACCATTTCTTATATATTTCTTTACCCAGCTCTTCTAAGGTCTTTGCCAATGTCAGCATTTCTTTGCAGTTATCCCCACTGACAATTGCTTGTTTTCCCATTGGAGTGTGCTGGATTTTTATGCTTTGCTCTACTGCCTTAAGAATAATGTAGACTAATTCAAAAACTATGTCATTTTTCTTCATATGTTCACAAAAATAGAAAATTTAATATGAATGTTAATGCCTGACCTTAGAGGAACAATTACTTTTATTGACTATTTTTAAATAGCCAATTTAAACAAAGCTATTTTAATATCTTAGTTATAGTCACATTTCATAGGGCACTTAGATCTATAAGATAGTGATAAAAGCTGGCATTTATTATTTGCCTCATCTATTCCAGAAAAAGTGTTAAATGAATTATCCAAAAACTGGTCTTAAGGAATTACCTTTATTTTAGGAATGTGGCAGTTGAGGCTTACTAAGAAAGAGTCACTTCCTAAAAGTTGAGGAGCTATTAATTAGTAGAGCCAGGATGTCACCAAAGTATGTCTGATTCTAGACCTATTTATAATGTAGTCAGTCACCACTGAGTTTCCAGGATAATGTTTGTTTCTGATAAATTTCAGCATCATCTTCATACCCTTTCCTCCATCATCATCATGTGTATTTAAGTTTTTGCAATGAATTCACCTTATTAACTAAAATCAGTTAGTCTTTATTTTTGAAGATAGCTTCATATTGTAATATAGCAACGATCTCAATTTTAGGACTATCAAAAACCAATGTGATCTTTGAGAATGGCAATATTCACTGGAATTAGCCCAGCTGGACAATGTAAAATGATGTTAAATTAAGGAAAGCAGTAGGTTATGCATATTGTCAAGTTTCATAAGGATGCAGAAAGATATCTTTGGATGTTGACATTAAAAAAATCCACATACAATAAACACAGTATCATTCAAATGACTAGTGTTTAGTTTTTAAATTAATGACTTCCATGCCAGAATAGACCCACACATTGCTTGGCTTACTTTAATTAAACTGAACCAGAAAAGTTTGCTCTAATCCTAGTTTCATTGTGAACTTGACTTTGAGAATACCATTTGATGTTGTCAGAGCCTGAAGATCCCTATTGGTAATATAATCTCTGTACCTAATTAGCTGTCACAACAGTGCAATCTATTCAGACCAACTCAGTAACATAAAGTGATTATTTACCATGTGCAAGTTTTAGGAACTATATAAATGAAGAAACCTCTGCCCTCATCTCAGGATTTTGCAGTCTCTTATTAGAAGTAGACATGGAGATATATAATATGATCTGATAAGTGCAATAATATGTTCAAGGTATAGAAAATAAAGTAATTGATTCTGTTTATTTAGGCAATTTGAAGCTTCCATAAAATGAGTGGCTGATTGTACCCCTAAATCTGTTATAGGTTCCATTCTTCCTTGTAGCCATGAGTGGCCAGGTTCGCAACTGTGACTTGTGCAGTTTTCTCACTTGAACAAAAATAAACTGCTGCCTTGGATTTTATCTTTTTCTTTTTCCAAGAAATCAGGTCCTTTACATCTCAGCTTGGACCATGAAGAAGAGTCTGGCGTCTAACAAATGACACAGCTAATGAAGGAGAGAACCCGAATCCCTGAATGACTTCATGGAGCACAGCTGCCTCACGAGCCTAAGCTTGCTGGACTGTGACATGAGAAGAAATGCACTTATTTGGGTCTCTTTGCTTTAATTAACCTAACCTACCCTTCACCACAATTGATACAACATTTAAACTAGGTCTCACATTACCAGACAGCAGAGGATGAGAAGCAGAGTAATTGGAATTGAGGTTGAGAGGGTAGTAAGAAACCAGATCCTTCAGAGCCTTAAGTTTCATAAAAAAAAAAAAAAAAAAAAAAAAAAAAAAAAAAAAAAATTCTGAGGAGAAATAAGATCAAAGAAAAAATGATTTGATTATGAAAGAAAAGTGTGTTGTTAATTTTTGATTGTATTGGCTTAAAATCCAATAAAGATGCCCATTAGGGAGGACAAGTGATTGTTCAGAATCTTAACCGGATGGCAGCACCATGATGTTTTCAATGTGACCCAGATAGGCTAGGTCACTCCATCTAATCAATTCCCACAGAAAACATTAATTTTTTTAAGTCACCATGATCTAGCTGAACCTATGAATCCTATGAAATATCTTTCAGTTTTGTGAAAGGGACTAACCATTCATGGATAATGTGGCAGCTAGTATATTTTGTGCTTGTACTAGTAATGCCAATATTAATCTGATTCAGAACTTGTAACCTTTGGTTCCAGAAAGCTCTCTGAATTTTAGCATATAGTAACCTGTCAATGTGTGAGTCTTTGGTGGGTGGATAAATCAGTTCCAGCTATCAGTCGGGTTAGTGACAATTTGCACAGTTGCACTCAAGTGAAATCAGAGCTAAACTTTTCCAATTCATCTCCTCCTACACTATCAATTTTCTTTACAGCCCGCTACAAATCATCAAAATTAAAAGATAACAAGCAGGACAGGTGGTATGCCTAACCTATAGATGTAAAGACCTGTTTACAGTAAAATATGTTTTCCTTCCTCCTTCCATCCTGGCAATTTCTCTTTGCCTTATATATAGGAACTTAAATATTAGTGTCTAGGGTAAAGTGACCAACCATCCTAGGTTCCCTCAGACACAAATATTTTCTTCAGATGAATGGTTTTTAGGGCTGAATCCAGGAAAGTTCTAGAGAAAGAGAGGAATTGTTCACCTTATTCTAAGGGTAGACAGAGAGAAAGAAGGAGATCCACGAGATAAATGAGAACAATTAGCACTGGGGACTTTTCCATTTATAATAATCTAATTTTTAAGCATATTTCTGTTATGAAGTCTTTGTTTACCCTTTTCTTCTCAACTTTATAACACTGAGGGGGGGGGTCTCTGAAAAATCATCTTTCTCCTTTATCATTTAACTTCCTATGTCACTGGGGGACCTGGAGGGTGAGGGGGTTTGAAAGCAGGAAGAAGAGAGAGGGACATTCTCCTTCCTATTTATTGCTGTCCCAGTCAGCATAGTCCAAACAATGGCACTTCACTTGGGCAAAAAATAGGTTTTTTGACTCTCAGCCCAGGCCTCAGCATGGCCTTTCCTGGTTTCCACAGAAGCGGGGAGGTCCTCAGCAATTTAAGCCCCAATTCCCAAGTGCTCTTCTGATCTCTTGAGTTAGCCTTCAGCCAGGCCAGGCAACATCCCCTCCTCAGAGGTCTGAGTGCCAGTGTTGTCTGGCTCCTCCCCCCAGCTTCCAGATTCTGATAATCCTGCTTCCTATGTCTGGCAGCTGTTTCCTGCTGTTAAACTACCATTATGTTTCCTCAGTGTTCCTTTTTGCTTTTTCAGCCCTCCAGATGCAGAACCAAATCACTATACAAAATTATGTTTAAATATGTAGTGTAATTTCCATTTCTGTGCTCAAACCCTGACTGATGCAAGCAGTAATTTAAAATTAAAATAAAAAAACTCCTATAAGAAATACTAAAAGATTCTGTAACCAAAAAATGAATTTAAAAGTTACCAACCAATTAGCTTTTAGTTAAGATTGTTTACTATTATCAGATTTTCCCCAAATGTGATCATGATTTTCTGCTAAATAACTAACCAGGTCCTAATTTAGAAAAGTCCAATCATATCACTTTAAAATTTCACCAGATATTTGAATAAGGCATAAAAATAAATTTTTGAAAATCTTTTTATCTGACTAAAGTAAATATAATTTGCTTATTTCTTAGAAAACATAAGAGCATACTTGCAAAACTTATTCTCAATTTCTCTAGAGCACATTTAAATTTTATAGCTTACTATTTGCTATAAGTATAAGTAAAAAGAAAGCAAAAATAGAAATATCATATAAGGCATTATTTAGTTTTCACCCTATTAAAAAACAAATCATGATTCCTATTGCTCTCTACCAAAAAGTTAATTACTTATATATTCATATGGTAATATTTTATACTTTTTTAAAAATATGCATCTCTCAATGATTGTTAACATGGCAGACTTACTACTCCAGGCACAGTTGTAAATCCGTTAGTTATAAATTAATTTATAATTTAATTACTTGCTGAGGTAGGATTATTATTACTTCCATCTTACAAATAAGGAAATGGTAGCACAGAGAGGTTGCATTACTTACCAGGTCACATAGATTGTTGACGTTAGTAGCCAAACCCAGGCAGTCTGGTTCCTATTAGTGGATCCTCTAAATGGTCCCTTGCTTCTCATCCAAGTGGATACCATGAAAAGTAGTCAATGTCTGGGCATAAGAAGGACATGACACAAACAGTTATTGTTTTGAAGAACAGTACTCTAAGTAAGCAAATATAAACACAACAAAATAATATTATTAATCTTTTTTAAGAAATAGACAATTTTCATTTTAACTTAAGATTACTCTTTATGCAACAGAAATTTTTTTTTATTTTTTGTCTCTACCTACATTGTTCTGCTGCAGAACATCTAACTAGGTTGTAGATCTGCCTATGAATCTAGTCCATATTACAGTTTGAAATTACAGGAATGTCTTCATGTAATTTCTTCAATGAGTGACTTCAATTCCTTTGGCAAGCAGAAATTCTTGAGAGAATGGTTTTTCAAGAAAAATAATTTTTGATTGGTTTCTACTACCAATGAATTGAACATATATCAAAATATAAATTCCTTGGTAAGAACAAGTCTACATCTTTAAGATCTATTCTACTATAAAATATATATTAGATACTAGATTTTAGATTGGGAAACAGAAATGAAAAAGCTCTGATTTTATTAAAGAAGTAAAGTATTTACATTTCATTAACAACAGTTATTCATTATATTAACATTCATGATCTATTACAAGTTGTAAATGAAAAACTCTGTTTCCTATCTCCTGTGTAGGGAAAAAATCCAGCTCTTTCCTACTGTATCTTTCTTCCTTGTGTATCTCCATTACTTTTGCACAAAACACTTCTGACATTTCTGGGCACCAAACGTGTGGAGGTTTTTGCCCACATCAACAAGTGATTCTCAGTGACACCAGCAGGGTTCATAGGTAAGGGCTCAGTCTCATAAGATTGTCCCCTTTCCCCACCACTTTAAATGCCAGTCTCAAAACAGGTCATCCCCTGTGCTTCTGACTAACTGACTATAGATTGGAGATTCCATTACTGTCTCCTTGGATTCAATTAATTTGATAAAGCAGTTCACAGAACTAGGGAAATACTCATTTGCCAGTTTATTAAAGGATATGATAAAGGATATAGATGAATATCCAGATTGAAGAAATACATAGGACAACGTGTAAGGGAAAGGGAATAATATGATAGACCAAAAAATGACCCAGAGATCTGAGTTATAGTCTTACAAAATCATAGAATATAAGAGGCTATAAAAACTATTTTTATCAAATGTCTCATTAAATACAAATTAAATCTTAGATATTAGTTAACTCATCTGAGATCATCCAGGAACAGAATTATAAAGAGACATCACTGATTTGATTAAAATTTAAATAATGAGAACAATTAAATGTCATAATCACAAGATACCATAATCATACTGATAATCATAAGACACCATAAGCTATCTTATAGGTAAACATTATTATTATCCTCTTTTACAGAAAACTCAGAGAGGTTAAATAATGTTCCAAGGTGTAGTATCTGATATAATAAATGAATATTTTGGTTTTCAGCCCCAGATCCTGGCCAAGGTTCAAAAACCCTTGTAATTTCCTAAATGATAAGAGAAATAGAAACATTTTTTTTTTTTTAAATATGGTGTTTGTGCCTGGCTCCTGAAACTGCTCTAGAACAATAAAGTTGAAATGAATATCTCGTTATTCATAAGGAGCTATTTCAACCATATCAGAGTTTATGTTAATGAGGTGATTTTTGGAAAGCCTCCAAGGATGGATGAAGGGCTCATTGCCAGGGGAACCAACCATGTGATTAGAGGGTTGGACCTTTTGCTACCCCCTGACTCCCAGAAAGAGAAAAAGGATAGAGCTTGAGTTAATAACTAATGGCCAATGATTTAATCAACCATGCCCATATAATGAAGCCTCCATAAAAACCTTACCCAAAGGGATTCAGAGAGCTTCTGAGATGATGAACAGATCTGTATTCTGGGAGGCTGACAGACTAACACCTAAGAAACTCTTATATTCAACCTCAACTATATACTTCAAACTTCAATACTTCAAACCTCAACCTATATATCTCTTCATCTGTCAGTTTATCTCTTCCCTTTAAAATATCCTTTGTAATAAATCCATAATAGTAAATAAACTATTTCCCTGGGCTCTATAAGATGTTTTAGCAAATTATCAAAACTGATGAGGAGGTCATGGCAACCCCTGATATGTAGCTAGTTTGGACAGAAGTTGTGGCTAAACTGGGACTCACTACTTGAAATTGGCATCTGGGATGATGGGGAAGCAGCCTTAGGGGACTGAGTCCTTAACCTGTAAAGTCTGTGCTAACTCTGGGCAGTTAGTATCAGAATTGAGTTAAGTTATAAGACATCCAGTCAGTGTCTGCCAAGAACTGGAAAATTGTTTAGTGTGAAAAAATTTATACATCTCATGTCAGAAGTGTTATGAGACGAGGAAGAAGTAAATTTGCTTTTATAAGGTTACAGAGATGATAAATTGTAGAACTCATAAGCAAATGCCTCAGTTTCTTTCACTCTGTATGAACTGCCTCCCAGGACACTAAATTCCATAAGATTCAGGATGGAACAGTTGGGATCAACATAATGTTGTCTTTATGGAACCATGGGCTGTATTAGATGGTTCACCAGAGATGGATCAATAACCCATACACAAGGAGAGCTCAATGAGTTGCTGCATTCCAGAGGACAGAACTAAATGTTATGATTTCGGCCTCATAACAACAAGGAAAAGATCATCAATCACATTTAATTGAGTACCTAAGTCATTTTAGCTTTTTATAAATGTTTCTGGGTTGAATAAAAACCAGTCATTTTCCAGGTGATGCAGAGGGCTTAATATCCCAAGAGGCAGTATTTCCCAAGTGATAAAGATATTCATGTTTTAGTTGTAAGAATGTCTAGCAGTGATATGTTGGACCTGACATATACTGGTCTATAAGACATGATAATTTAATCCCAGAAATTTTACAAGTTGGTCAAACCATATTGGTAGCTTGGAACTGGCAATGCTGGCAGAATTTATACCATGGAAAAGAACATGTTACAAATAACCAGTCTCCCCAATCTTCAAAAAAACAGTTGTTAACTTTACCAGGATACCACTGCCCTTGACAGTCTGTGATTGGTAAGTTACCAAAGTCTGTATAATAATCAACTTTATTGTATCATCCATCTTCTGCTTCAGCTGGTAGTTTCATTCTATCCTTATGACTTCTTTGCCTCTGTAAATTCTCTTTCCTACTTTTCCCTGCTCTACCAATAAAAATCCTACTTATCATTTGCTAGAAATTTTCCACAGAAACTTTAGTTTATGGTTTTTGATATCTTCTATTATTTCTTCTACTCGTATAGTTAGTTTAATACAGATTTTCATTTAATCCATTTCACTTGGTTTCATGTATGATAATCTCTTTTTTCCATATATGGAAATCATCTTATATTTATTTTTATTTTTTAAATCTCACAGCACCAAGCATGGATTTGTACATCCTATTTAGTGCTTAACTAAAAAATTTGGAATATAGAGGATACATTGAAAGACTCTGAATTTTTTTTTAATTTTCTTTAACCAATTTTTATTTACTTTGACCTGTCAACATTTACCATCTTAATGTCTAACAGATATCTAGTAAGTCCAGCTCTCTGCCTCCTCCTCTTCTTTGTTCATTTTTGTGGGGAAAAACACACAAACACTCTAACTGGTCACTAAGCCTATGGAGTACTTAAGGCTTCCTGCTTGTTGTACTATAATTCTCTTGTTCATTTCTCCTACTTCAATACCTAATAGGCATCACATATTTAACATGTCCAAAAAATAAGTTTCTAGTCTTCATCTTTAGAATTAAACCCCCAAAACCAACTCCATTAAAGTTAATAGTAACTTCATTGTATCAGACAGCTTTTGCTGTGTAACACCCTCCTCCCTCCATTTCAGTGGCTAAAAACAGAAATCAATTAATAAGCTAAATTTATGTGGGCTAGCAGTTTGGGCTAGAATCAGTTGAGCAATTATTCTACTGCTCTAAGCTGGACTTACTCATGTATTTGAGGTTAACTACAATTCAGCTAGATTGGTTCTGCTTTGAGGGATTGGCTGGTTATTACCAGAGACAATGAGGGTGATTGGGCTGTGTGCTTTTAATCATCTGGACTCCTGTTTAGACCTGTTTGCTTGGAGACTCAGGGTTTCAGGTGAGCAAGAGGGTTAGCCCCAATATGCAAGCACTTTTAAGGTCTTAGAGTTATTGTTACATTGACTAAAGCAAGTCACATGGCCAAGCATAGATTCAGCATAGGAGTATTGAAAGAAATAGCCTTGTATTCAAAATATGTGGATAAAGGAATGAGAGAACAAAGTGGATTTATTTGTGTAGTTAATCCACTCCATCAGTCCTTTATTGGCTTGCAAAACTGTAAGGTTATCACTGTGCCTCTTTGTCTCCTACCCCACATCTAATCAAGAAGGACATCCTTCTTCCCCACTCTCTCTCTGCCAGACTCTCTTCCTACTTGTGATCTCTCTGTGTCAAATAAATAAATAAAAATCTTAAAAAAAAAACAAAAACTAGTCTTCCCTCTCTTGCCTAACCTCAAGTCAAACTGTTCTCAACAGTGCAGCTAAAATGATCCTTTAAAAATGCAAATCAACAAGAACAAAATAAAAAATAAGTAAGTACATAAATAATATATAAATCAATGTAAATCAGATCATGCTGCTCTTCAAAGTCCTCTGATGATTTCTTATTCAAATAGCTAAATATGTGAAAAGACCCACATTCCCTATAAATTCTCCTGCATTGACTCCCCTACCACATCCTTTCTATCTGCATCAGCTCTAACTACACTAGTCTCCTTGCTGTTTCTCAAACCCATTTGGTACGTTTGCACCAGGAACTTTTTACCTCATGGTCTCTGTCCTTGTAACACTGTGGGAGGCAGATCGCCACACTGTTCTCCCACATTCCTTTTCAGTCTTTCTACAACCTTCCCTGTGAGACCTTTTTTGATCACTCTATTTAAAACTACAGCCTTTGTCTAAATGTTCCCATGGAAATTATCACCATCTAACTGCTGTACATTTAACTTATTCTGTTTATTGTGTCTTTCCTATCATTAGAATAAAAGCTCTATGAATTGATGTTTGTTTACTACAGCATCACAACATCTAATGCATTTCAGGCACACAGTAGTAAATTAATAAATGAAAGTTTGAATAACCATTGAAGGAATCAAATACTAATAAAGGACCAAACCTGTCCTAGGTACAAGGCATGTAGTAGTGAATGTCAGACTAAGTTCCTGTGGTAGATTGTGTAATTGTTCCTAATTATTTGGTGCCCTCCCTCTATAAGGAATATACTTTTTGCTTATTATCATATGACTTGCTGTGTGCATCTAAGCAGGGAGACACCATTCGGCTGACATCAATGTTAGCCATGCTATTGGTATGACCAATGGCATATAAGCAAAAGTGATGTATGCCATTGTCAAGAGGAGATTTTAAGAGCCTATGTAGTTTTCTGCTATTATTCTTTTCTGTGTGCCATAAGAATGACATGTCTTAGATAGTGATGGTTTCTTCAATCTGGATTCCAGAATGAATATTTGTGGAACAGAGCCTCAGCTGACATACAGCTGACACATAATATGAACAAACAAACATAAACCTTTGTTTTTTTAAGCCAGGAAAATTATGGGGTTATTTGTTATCATAAAATGACTCAGGAAAAGCTAATATAGTTTCTGACCTTGTGAAGACACATTGTTATAGACAATAACAATTGACAATTGTGAAGACCTTGTTATAGACACAAAAGGAATGCCATCAAATCTACTGAAATATTTCTATGTTTTATTTAATTAAGTTTAAATCGTAAGGGAATCAACTGGACATGGAAACTTAACGCACCACAAAGAAAACAGAAGTCAGGTGTGTCTGAAGAATGCTGGGAATCTTGCCCATCTTTCTTAAGATATGTCTTTATTCTGGCCAAACTCATGCCTTCTCAAATCTGTTTATTTGGTGTCTTTCTGTTCTTCAGAGACACTCTGTGCAGAAGCAAGTCAAAGAGATGAGGAGGAACATGTAAAGTTGACCAAGTTGTCACAGTTTAATGTGGTTCAGGATTCCTATTACATTGAGTCATTTAAACCCTTTAAAATTCTCTTTTATTTTATAGATTTTAATCTAGGCAGTTTATTGTGGAAGAAATTTAACACTTCAAGTATGAAAGAGTCATGGTTTGAATCTAATAGCCCAACTGAATTTCTGTGAGTAAAACCCCACAACCATTCCAGTGTATAAGCAAGTACTGGGGATAAAACAGCAGGAGGGAATGCACACAACTTCCAGTTAGAAAGAATTTCTATAAGCTTATGCCTTGAAGTCCATCCTCAGAGGCCAATACACAACTGATTCCAACAACATGTTTCTTTGTTCTTTGTTTGCCTGTGAGCCAAGTTTTACATTTAAACCAAAAACGATGTGTAACATGTTGTCGCAAAAAAAAAAATTAAAATTAAAAAAAAAATAAATCACATTCATAAAGTTAACTTGTTTCTTAGGTAATTCTTTACTATGTTTCTGAGTGTTAAAATGGGGGAAAAAAGTAAATTATGTCCCTGGGAATGATCAAGGGAATAAAAATCTGAGTAAAACTCAGTGATAGGAAAAATGCATGATGGAGACTTAGAAACTTAGAAAACTCAGTTTCAGAAGTAAGCTTAAAGGAAAAGCTGGTGTCATGGATTTTGTCACATAATAGTAATGTCACTCATATTAATTTTCAAATCTTCAGTAAACATATCTTTATAGGGAAGGTCCTTTAAAAGAAGCTATTCCTTGTGATCAAAATTTCTTTTTTTTCTTCAGACAAAATACCTCATACATTTCACATATATATGGTAATTAGAAAATAACATTCAATCAGTAATTATTTATAATTTTTTAGAATTTTATGTAGTACTTGAAACTTAAAGGGGAAATGTATGTAGCTTCTTTGTAAATTATGAAGTAGAATAATAAAAGAAATTCGCAGGGACCAACTACCTAACACGAGCTAGTCATTCTAAGATAATGCTATCCCTACCATCTTGCTCCTTTTTTATCTCATTTCCCTATAACCCCCACTCGCCAGAGATAAGTGTATTTCTGGATTTTGGTTTATTATTTCCTGATAACTAACTCTTTGGTAAACTCCTGTTATTTATTCTCCTATCATGTTTGAGAGAATGGCATGTAAAAACCCACTATATAAAGACACCATCTTTTTCCATCTCATATCCTACTCTTATGTGTCTGTCTTAAGTCTCTTTGGGCGGCTCTAATCAATATCATAGGCTGAGTGGCTTAAACAACAGTAATTTATTACTAATGGTCCTTGAGGCTAGGAAGTCAAAATCAAGATGCCAACATGGTCAGATTCTGGTGAAGTCTTTTTCCTAGTTCACAGACAGCTGTGTCATCGCATGACAGAGAAAGAAGAAGCAAACTCTTTCTTCTCTTTTCCTATAAGAGCACTAATACCATCACAAGGAATCTACCCTTATGTCCCAATTACTTCCCAAAGGCTCCATCTCCAATACCATAATATTAAAGCTCAAGTTTTCAACATATGAATTTTGGGGGAACACAAATATTCAGTCCGTAACAGCACTAGAATGAACAAGCTATTATTATTAAAATAATAAAAAAATTTCCATCATAATAATGTTGGGATTAAGTGACTGGCTATGATCTTTACTAATCTTCACAACAACTATATGAACCAGATACAAAATGTGTAATTTTATTTCCAAATTATAATAAATAGTATTGATTGTCAAAGAGGATAAGTGATGTTTTCAAAGTCATGTTGATAGGGAAATAGCTATGTCTAGACCCCAAAGTACCTTACTAATATTTTGGTGGGGAATAATCAATGAGTTCCTATTATATACCAAGAATTATCCCTAGCTTTTTCCAACAAAGTGATGAAGTATATACAGTTATTATCTTCAGTTTTCTGTGGAGGAAACTGGGACTCAGGTTAAGAAATTCATCCATGATCATGCAGAAGGAAAGTGGTGAAGCTGATATTTATGGCAGGATTTATATGACTATAAAACACCTTCTCTTACCTACTTAATTATCTTATTTTCAAGTTATTTGGCCAAGTTGTTTCTTTTTCAGTGAAGGAGGGCTCAATATACATTAATGTAACAGGAAAACATTTTCAAGGAGAAAGTATAAAATTTAAAGGATCTGGAAAGAACATAAAAAGAGAGGGTATCATAAGTGAAGTAAAAAGATGAAAAGTACTATAATTAAGAACAAAAAATAAGCAAATCTTATGGGGTGATGACTAAGCAGCTTAGTTATCAACTTTACAACTCAGGAGCCATGGGTCCTGTGATCAATCATGACTAATTTTTGTTCATTACTTGGCTAGTTGTGTGTATTACCAGGATTCATATCTTCATTCAGATAGTCTATGCAGTATCATCACAGTATGTCAAAACTGACGTTAGCCACGATCACTGGCTCCCCCTATTTGCACAGCCCTTCATTTCATAGGGATAAACCAGGTTTAGTCTTAGTCATTTATGCAACAAAAGTCACTGTAAATATCTCCTTTAGAATTCAGAGAACTGAGTGAGGGGCTATTCTTCAAGCACATTTCCTCTTCAGTTACTCTCTGAGTCATACTAGAAGAGCATCTCATAATGGTGTTTTTTTACTCACAACCCAAGTTTGAAGTTTTGCGCTGGCAGTACCATGAATTAAAATTTTATAAGTTTTAGAATTAGGAGGATAATATTGTCAGCCAAGGTAATAATGGCAGAAACAGAGAGGCAAAGAAGTGCGGGGAAGAATATTGTGGGGGATGAAAACTTGTATAAAGGAAGATTTATGAAGATCTGGTAGTTATTTTTGAAAGTTAGAATAAAGAATTAATAGTATTTCTAAGTAAGGGTGTGAAATAACCTAATTTCTGTGTTAGGAAGAACTTTTGTCACCAAGTGATGAATCTCATAGAGAGAATAGAGATGAATCTCATTGAGAGAATCTCAGAGAGAGATGTTAAAATCACAAATTCTCTTTGTTTACAAATTTTTAAAATGAATTCATTAATCAACCAGTAGTTAGTAAGTACCGAGCATATGTCAGACACTTCTATGCTCAGTGAAAAAGGTAGATATGATTCTAGCTCTTGAAAACCTCATAGTATAATCAAAACAGGAATTAAACCAATAATTTGAATATTATAAAAGGAGTTCAAAATAGCATGGGAATACAAAAAAAGGTGATAGTTTCTCACTGGAAACTCGTGAAACTTCAATATTAAATATCTCATGATTCATTGCAGTCATGCTGTTTTGGAACTTCTGACAAAATCGTTAGTTGTGCTTTTATTCCAAATATGAATTCACTCATTTTATCAAACTAAGTTTGCAAGAGTTAGCTACTAAAATATGTAAAACCAGTGATATTTATAACGGTGGCATTTATAAAAATCATGCTGAAACTCAATGTTAAAGAATTTAGAAATCTCAGATATAAAACTATTGGGAATAGTTGAAAATGGAGAAAGGAGAAAAAATGTCTGATGGGACAGGACAGACTTCTTGGATTAATGGAAGCAGAGACAGAAAAAACATAGAGAACTTTGAACCTCATTTTCCTACTCAGGAGGAGGAAACGCTTTGAGATGTGTGTGGGGAGCATAGAATATTGTACAGGCACACATGGAGGACTGATGGGAATGTGTAGATGTATCATTTCTGTGTATTCCAGAAATTCTTTGTATTTTTTCTGTATATAAAACCTAGAATGGTATTATATGATTTTATGCTTTGGTCAGTCATTGCCTAAATTGTTGGACTGTGAAGTCAAAAACCAAGTTAAACACATGTGCAGTTTTAAAAACCACATTCATAAAAATGCATCCCAGTTTGAGGGAGTTGGGAATAAAAAGGATTCCTTCTCAGTCTTTGTGGTTACAAGGCAAAGAGATTCTGCTCCCAAAGAGAAAATTAGATGTCCTTATGAAAAGGGCATGCATCGTTAAATTATTTTTCCATTCCTTAAAAATCATAATACTCATTGATAAAACATTTTGACTTAGTAATCAATCTGTATACCTGCCTGGAAAGGTCCACCATCAATTTTGTGTCCAACAGATTTTTCGAAAAGCTTAAAGAATACCCTCAATAAATCTTTACTGATATATTAACCAATGAATAATTGATAATGTGAACATGCTCAACATTTTCTCAAGGGAGGTGAAAGAGAGATAATAATTTATAAAGTATTTTATAATAATTATACAGAAATCAAGGCTCTCATCTTCTTTGCTGCAGGATGGTCAGATACAGTTTATTATTCCTCCTATTTAAGCTTTGCCTGTCTAAATATAGCCACCATACTTAGATATGATTTGAAAACCGGAACACCAAAAGGCATTAGCTAACTGTTTAAGTAAGTAATTTGGGAATTCTTCCACATCTCCAGTAGGAAAGTTATCAATGATCTTAGAGTAGAGGCTGATAGGAGGCATTCGAGATTTTAACATAGAGGGAAAAATGTATTGGTACAATTAATTAAAGTAAAGTATTGGTAGGATTAAAGTAAAAAACTTAAAATTAAGTAAAGTAGTATTAAGTAAAAGGAATGACATTCATGAAGACAAGTCATCATTTCATTTCTTGAATTTTAAAATTTAAGATTTGGAGAAAGAATAGGTGAGAGAATACATTCCAGAGTACCACAGTACACTTACTTTTGTGCCTAAGAGTGTTTTAGCTTTTTCTTCATGTTCATCCTCTCTTCCCCCTCTGCCTTCTAAATTAACACTCAATCTCCAAGATGGAGTAGTAATTGACTTTAATATTATGGTATTATAGATATTTGTTAGCAATACTGGAGAGGTAGGACTTATTATGTCCATTTTATAGGAAGAAATCAGAACCCAACCAGAATCTCACTGGCTCACCAAAGTCATATAGCAAATGGGAGGACCAGGACCTACTCAAATGCTCCCCCTCATTCCACACCTGTGAATTCATCTTCAATCACAGATTTTCCCTTCTTCTGACAGTTATCTTATTTTTCTAATTAGTTTAAGAATTGACATTTTGGGTTTGAATTCCCATCACATTACTTTTAGTGCATACAGTGTCTTCCTTCCAACCTCCTCCTGCTGTGCCCCACCTTTATTTTGTAGGCTGGGTAAGTATATGCTCTCATGGATATAGATGATATAGATAAAGACTCACAAGGTCCCACCTTACATTAAGCTCTTTTATTATAATAATTAATCATATTTGATATTTCATGAACATGAGATTATTTGTTAATTTTGGAAGTGAAAAAATTTGAATTTGTAATATATTTTAATTAAGGCTTAACCTGAAATATATACAATGAATCTTGGTATACCTACGTGAATGTCTAAGATAAGCACAAATATCACCAATTCCATGGTTTGAATTTTATCTTAAAATCTTTGTAGGAAAAAAAATATATATATAATAAAGATGATTAACTGTCCTACAATTAGAGCAATGGATCTTGCTGCCTTTCACTGCATGACATTTTTTTTCTTGTTTATGTGACCTAAATGGTAAGAGTAAACAATATAAATATGAGCATATATGATATCATCAATGCCTTTCTAGTTATGTGATTTATAGTGAACATGTGTGTACAAGTACACATCTGTGTGTGTTTGCTGCATATTCTTAATCTGGTAGCTATATAAGACGGTTCTATAACTTCCTTTTGAGAAAGTCTCTGTCCAGATGCTTCACATAGGATTCCACCCCTAATATCAGGGTTAGGACAGGCAAGTGGGAGACTCAAGTTTGACCAAATGAAAGAGAACGTTCTCTTGCATGCAGTGATGGTTAAGTGATGAGTACCCAAACAAAGCCATTGAGATACAGTGTGATGCTTCCTGGGGCCAAGGAAAGAGAGGCAGGGACTATTCCCCATTAGGCTTAAACCTGACAGGCTGGGGGGCTGAGAACAAAGCCAATCTATTATATTTAGAGCCAAGACATTTAGAGAAAATAAGTCCTGTTGACAGCATTTGAGGCTCTGGATCAAGCTGCACCTGAAAACTTACAGCTGGACATTTCAGTTACATAAGGCCATAAAATTTTTTGTGTTGTTGTTTAAGCCGGTTTGAATTGCATTTCCTGTCATCTGCAAGAAATAATATTAACCAATACAAAACAGATGACTTGGATACAGTGACCTAACAGAACCCGGTTTATATTACTAGCTTTAAAACTCAGAATTTTAAGAGAAAGAGTTCTGTTTTGCATAGCAAATGAAAAATAGTTTGAAGAATGGGGTATGTGGGAAGAAAAAGAGCCAAAAGAGTACTCATGTCTATTCTGACACTGGACACCAATAACAATAATATTTATAAAGCAGTTCGCTATTTAAAATGGCAAGCAAGTCGGATGTGGTCCCTGCACTCAAGGGGCTTAGTGGAGCAAATGCCAATCAGAGATTTGACAAATAAGTAAGTAGAGTTTGATGGTTTAGGTAAACATTGTTTTGATGAGGATTAAATTTAGGAGGGTTAAATTATACAATGAAAACACATGGGAAGTTTACCTGAAATAATGCATTCAGGCTGTCACCAGTGGATTTGATGAGTAAACTTAAGTGAACAGGAATGGTTGGTGGGGGGTGGTCAAAAAAATTGTTATTTGAGCCAAATAAGTATGAGGAAGACTCTATGCCAGGAAGTGAAGATGACTTTAAAAGATTTAAAATTCCAGTGGAGCAGCCAAAAAAGAAAGTGAAAGGTACTTGCGAAGGATAACTTGACCTGCTGGACCAAAGATTCTATACAGGGAGGTAGGAAGGTCAGGAGGCTGCCAGTGGATAGAGAATGAAAAGTAAAATAAAAAATTGGAAGGTCTCAATGCAGATTTAGGACAGGGAATGCAGTAACTGAGAAGGATTCATAAGAGTGAAAGGTATGGAATCATGATTCCAGATACGACAAGTTTGTGGAAATGGCACTTCAGTGTACGGTAGAGAAAGTTAGTTATCAAGGTAAAATGGGAGAAAAATTTCTTACAAACAAAAAGTTCAGAGCTCAACACTGTTAGATAAGTTACCCATAATATTACTTACATCACCCAGTTTGAAAGCAGGAATTGGAGTGTAACAAAAAAACCAGTCTTACAAAGAATTAAGGATATTTACATACGACAGATAGCAGGAGGCAAATAAAATATTGAGAGCTACTTATTATTGAACACAGAAAGTATTCAGCAAATGCTGATCATTTTGTTTATACATATTATTTTAACTAAGATTCACTTATCCTTGTCAGGGAGGTACTTGATACTTTTGATTCTAAAAATGAGGAATTAAACATAGAGCAGAGTGAATATGTAACTTGCCAAGTCACATAGTCGGGATTTAAACACATGTATTTTGACTCCGGAATACATACTCTTAACACATATGCTCTTGTGTGAGTGCCAATGGAGTGAAGGAAGCAGCAGTGGGAACATAAATGAAACTGACTCCAGCAGGAGTTTTGGAGGCATATTAGACAATAATCTGCAAGAGAAAAAAGAGGGATATTTACCAAGCAGTATGGAGATGCCAATAAGATGGCATCATTTGATGTCAACATTTGAGAGTGAGAAGGTTTAGAACCAATGGTCTTAGGACAGTTGTTATTTTTTTGTTTGTGGTTTGCAGATATAGACCCTGTGGTGGACAGAGTACAGGCTTGAGTTAAGAAAATTCAATTTGCCCCTGAAGTTCCTTGCAAATAATTTACCTCCCCATAGCTACTATCCATGGTAGTCTTTTCCCGTACTGATTATGTTCCTCGCCATGACAATAATCAACATGACTGTGACCTGATTCCACTTATTGGGGAAAACCAACATGATTGATTCAAGGAGGGACTTAAAAGGTGCTTGTTCATTGGATTTTCCCTCTCTTGGGGCACTTGGGAACCTTGCGATGATCACTGTGTGAAAAGCCCTTCTGGTCGCTGGATGAAGAGGTGCTTGTGTCCCCTGTTTATTAATCATAATGTTTAGATTCATTAATCTTGTAGTTTATTTTTCTGAGTTTTAAATAGTTACATCTAGTACATGAAGAAGTAATAATTCTAGTTTTTCTACTCAGATTTTTCTTTACTTTAATATTTTTCTTGTTATGCCTTCAATTTCAACTCTTTGAACTTCACTTCTCACGTCTGATGTAATAAAATCTCATAATCTCTTTGTGAGGATAAAATAAACAACAAAAGGAATCGATCAGCGTAATCTTTGGCACATAACTTGTGCTAAATAAATCATTATAGTCTCTATTAATGGGTCCAAAGCTATAGAGTTTTTCACCATTTCAACATTTCAGAATAAATATTGGTTATAAGAATCATTTTGGAAATGTATGTCTTTTCTCTGTAAAGTGATTTCAAAATTTTTAAAAAAGCTTCAAGTTTGATACTCTATCGCTATACTATCAATACTCTATATTAAAATTAAAGAAATTAAATCACAGTTGGTAAGCTTTTTTGGGTTTCATTTAGAGTATCTTAATCTTTTATATTTTTCAAAATGTTACATACATCTTTATATTTTAAATATTAAAAGTAGTCAACTGTGTTTAAATTACTAAACACCCATCCATGCTACCAGGACATGTAAAACACCATATAAATATCAGTTTTATGGATTGCAAAAATAACTTTTAAACCACATTAAATTTCTAGATTGCATACAACAAATACAACCATCTGTTTCGAAGTACTGAGATAATAATGTTTAGCTTACATGACTTATGATTATTAAGGGAACTAACATAAGCCAACAATGATCCTTAGGGCATAGGAGGAACTCACAGAAGGACACTTGTTATTATTATCATCCTTATTATCTCAGCTTTATTATTTAATAGAATCATCACAGAATAATTGTTAGAATACTACTGAAATATAATAAATACAAAATAAATGTCAAAATAAAAGTTAATAAGCTAATGAGCAGTATATTTACATTGTCCCTATAGAACTTTTTCTCTAATTTCTTTTTTTTTTTTAAGATTTTATTTATTTATTTGACAGAGAGAGACACAGCAAGAGAGGGAAGACAAACAGAGGAAGTGTGAGAGGGAGAAGCAGGCTTCCTGCTGAGCAGGAGCCTGATGGGGGAATCCATCCCAGGACCCTGGGATCATGACCTGAACCAAAGGCAGATGCTTAAAGAATGAGCCACCCAGGCACCCCTCTATAATTTCTTTTCATTAGTATGATTTAGGATTTACCTTTTCCTGAAAGGTCTTTGCATATTTACATTTTCTGTACTTATTAAAATGGTGACCAATAATGTTTTTTCTTTGCATGAAATATCATAACAAGCCTTACTATATTGTATTTATTTGTAAACTTTTAAAACCTTCATTAATTATCATAATGCCAATATATCATAATATCAATATACCATATATCAATATATCATAATATCAATCAGTCTAATGTCAATGCTTTAAAAAGGTGAACTAAACAGAATAGCTAAGTTTAAGAAACTAACAATTAATAGTTTATTTGGATAAACAAGTAAAAGGAACTTAGAATGTAGTTGGAGCACATAAAATATGTTTGGAAATATACATATTTACTATTTAGCAATAGGATTTCTTTTTGACTTTCATGTAAAAAATTACCCACGTAGTTGTAATTGTATGAGTGTCAGATTTAGAGAAGGCAGCAGTAACTACTTATTTTTGACTTCAGGATGGCATGCCGAATGACTTTTCATATATCTGTGTTTAATGGGATACGGTATCTGTTGTTTTATTTTGACAGCTATAGAAAACTCTATTTTTTATTAAGTCTTTAATATCATTCACTGGGCTAAGCATAAATATGTTTAATTATAAAAGCTAGACCATTTTAAATTTTGGAATATCAATTATTTAGGGAAGATGTTCATTCTCTCTCTCTCTTTTTTAAGAGATTATTTCCTTGAGAGACAGAGAGAACAGAGAGAGAGGGAGAAGCAGACTCTCTGTTGAGCAGGGAGCTGGACAGGGGGCTCAGAATCCTGGGATCATGACCCAAGCCAAACGCAGATGCCTAATGACTGAGCCACCCAGGTGTCCCTGTTCCCTTCATCTCTTGTGTTAATTTTACAGCTGGCATTTATTCGTAGTATTTTTGTATTTTTATATTTTTATAAATGATTTAATTTCATATTTTCAGAGGAGAACTCAAGATGGACTGTTTTCTATCTGGTTCCAAGACTGAACAGTAGGAACCAGAGGAGAGAAAGGTCCTGAAAAATGTCAGAATGAATGCTCAGTCAAATGCTTCATAGCCACTAAACTAGCTTAATCATTGTGTGCTTTTAAAATATGGAAGTAGAAGATATATACAGACTTTCTTCCCCTTTCTATAATTTATAGCACATTTAGACTGTGATCGTTTCTATACCATCAGGAAAAAAAAAAAAAAAAAGAACAAAGTGCTTCCAAGGAAAATAGAATGGTAAATTAAGATTAATTATAGAAAAATTTACATTACTATTTTAAAATTGGTTCAATTAAATAGACAGAGAAATATGCCAATAGTGAACAATAGGTAATATTTCATTTTGTATTTTTCCTTTCCTTGGTTTTCCTATTAAATGGAGACTGATGACATAAATACTCTAGTCTTAGTATGTCTTTTTCCCTCTGTTTGAAAGTAAAAAATACAAACAAATATACAAACTAAAATTAACATATTATCTTCAATGCCCAGGGTCTAGCCCAGAGTAATCTTTTATTCACCTCCGAGATGTATGAAAGTGGCATGTCTTATTCCTTAACGTGAATATTTTAGGAAACAGAAGTCCCCGGATATGCTCTAAGACCAAAAGGTTCAGGGTGGGGAAATGATTCTATGGTTGAATGTTATTCTTTTCTTGAGTAATCATGGTGACATTTGTCCACTGAACATACCTAGAAATCTTTTAATTTCATAAAGAAGTTGATTTAGTTTTGTTAACCAACTCTTCCTCAACCTAAACCCGGTTCAGTGTATTTCTTTTTATATTCTTTTTTATATCTCTTTAAACATTGTGTGTTCCTGTGTGCAGGATTTGTTGACATACATTTTCAAATCAATTGGTGAAGTAAATAGAAACATGATTGATATATCATATGGTAAGATGTTTATGTTTAGCAATGTATGAAAACACCAAACTGTCTTCCAAAGTACTTACACTATTTTGCATTCCCTCAAAGTAATTCCTGCCATTTTGCATCTTAAACATCAGTGGGTATGTTCAGTTTATTGGATTTCAGCTATTCTACTAATTGTGTAGTGGTATTTCACTGTTTGATTGCAATTCCCTAATGACAAATGATGTTAAGCACCTGTCATTATGCTTATTGGCTAACTATATATCTTTGTCACTGTAAAGTCTGCTCAGATCTTTGGCTTATCTTGGGGAGAGGGTTCTTTTCTCACTTACTGATTTTTAAGAGTTCTTTATCATATATGTTTTGCAAATGTTTTCATGAAATTCTGTGGCTAATCTTCTGATTCTCTTAAAAATGTTTTCCATAGAACAACTGTTTTTAATTTTAATAAGGTCTAACTTCCCAATTTCTCTTTGCATGGATTGTGCTTTTGGTGTTGTACCTAAAAACTCATCTTAAAAATTCTTATCACAACAAAAAATTGCAAGTATGTAAGGTGACAGATGTTAACTAGACTTAATGTGGTGATCATTTTACAACATATACAAATGCCAAATTATTATGCTGTATGCCTGAAATCAATGTAATATTGTATGTCAGTTACACCTCAATTAAAAAAAAAAAAAAGATTAAAAACTCCTCAAGGTCACCTAGATTTTCACGCAAGTTTTCTTGTAGAATTTATACATATTGTGTTTTACATTTAGGTCTACAATCCATATTATGTTAATTTTTGAGAAAGGTAGAGGATCGTGTCTAGGTCTATGTTTTTTAGAATATGGATATCCGGTTATTCTAGCATCATTTGTTGAAGAGGCTATTTTTTTCTCTATTGAAGTGCCATTGCTCCTTTGGTCAGTTGACTAAATTTGTTTTATTTTGCCTTTTTAAAGGTTAATTAATTAATTAATTGATTTTAGAGAGAGAGAGAGTTTGTGCCCGCATAAGAACAGGGGTAGAGGGAGAGGGTGAGAGAGAATCTTTGAGAAGATTCCCCACTGAGCCCAGAGCCCAAAGCTGCCAGATCTCAGGACCCTGAGATCATGACCTGAGCAGAAATCAAGAGTAGGATGCTTAGTCCACAGAGCCACCTGGGTGCCCCATCTGACAACATTTGTTAAGGGATGATAAATCATACATATAGTAAATACCAATGTCAGATCTTTAGCCAAAGATTTTTAGATGTAAGTCTGGTCTACTTTTCCATTTTTTTCCAACAAAAGAGAATGGATTTCAGGTGTGTTATAAAACTTCTCATTTTTTATATACAATTTTATTACCTTCCATCATTACCTCCTTCATGTTATCTCTATTTCACTCCATTATATAAGTGAAATACACAATCACTGATTTTTTTGAGTTTATCATCATTAATCACTATCTACACCAATATTACATTAATTGTATCTCTTACTCTATACATCAGTTTGAGAGTAATCTACAGTGCATCAGTTTTCTTCACTATATGCTGTTTCCTTAGATATAAAGAATAAATATTATTATTATTATTATTTATTTGTTTGTCTGTTTTTGCACTTGTATGCTTCACTGGAAATGAAGGCTTACAGGACAGTGGAAAACAAAACTTAAGATTTGAGTCAGGTTTGGGCCTCAAACAATTCAGCCAATTACTAGATTTGTCTTTTTTTTTTACATTAGGGTTTAATTTCCCTGTCTGCAAAATCACAGTTGTATGTGACACTCAGAGTTTTTATGAGAAATATAAGAGAAATACATATGTAAATGGGAGGTATGGTCACTGGCACATAGTATGTATTGAAAAGAGGACAAATGAATATAACATTTATTAAGGGTTTATTTATTATGTGTAAACATTTAACATATGTCATAATCCACATAGTTGGCTCAGGAATGACTGATACATAGACCAACAGATACAAAGAGTAATACAGGTTTGTGAAAGAGGTACTTCATGAAGATAGCTGTATAGACTAGGGGACAGGACAGTTTCTCACAGTGATTCCCAGGTGCTATTGGAAATTCCCTGATTTGAATGAAGGACATTCAAGTAGTTTTTTGTTTTGTTTTGTTTTGTCTTTTGTTGTTGTTGTTGTTTGTTTGTTTGTTTTTTGCCATTCTTAATGGTGTTTTAGCTTCAGTGTCCTTTTCTATGTCCTCAAGCTTTGGCTACATGACTGTCTACCAGTTACCAGTAGCTGTTTGAATTACATTAGCCTGAGTGATAATTATAAGAACGGGTGAAACAGGTCTATGTTCCCACCCTGTTACGCCCTTGATAGATACAGGCCAAGGCACTTTCTGGTATCTATTCCTACAAACTTCATAAGATGGTGAGTTGGTGGCATACCTCTTAAAGATAAATAAACTGAATCACACAGGTTATGCTAGTTCCTTGGTCACAGTATAACTGAATTTTAAACTTCGTTCAATGTATCTATAAAGACTGTGTTTTCTAACATGATCTGGAAAATATCGTACTAATAACCTCCCCTTTTTCCATTAACATGGCTGACTCATAAGAAATTTTAACTTAGTTTTCAAGTTATCTTTATTAAAAGATTATTTTATATTAGTGGGCTAAAAATTGAAAAGCATTGGAATAAATAATAAGTATAAAGTTTTTTTCTTTTTTCTTTGTTAATGTGAACAAATAACAATACTAAGGATGATTGGTTAGATTCCATTGTACATTGGTAAGTACATTCGTACCTATTTTATTGTGTATAAAGTTCTCCTTTCAGACTTGGTTTCTGCATTTCTGAAAATAAGAACACTTAGCACAATCAAATGAACTGAGATGATTAATTGCTTTGAACTTCTCAGAGTATAATGCAATCTTAGAGAGAAAAGAAATTGATTTTTTTATATGTTTAGAAAAAAGAGTGCCTTTTTAAAATATAAGTAAGCTGAATGTAGAAGAAGACTGCAGTATTCTTGAATTCTAGACTTTGAAAAGTTATGTGTTAAATGGAGGGCCATAACATATTTAATATAAAGATATATATTTTATAAAGATTGTAGACTCTTATCAAATATTACTTAGCATTTCAGAGAGATTTTGAAAAATGTTGGCCTTTTGGGACAACTAAGGGTATGGCATTTCATATTCTGCAAAGCAATATTGGCCTTAAATTGAACCATTTATTTTGTCCTTGTTAAATGTCACAGTTGTCCTTTCCCTTGAGTTATTAGTTTTATCACCTACAATTTCTTTTCAGGAAAAACGGGTGGATATCATAATGGACCAAAGTAGAGAACTGATTTAGTCTGAGGTCTGGACAACTAGTAATTAGAGACCAGTAAAATAACTTGGTCCCCCAAAGAGCTATTTAAATCTAAGACTCTGGAGTTGTAAAGAACTGATGCTATTGAATCAGAATATATATTGAAACACAAAAGACTTTTTCCTTCATTACAGAGGCCAAAAGCTCACCAAATATTCTCAGGCCCTGGCTGTGGAATTTCTTCTTCCTTTAAAGATTTATAAAACCAGATTATTCTCCATTAATGAGTGACTAATTATTCCCTAAAAGCAACATATCTCTACATTATGATGGTCATAAACTTCAACAGTATAGAAGGCACTTGGTGTGGTTTGTAGGCCAAATCCATCAATCATGGCTTGAGACATATTACATTTTCCTCTTTCCTTTGGCCCAAATTTTGTTTCCTTTGAATATAAATATCTTAAAATTTTTTCTGTGTAAATAAGCTTATTGGATCCTTTTTCATAGTGATTTGTGAGAAAATTGTGATGAAAATACCCACTCGCTAGAGAAGGAATAGGAAGGAAAGGCATAGGACTGATCTATGATAACTAGGGAATACAGAGAACAAGCTAGAGAATTGAAATCCACTAATAGCATACTTTTTAAAAATAGATTCTTTTTAAAGATTGATTTTATTTATTTGACAGAGAGAGAGAGAGAGATCACAAGTAGGCAAAGAGGCAGGCAGGGCGGGGGTAAGCAGGCTCCCTGCTGAGCAGAGAGCCAGATGCAGGGCTCGATTCCAGGACCCTGAGACCATGACCTGAGCTGAAGGCAGAGGCTTAACCCATTGAGCCACCCAGGGGCCCCAAGACCATACTTTTTGATTGAAAATACAAAAGAAAAAAATGAGTATAGAGAACAAGGAAAACTCAATATAGACAGACAGTTTTCAATATGAAACCTAGAGTCAATGATCAAATTGCCAGGAAATAAAGTGAAAGGCCTATATTATTCATGAAAGATAATGTGCTGGACAACATCTGTTTGATTCAAAGGATACCAGAAGCAATGGTTGACCCCTGAGGGGAATTACTGGCACAGACCAGATGAGGAGATCAGAACTTTCAGCTGACCATGCCAGAATATAGAGCTCAATGAAATCCTAGCAGGGAGCTGGAAGGAGATGATATGCCAGTAACTCAGTCAACAGATTAGCTGCACCCAAGGGATGGGTAGGGGAGCTGCAACCCAGTGCTCCTAAGAGCTGAGGAAAGTAAATTTAACTAATCTCTCATTAAATCCCACAAGATACCTAGGAGAAGAATGAGAAGTCTTGTTCCAAATCCCTCCTTACATACATGGGAAAGTTAACTCTTAATGTACCGTTAAGCAGGGCTGAGCATATCAGGCACTGGCAATATGAGCTGATGTAAATTATGAAAGATTTTAGTACACATGCCTGGCAAGTAAAGAAAAGGCAAAGACTGAGAAAGTGTCTGAGTCCTAGTATCTTGCCTTCATTTTTGTCAAACTATTAATTTTGTCAGTGTTTATATAACCCCCCAGTATAGTACACATGATGTAGAGAAATGGGCAGTTAAACCAAGCTAGGAATATGTGAAAATAAATGCTTTAAATTTAAATGAAAAATAATCTAGGAATAATCATCAGATTAGTGACAGAAAACAAAATAATAATGACAGCTATAGAAAATAAACATATTGAATAGAAGTTTTTGAAAATATCCTATAAGAAAAAAATTATTTCATTTACTGAGATTATCTTAAATATATAGAGGAGAGAATTTTTTTCAGTTTTGTTATTTTTCAAAGTATTCACAAAAGTATCTTTTCTCCATTCAGCCTGCCAATATATGATAAATATCCTTTATCAAATAATAGATGATATACCCTTGAGAAAATTCATATATCTTGGAGAGAAAAATTATGCTAATGCCTACCTAGATTTCGAATCAGAGAAAAAAGGAATAATACGAAATATAAAAATTAAACTACAATTTATGCATTAATATTAAGGAAGTGACTGGAAATTTGTTGAATCTTTAGAATAATTTCTGAATGCTCTGGAGAGAGTGGAGTATAACAGAAAGATTCAGAATTTGGAATGGGACAACTAGCTATATGACTTTTGTTGAATTGCTTATTATTCTGATCACCCTCTTCTTTAGTGTTAATGAGGAAAATATCTACATGCAAATATTTTGAATATTAGAAAATAACCATGCATACTAGGAACCACATCATGAGCTTATATATGAATATAAATAGGATGCTTCATCTGCAGCCACTGGATAGGACCCTACAGAAGGGTTGTTGCCTAAGACCTTTATAGGATAGATATCCAGTAGGAAGAGAAAGACATGTAGGTTTGATTTACTATTCATGTCTGCCTAGTACCAGAGCAATGAGAATAAAGGCGATGCAAGAAGTTGGCTGAATCATCCTAAATTAGAAATTAACTGTTTGTTACTCATATGTACTCATATGGTCCCAGAGAAGGGAATCAGCTTAGAGCTGTCTGTTAAAAAGAAGCTTCCCAAAAGGATTCTCTGAAGTGACATCATGATTCTAACAAAGGGGCTACCCAGATGTCAGGGCTAAAGAAAGGACCCAAAGTTGCCAGCAGAAAATGGCAAAGACCACAACCTGCATTAAGCAAACTGTAGGAGATGCTGAGAGTTGAAACTCTGAGGAGTTTGTGACATTCTCCCCAGCAATAGAGGAGATGGTGAATCAGCACTCCTGGCACTATATGGCTCCTTATATAAGAGAGGTTGAAAAGCTAAAATTTACATTTTCCAGATTTCCTTTGTGGCTCAGTTGAATTTAGATTTGGCGAACCAGATGTATTTCTGGGGGACAGTGAAGCTGGAAGTAGGGTGGGGCTGCAAATTCTGCCGGTTTGCAGCTTCTACTGACATGTGCAGTTGCAGAAGCCATTGTTTCTCTGTTATAGCAGCAGCGTCAGTCACTAACTTAGGGATGCCAAGAAGGAAGACATGGGACATCCATATTGTTGATGTCGCACATTTCTGGAACACAGAGCTTCCTGAATATAATAGGCTTCTGATAATTGCAATTTTGATTGA
This sequence comes from Lontra canadensis, assembly GCF_010015895.1. Lineage (NCBI taxonomy): Eukaryota > Metazoa > Chordata > Mammalia > Carnivora > Mustelidae > Lontra > Lontra canadensis. The sequence goes on along the minus strand of NW_022631046.1, from coordinate 821,498 downwards.
AGTCACAACAGTTCTAACATTCTCTAAATTACAGATAAGGCAGTGGCAATTTGGTGTCCTCCTTCTGTGATTTGTAGCTTAGAAGACATTCTTACTACTTAAAGTGTTCACTCCTTTTTCTGCGCCCTTTATCTGGTTACAACATTTGATATTACTAGAAGTTGTCATGGGCAGCAGGCCCTCATGGACATGGCAGTGTGAGATTGGTTATCTTTCTGGCTGAGTTGACGTCCCCGATATCCTCATGAACATGAGAAAATGGAGACTGGCATTTTTTTTTTTTTTTTTAAGATTTTATTTATTTACTTGACAGAGAGACACAGTAAGAGAGGGAACACGAGCAGTGGGAGAGGGAAAGAGAGAAGCAGGCTTCCCATGGAGCAGGGATCACAGTGCCAGGCTCGATCCCAGGATCCTGGGATCATGACCTGAGCCGAAGGCAGACACTTAATGACTGAGCCACCCAGGCGCCCCATTTTTATAAGACATTATGGCAAAACAGTTACCTTAACTAGCCTGTGGTGCTGAAATAGTAGGCCTCTAGAAGTCAAGTTTTTGATAGGTTGAGGGTCTGCCACCATAGATTATCATGGCAAAAATAAGAAACACAAAGATATTACAATAACCTAATTGCTTTGAACTGTGCTAGGAACTTAAACACAAAAAGAACAAATCCAGGGCATGGTAAAAAATGGAGGGGGTTCTGTGGCTGTCTTTATTGTCACCTCAGATCATGTGAGTTGCCAGATTAACACAGACTTGCCTTTTGTTTGAGAATTAAGGCTTTGTTTGGCCTTGAGAGGGGCACATCACTTTGTGGTATTCTTAATCATAAGGAAGTAATACAGGAACCCAAAGTGAGAAGTCTACAAAATAACTGGCTTTCATTCTTCTAAAATGCCAAATTCATGAAAGACAATGACTGACAAACTGCTTCTAATTAAGGAGGCTATAGAGAGATGAAAACTGAGTGCATGTGTGATCCTGATTGGACCATGGGTTAGGACAGATAATTATCTCACATAAAAACATTTTGGGGAGAATTGGCAAAGCATATATGATCTGTTAACCAGATAACTGTATTAGATTAAATTTTATAAGTTAATAATTGATTTCCTCTTTACTAATTATAATTATTATGTTTATATTTATTAATTGTATTTAGGGTAAATTAAATAACCTGATTTTCATAATTGTACTAGGATTATGTGTAAAAATGTTCTTGTTCTTACAAAAGCATACTGAATATTTCGGAGTACTGTGGCATGTGCATCTGCAATTCCAAAATCATTCAGAAAAATCATATGTAAATACATACATGCATTTATATGTGTGTGTTAAAATTTGAATGCCAATTAATATAAAAAGATAAATACAGTAAGTGATTGGCATTTGCTGTCTAGAATTTCCCACTTTTATTACATATTTATGTTGCTTTAAATAAATATTTATGTAATGTTTTTGTCTATTAGGCATTCAAAAGCCCACAATATGTCATCTAGTGCCAGTAAAAATTGACTGTTATGATCTTGGGATGCCTGGATGGGTCAATCGGTTAACATCTGACTCTTGATTTCAGCTCAGATCATGATCTCTGGGTCGTGAGATGGAGCCTAGTGTCTGGCTTGCCCCATGTCTGGCTCCCATGAAGGCTGCTTGGAATTCTCTTTCTCCCTCTCCCTCTGCCAATCCCCCAGCTTTCCTCTCTCTCTCTCTCTAAATAAACAAATGAAAAAATCTTTAAAAATAAAAAAAATTGCTGTTATGACTTTGAGTAATAAATGAATGTGTAATATTTTTGGTTAACCAATATAAGTAGTTATATTTTGGGCTGAATGTTTTTAATAATATTCCAAGGCAGTACACTAAGAATATACAAGTATAGTCCAAAATGTCTAATAATCATGCCACAAATTAATAGAAGAAGAAAATAGGTAATGTGAATTTTAAAAATTACAGCCTTCCACTAGAAAAAAGTCTTTTTAAAATTTATTTTTAGTATTTTAATAATTAGAATGAATTGGGAAACCTGGGTGGTTCAGTCAGTTAAGGGTCTGACTCTTGATTTCAGCTCAGGTCATGATCTCAGGGTTGTGAGATTGATCCATATGTTGGGTTCCATGTTGGGCTTGATTTCTCTCTATCCCTCTGCACCCGGCCCCAATGCTGCTCACACACTCTCTCTCTCTAAAAGAAACAAAATAACAACAAACAAAGCTAGACTGAATCATTGAAACTATTAATCAATATGTTGTAATTTCCATCCATGTGTGATAGCACACTTCGTATTATTTTACTATTTTCATATTATTATTATTATTTTACTCAATTTTTTATAATCATAATATTGTGATTAGAGTACATTACCATTGAATATGTTCACTGAATAAGTACATCATTGTAAGAACAGTGAGTATGTAATATAAAAAATATGTTTACCTTATTTTGGAAGCACAGAAAGTTGAGTTCCATTAGCTTAAAATATTTTGAGTACAGGAACAGACTATGCGAGATGTGGGGGACAATGCTATTGAGAAGAGGCAGAAAATAATGTCTTGTGGAAAATCATGGTGCCTTAGAATAATTCTTTCTTGTTAAAAGTCTAAATTAACAAGTCTCCCAATATAGAAACACAGGAAAGAAAAGATGTGTGAAGAAATCAAGCTGCAAATTATTTAATGTATTATACTTCCAAGTATTATTGAAACATTTACTATAATTTGTAAATGATATGAATTTCCTGGATACTAACATTTTATACTGCATGTTGCAGTATCTCTTTAAAAAATGTATTCAAGAAAATATCATTCCAAAACTCATAAAAGTAACTGGTTAATGAATTTAATTAATTTAATTAATGCTTTTGACAATTTTTTTGTGATCTTTTTCATTCCAGTGAGGCAAGATCTTAAAATTCTAACAAGAAATGTCAAATTTAAGAAAAACAGACACAGAGTGTTTCATTTTGCAATACTGAATATACTTGAAAGGAGACCTCTTCTTTCTTATTCGGCTTCTAAATGTCATTTTAAATAAAGTAACACATGTGTATCTGCCTTTCCCCACCTCACTTTTTGATTTTTATCTATTAAATGTATCATTTTGTGAAAAACATATTCTCCATAGATGAAGCTTCCTGAATGGGTCTTTTATTATTTCAAAAAGGCAAATAGATTAGCCTGAGCTTTATAAGTTACAGCTTTATTCTTCTTTGCAAAATGGCCTGAAAACACAATGACAAATATAACAATTTCCTAAGTGATACTAGGGTGAGTGTCAAGGGAATTTTATGTTATCTTTTACACAAATAACAGATATATGATTTCTATATGATGGAAGCTTGATGATAAAGTGTAATGGGGACCAAAAAAAAAAAAAAAAGTTCCTTAATCTGAGATTTAAGATGAGTTTCAGCAGCCAACAAAACTAAAAGGCAACCTACGGAATGGGAGAAGATATTTGCAAATGATATATCAGATAAGGGGCTAGTAGTACCCAAGATATATAAAGAACTTATCAAACTCAACACCCAGAAAACAAATAATATGGTCAAGAAATGGGCAGAAGACACAAAAAGATTTCTCTGAAGACATACAAATGGCCAACAGACACATGAAATAATGCTCAACATCACTCAGCATCTGGGAAATCCAAATCAAAGCCACAGGATACCTACCACCTTATACCAGTCAGAATGGCTAAAATAAGGAAACAACAAATGTTGGTAAGGATGTGGAGAAAGGGGAACCCTTTTACACTGTTGGTAGGAATGTAAGCTGGTACAGCCACTCTGGAAAAGAGTATGGAGATTTCTCAAGAAGTTAAAAATAAAGTTACTCTAAAAAAAAAATATATAGAGTTACCCTATGACCCATTAATTGTACTACTAGGTATTTATCTCAAAGATACAGATGTAGTGAAACAAAGGGAGACCTGCACCCCAATATTCATAGCAGGAATGTCCACAACAGGTAAACTGTGGAAGGAGCTGAGATGTCCTTAGACAGATGAATGGATAAAGAAGATGTGGTGTATATATATACAATGGAATATTACTAGTCATCAGAACAGATGAATACTTACCATTTACACTGATGTGGATGGAACTGGGGGGTATTATGCTAAGTGAAATAAGTCAATTAGAGAAAGTCAATTATCATATAGTTTCATTCATATGTGGAATATAAGAAACAGTGCAGAGGAGCATAAGGGAAGGGAGGGAAGACTGAATGGAAAGAAACTGGAGAGGGAGACAAATCATGAGAGACCCTTTACTATGGGAAACAAGCTGAGGGTTGCTGAAGGGGAGGTAAATGGGAGGGATGATAATTGGGGGGGAGCATTAAAGAGGGCATTTGATGTGATGAGCACTGGGTGTCATATGCAACAGATGAATTGTAGAGCACTACATCTGAAATTAATGAAAACATACAAACAAACAACCCCCCCCCAAACCAAAATGAGTTTCATAATTAGGAATACTATATAGAATTTTACAATTAAGGACTGTCACACAGCCCTCATTGTCCTGTTTTCTTTATTTCACAGAGCTGGTAAGGATGCATGTATTCTTGTGTATGCATGCACATATATGTGTAAGTATGAGTACTTAAGTGAGTATTTATATATGCAAATATGTAAGTACATACACATGCATATGCAGATGTACCTGTATATTTCCTCTCCAATAAAAGCAATGTGTTTTTTTCCTGAAGGCAGAATGGGCATTTCTTTCTTTGGTCAGTTCAGTTCATTTACTTGGAAAGCCCTTCTTGCCCATCATTCCACCCGTGGCAACACACTTCTGCTGGGCTCCTAATCTAATCATGCCACGTGGTAGAGCTATTTTTACCTATTTTATCTTGATGCTCCATGTTGGCTCCTTACAGCTAAGAACCTGATTTCTTCCATCTTATTTACTTGTGTCTCATAATTGATAGTAGCTCAAAAACTCTTTGCTATATGGATGAGTGAGTTTTGACCACATCATTTAAAGTACCTTATTTCCTTTATCATCTCTGCTTGAAAACAGGTTTGCCGTTTGTTTGATACAATGTTCTCACAGATGCTGCTAGGTAAGTGCTCTATAAAGGCCCCATGGAAGGAAGATTTATACCTGTTTTTCATTTCTTCTGCTGCTTTAGTGGTTTATTTAGGGAGGCAAATGATAACATTTGAAGCGGTGCAAGACATCAGATCATTCATTATAATGAAAAGTTTGAGCCTCATTTCAATTTCTTTTCATGAGCTAGATAAAATAATAATATCTACCTCATAGGTTTTCTAAAAGAAAAATGAAATGATTCACATATAATACTTAACAAAGGACAAGCACATAATAAGCGGTCAATAATGTCAGAATAATAATAATAATAACTGTTTTTTAACGAATGAAGAAAGTTTATGCTAGGCAAAAGAACCTGAGAATTGCTTCTATGGTTAGAATAAATTTATGTTCTTTTTCTCCCTTACTGTGGGCTTTATACCTATTGTTGTTATATAGTTATTAATAGTGTTCCTTGCTACTTTCAAGAAGTTTTCTAGTTTGGAAAATAAGTTATGCGATCACCCTACTTCTCTCTTTTTTCATTCCCTTTTTATATTTAAAAGTATTTTTGAGTCATCTACAGATTATAGATTTGACAAATCCCTAGAACCCAAATAAACAAAGTGGCCAAGTATTACTGTTTTATTTTTCTTTCTCTTTAGGAAGAAAATGAACTAAGTTTTAGGTTATGCCACAGGAAAATACCTTGCTAAGTTTTAGGAATAATTCTATTCTCTATTTTTCCTAAATAGTAATTTTAAGAATGTACATGCCTTTTTGTTTTAATATTAAAAACTACATTATTTCACTACACGTTTAGCTTGTTAACAAAATTGAAACAAAAATATTTTAGCTTTTAGTTTTGATTTTTTGGTTTTTTAAGAAAACTAGAAAGCTAAAAAAGATAAAAACAAAAATATAATTAAACAAACAAGACTGTAAGTACATTAAGAAATCCCAAAACAAGACCTACTCCCATCTACAAAATGATATCTAAGATGAGTAGGAGTACAACATGGATATTAATTATTTTTTAAATGGGGCTTGACAATGTATATTTTTATTTTTAAAATTTTTTGGTAATTTTTAAAAAAAATAATTTTTTAAAGTTTTTTTTCAAGCTTTTATTTAAAATCTATTTAGTTAAAATACAGTGTAATTATTAGTTTCAGGTACAGAATTTAGTGATCCATCATTTATATACAACACTCAGTGCTCATGACAGCATGTGCCCTCCTTAATCCCCATCACCTATTAAGCTCATCACCCCACCTATCTCCCTTCTGGTAACCTTCAGTTTGTTTCCTATAGTTAAGAGTTTGTTTCCCGGTTTGTCTCTCTCTTTTTTATTACCCTATGTTCATTTCTTTTTTCTCTTAAATTCCACATGAATGGAATCAAATGGTATTTGTCCTTCTCTGACTGACTTGTTTCATTTAGCATCACACTCTTTAGCTCTATCCACCTTGCTGCAAATTGCAAGATCTCATTCTTTTTTATGGCAGAGTAATATTCCATTGTATATACAAACCACATCTTATCCATTCATCTGTCAATGGACATTTAATGCAATCATCAAAATATCACCAGCAATTTTCATGGATTAATAATCCTGAAATTTGTATGGAGTCACAAAAGAACCAAAATAGCCAAAGCAATCTTGAAAAAGAAAAACAAGAAACAAAACAGATAAACATAGGGGAAGGGAAAATAAAATAAGATAAAAACAGAGAGGAAGACAAACCATAAGAGATACTTAGCTATAGGAAACAAACTGAGGGTTGCTGGAGAAGAGGTGGGTGGTGATATGGAGTAATTGGGTGATGGGGATTAAGAGGGCACTTGATGTAACAAGCACTGGTGTTGTATGGGACTGATGAAGTACAAAATTCTACCTCTGAAACTAATATACTATATGCTAATTAAGTTGAATTTAAATAATTTTTTTAATGAAGAAATTAAAAAAAACAACTGGGGGCATCACAGTTCAGACTTCAAGTTATATTACAAAGCTGTAGTGAACAAGGGGCACCTAGGTGGCTCAGTCAGTTAAGTGTCCAACAACTCATTTCAGCTTAGGTCATGATCTCAGGGTCTTGAGACCTGGGTCCTGGGACTTAGCCATGCTCACTGGGGAATCTGTTTATCCTTCTACCCCTCCCCCTGCTCGTGCTCACTCCCTCTCAAATAAGCAAATAAAATAAAATTTAAAAATCTGTAGTGAACAAGACAGTACAGTACTGACACAAACACAGACACGTAGATCAATGGAACAGAATAGAAAACTCAGAAATGGACAATGAATATGTGTAAAAAATTTACTCATGACTGCTCTTAAACACTTTAGAAAGTTATAAAGGCATATATTTACATATCTAGTCAATAATAATCACAAATACTATCTTTTCATGAAATCAGACATTTACGTGAAATAGCTCAGAAATTCTAGAACTCAATGACTATACAAAAAGGAAGAATCTCCCCCCACCTCAGAAGTAATTCTGTCTTTAATCAAAAATAGACTGCTTGGGGGGAGAAGTCAAGATGGCGGAGAAGTAGCAGGCTGAGACTACTTCAGGTAGCGGGAGATCAGCTAGATAGCTTATCTAAAGATTGCAAACACCTACAAATCCAACGGGAGATCGAAGAGAAGAAGAACAGCAATTCTAGAAACAGAAAATCAACCACTTTCTGAAAGGTAGGACTGGTGGAGAAGTGAATCCAAAGCGACAGGAAGATAGACCGTGGGGGGAGGGGCCGGCTCCCGGCAAGCGGCGGAGCAACGGAGCAGAAAATCAGGACTTTTAAAAGTCTGTTCCGCTGAGGGACATCACTCCAGAGGCTTAACCGGGGTGAAGCACACACGAGGTCAGCGTGGCCTCAGGTCCCGCAGGGTCACAGAAGGATCGGGGGTGTCTGAGTGTCGCAGAGCTTGCAGGTATTAGAACGGGGAAGCCGGCTACAGAGACAGAGCCGAGGAGTGACTCTCAGCTCGGGGATACCTTGAACCGGTCGCAGGCTCGGTCAGCTCGAAGTGCGGCCGGAGGCCAGGGTGACGGGAGCAATTGGGCGCTGTTCTCTGAGGGCGCACTGAGGAGTGGGGCCCCAGACTCTCGGCTCTTCCAGGCTGGAGACTGGGAGGCCGCCATCTTCATTCCCGTCCTCCGGAACTCTACGGAAAGCGCTCAGGGAACAAAAGCTCCCGAAAGCAAACCCGAGCGGATTATTCAGCCCGGCCCCTGGTAAGGGCAGTGCAACTCCGCCTGGGGCAAAGACACTTGAGAATCACTAAAACAGGCCCCTCCCCCAGAAGATCAACAAGAAACCCAGCCAGGACCAAGTTCACTTACGAGGAGTGCAGTTTCAATACCAAGGAGAGCAGCAGAATTCCAGAGGAGGAGAAAGCAAAGCACGGAACTCATGGCTTTCTCCCCATGATTCTTTAGCCTTGCAGTTAATTTAATTTTTTTTTCTTTTTCAATTTTTTTTTTCTCTTCTTCTCCTAAATTTTTTTAAATTTTACCCTTTTCTTTTTTAACGTTTTTTAACTAGTTTATCTAATATATATATATATTTTTCCATTTTATATTTTTTCATTATTGGTTTTCTTTTTTTATTTGTTTCTTTTTTCTTTCTTTTTTTTTTTTTCTTTCTGAACCTCTTTATATCCCCTCCCCCCCCCTCACGATTTGGGATCTCTTCTGATTTGGCTAAAGCATATTTTCCTGGGGTTGTTGCCACCCTTTTAGTATTTTACTTGTTCCTTCATATACCCTTATCTGGACAAAATGACAAGGCGGAAAAATTCACCACAAAAAAAAGAACAAGAGGCAGTACCAAAGGCTAGGGACCTAATCAATACAGACATTGGTAATATGTCAGATTTAGAGTTCAGAATGACAATTCTCAAGGTTCTAGCCAGGCTCGAAAAAGGCATGGAAGATATTAGAGAAACCCTCTCGGGAGATATAAAAGCCCTTTCTGGAGAAATAAAAGAACTAAAATCTAATCAAGTTGAAATCAAAAAAGCTATTAATGAGGTACAATCAAAAATGGAGGCTCTCACTGCTAGGATAAATGAGGCAGAAGAAAGAATTAGCGATATAGAAGACCAAATGACAGAGAATAAAGAAGCTGAGCAAAAGAGGGACAAACAGCTACTGGATCACGAGGGCAGAATTCGAGAGATAAGTGACACCATAAGACGAAACAACATTAGAATAATTGGGATTCCAGAAGAAGAAGAAAGAGAGAGGGGAGCAGAAGGTATATTGGAGAGAATTATTGGTGAAGAATTTCCCCAATATGGCAAAGGGAACAAGCATCAAAATCCAGGAAGTTCAGAGAACCCCCCTCAAAATCAATAAGAATAGGTCCACACCCCGTCACCTAATAGTCAAATTTACAAGTCTTAGTGACAAAGAGAAAATCCTGAAAGCAGCCCAGGAAAAGAAGTCTGTAACATACAATGGTAAAAATATTAGATTGGCAGCAGACTTATCACAGAGATCTGGCAGGCCAGAAAGAGCTGGCATGATATATTCAGAGTACTAAACAAGAAAAACATGCAGCCAAGAATACTATATCCAGCTAGGCTATCATTGAAAATAGAAGGAGAGATTAAAAGCTTCCAGGACAAACAAAAACTGAAAGAATTTGCAAACACCAAACCAGCTCTACAGGAAATATTGAAAGGGGTCCTCTAAGCAAAGAGAGACCCTAAAAGTAGTAGATCAGAAAGGAACAGAAACAATATACAGTAACAGTCACCTTACAGGCAATACAATGGCACTATCTCTCAATAGTTATCCTGAATGTTAATGGGCTAAATGCCCCAATCAAAAGACACACGGTATCAGAATGGATAAAAAAACAAAACCCATCTATATGTTGCCTACAAGAAACTCATTTGAAACCCGAAGACACCTTCAGATTTAAAGTGAGGGGGTGGAAAAGAATTTACCATGCTAATGGACATCAGAAGAAAGCAGGAGTGGCCATCCTTATATCAGATCAATTAGATTTTAAGCCAAAGACCATAGTAAGAGATGAGGAAGGACACTATATCATACTCAAAGGATCTGTCCAACAAGAAGATCTAACAATTTTAAATATCTATGCCCCTAACGTGGGAGCAGCCAACTATATAAACCAATTAATAACAAAATCAAAGAAACACATCAACAATCATACACTCCCCTCACTGAAATGGACAGATCATCCAAGCAAAAGATCAACAAGGAAATAAAGGCCTTAAATGACACACTGGACCAGATGGATATCACAGATATATTCAAAACATTTCATCCCAAAGCAAGAGAATACACATTCTTTTCTAGTGCACATGGAACATTCTCCAGAATAGATCACAACCTTGGTCCTAAATCAGGTCTCAACCGGTATCAAAAGAAAGGTCTCAGGTACACAACCTAAGCCTACACCTAAAGGAGCTGGAGAAAGAACAAGAAAGAAACCCTAAACCCAGCAGGAGAAGAGAAATCATAAAGATCAGAGCAGAAATCAATGAAATAGAAACCAAAAAAACAATAGAACAAATCAACGAAACTAGGAGCTGGTTCTTTGAAAGAATTAATAAGATTGATAAACCCCTGGCCAGACTTATCAAAAAGAAAAGAGAAAGGACCCAAATAAATAAAATCATGAATGAAAGAGGAGAGATAACAACTAACACCAACGAAATACAGAGAATCATAAGAACATATTATGAGCAACTCTATGCCAACAAATTTGACAATCTGGAAGAAATGGATGCATTCCTAGAGACATATAAACTACCACAACTGAACCAGGAAGAAATAGAAAGCCTGAGCAGACCCATAACCAGTAAGGAGATTGAAACAGTCATCAAAAATCTCCAAACAAACAAGAGCCCAGGGCCAGACGGCTTCCCGGGGGAATTCTACCAAACATTTAAGGAAGAACTAATTCCTATTCTCCTGAAACTGTTCCAAAAAATAGAAATGGAAGGAAAACTTCCAAACTCATTTTATGAGGCCAGCATCTCCTTGATCCCAAAACCAGAGAAGGATCCCATCAAAAAAGAGAACTACAGACCAATATCCTTGATGAACACAGATGCAAAAATTCTCACCAAAATACTAGCCAATAGGATTCAACAGTACATTAAAAGGATTATTCACCACGACCAAGTGGGATTTATTCCAGGGCTGCAAGGTTGGTTCAACATCCGCAAATCAATCAATGTGATACAACACATTAATAAAAGAAAGAACAAGAACCATATGATACTCTCCATAGATGCTGAAAAAGAATTTGACAAAGTACAGCATCCCTTCCTGATCAAAACTCTTCAGTGTAGGGATAGAGGGCACATACCTCAATATTATCAAAGCCATCTATGAAAAACCCATCGCAAATATCATTATCAATGGAGAAAAACTGAAAGCATTTCCACTAAGGTCAGGAACACGGCAGGGATGTCCGTTATCACCACTGCTATTCAACATAGTACTAGAAGTCCTAGCCTCAGCAATCAGACAACAAAAAGAAATTAAAGGCATCCAAATCGGCAAAGAAGAAGTCAAACTATCACTCTTCGCAGATGATATGATACTATATGTGGAAAAGCCAAAAGACTGCTCTCCAAAACTGCTAGAACTGGTACAGGAATTCAGTAAAGTGTCAGGATATAAAATCAATGCACAGAAATCAGTTGCATTTCTCTACACCAACAACAAAACAGAAGAAAGAGAAATTAAGGAGTCAATCCCATTTACAATTGCACCCAAAACTATAAGATACCTAGGAATAAACCTAACCAAAGAGACTAAGAATCTATACTCAGAAAACTATAAACTACTCATGAAAGAAATTGAGGAAGACACAAAGAAATGGAAAAATGTTCCATGCTCCTGGATTGGAAGAATAAATATTGTGAAAATGTCTATGCTACCTAAAGCAATCTACACATTTAATGCAATTCCTTTCAAAGTACCATCCATTTTTTTCAAAGAAATGGAACAAATAATCCTAAAATTTATATGGAACCAGAAAAGAACGCGAATGGCCAAAGGAATATTGAAAAAGAAAGCCAAAGTTGGTGGCATCACAATGCCAGACTTCAAGCTCTACTACAAAGCTGTCATCATCAAGACAGCATGGTACTGGCACAAAAACAGACACATAGATCAATGGAACAGAATAGAGAGCCCAGAAATAGACCCTCAACTCTATGGTCAACTAATCTTCGACAAAGCAGGAAAGAATGTCCAATGGAAAAAAGACAGTCTCCTTAATAAATGGTGTTGGGAAAATTGGACAGCCACATGCAGAAAAATGAAATTGGATCATTTCCTTACACCACACACAAAAATAGACTCAAAATGGATGAAGGACCTCAATGTGAGAAAGGAATCCATCAAAATCCTTGAGGAGAACACAGGCAGCAACCTCTTCGACCTCAGCCGCAGCAACATCTTCCTAGGGACATCGCCAAAGGCAAGGGAAGCAAGGGCAAAAATGAACTATTGGGATTTTATCAAGATCAAAAGCTTTTGCACAGCAAAGGAAACAGTTCACAAAACCAAAAGACAACTGACAGAATGGGAGAAGATATTTGCAAATGACATATCAGATAAAGGGCTAGTGTCCAGAATCTATAAAGAACTTAGCAAACTCAACACCCAAAGAACAAATAATCCAATCAAGAAATGGGCAGAAGACATGAACAGACATTTCTGCAAAGAAGACATCCAGATGGCCAACAGACACATGAAAAAGTGCTCCATATCACTCTGCATCAGGGAAATACAAATCAAAACCACAATGAGATACCACCTCACACCAGTCAGAATGGCTAAAATTAACAAGTCAGGAAATGACAGATGCTGGCGAGGATGTGGAGAAAGGGGAACCCTCCTACACTGTTGGTGGGAATGCAAGCTGGTGCAACCACTCTGGAAAACAGCATGGAGGTTCCTCAAAATGTTGAAAATAGAACTACCCTATGACCCAGCAATTGCACTGCTGGGTATTTACCCTAAAGATACAAACGTAGTGATCCGAAGGGGCACATGCACCCGAATGTTTATAGCAGCAATGTCTACAATAGCCAAACTATGGAAAGAACCTAGATGTCCATCAACAGACGAATGGGTAAAGAAGATGTGTTATATATACACAATGGAATACTATGCAGCCATCAAAAGAAATGAAATCTTGCCATTTGCGACAATGTGGATGGAACTAGAGGGTATCATGCTTAGCGAAATAAGTCAGTCGGAGAAAGACAACTATCATATGATCTCCCTGATATGAGGGAGAGGAGATGCAACATGGGGGTTAAGGGGATAGGAGAAGAGTAAATGAAGCAAGATGGGATTGGGAGGGAGATAAACCATAAGTGACTCTTAATCTCAGAAAACAAACTGAGGGTTGCTGGGAGGGGGGGGATTGGGGGGGTGGGGTTATTATGGACATTGGGGAGGGTATGTGCTATGGTGAGTGCAGTGAAGTGTGTAAACCTGGCGATTCACAGACCTGTACCCCTGGGGAAAAAAGTATATGTTTATAAAAAATAAAATTGAAAAAAAAAAAAAGAAAAAAGAAATAGACTGCTTTATAACTTACTTTGCTTATTAGGTTCTTTGCTTTTCTGCTTCTCCTGTTACTCCCAAGCAGGGATCACAACATTTGCCCATCTATGTCTTCTTAACAAGCATCAGGAAACAAAAACAAAACCACGAAGAATTGAGTACATAGTTTCTATAAGGCCAATCATTTGACCTCTGTGATAGAATGTTAATGCCTTGTACTAGGTTATGTGCAATACTTGAACTTTATAAAGTTACGTTACTTTTAAACTTACCAAGTGGATCAAAATACTTTATTTCCCATTCTGTTCTTCTATATTTCACACATTTGGAGTAAAATACTGCTAGTGTGTCCAGAAAAGGAAAAGGAAAAATGATACCTATGAAAATTGAGAATGGGCTAAAAGGCAGACACAAGGTGACAACCCCAGAAATAGCTCACTTGCTTAGTGGTTGACACTTATGTAACTAAGCATTTTCCTTATACTGCTTGATTTTTGTTTTTGCTATATAGTTGGTTGTATTACCTGACACCAAGTGAGTATTTGCTTGGCTAAAAATCATCTTATTTTTAAAATGCTGTGTTATGATAGCTTAATAATCCTTCACACATTGTCTGAATTAATACTTTTTTTTTTTTTTAAACATACACTGAGCCAATAAACATGGTTTCCCATGTCAAGCAAAGGAGAATGTTGGTAACTTCAGAGCAACTTTGAACTTTATAGAGGGGACAATCTGGATGGCATCCACATTGGGCAAATAGTTGGTAGTTCCTAGTTCCTAGTTTCATAGTTCCTTGAAAAGGAAAGCAGAGAAAAGCCAAAGCAAGCCACTTTGCCACATTGTGTCTCTGGTGGTGAGACATTATTGAATACATGCCTAATAGTCATTTGTCCAACTTCCTGGCTCACAGAAACTATTTAGCAACTGCCAACCCCAAGAAATAGGTAAGTGAGCATTTTCCAATCTATGGAATATTACCCAACTGTGAGTCATAAAATTAATTTAGTGGGTCAAAACCAATTTAAACTGTGAAGAAAATACCAAAGTGCTTTTTTCCAGTGTATGGTAAATATAGTTTTATAGAACTGCTATTTTTATTAAAATACAAATTGTGTGTAAGAGAGTTTATATAAAAGTAACCTTCTTACTGTGGGTTATTTTTTATCTATGGATAAAAGCCAACAATGGAAACTCTGTCCTTGCTGCCATTCATTTGTCTCTTGACAGACAATGGTTGTTTCCTGACCACTGATCCTCAAGAGAATGGTTGCCAGGTGTTTTTAGAAGAAAAGCTTATTCCTTTATGGAAAGGAGAGCAAAGAAAAGAGACAACTTTTTACAACTCATTTCCCCTTCTTATTGGTACATTATTGCATGTCAGTTGATGCTTAGGTCCACTGCAACTGTCACATGAATATTATTTTTATGCTGAGGATGACAGAACAAAATAAGAAAAACCTGGATCCTTAAGGACATCAGTAAGTCACTGCACTATGAAATGGCTCCCTTCCAGCCTTGTCAATGTCTGTAATAAATGCCTGAATTATTAAAATCATTATTTTATTGGTCTTCTATAATTCATAGCAAAAATTGAATAGCTGCAAGTCTAAAGCCAATCATACTGGAAGCAAATTCTAAATTATTTCTCTATTCTGATTGTTTTTATCTTTTACTATTTGCCCTTATTTTCCTAAGTCTCAGGACTTAGGTTCATATTCGAGTTACTTATATTGTGCTTACTTTACTATTAATTGATAAATGTTCTTCCTTTTTAGATCACATTTCTGGTTTTGTATATTTATTTATTTTAATAAATATGTTTATGTTCAGTTGATTCTTCCCTAGTTTGTTCTCAAGTCTACTACTTACTAGATTGATTGATTATTGGACTCTCAGCATCAAGAATAATTTAATCAAACTGTGGATATTACTAATCTCTAAATACTGACTTTCCTTTAAATGATTCTTTTAAAATTTCTTTCAGACCCTTCTCTTTGCTCTATTAAATTATACATATCTTAACATATTCTATTTTATTTATTCTTATGCTGTATCTTGTAGAATCATGAGCATTGCCTTATGAAACATATTAATTTTCATTGTAAATAGAGTGAAGGTGGAATTTAATTTTAATGAAGCTTGGTGTAACAAATATTCCACTTCGGTGAAATAGTACAAAGCACCAGCTGGAGACCAGCTGTGTCCTATGTTCTCTAACTATAGCAAAATCTTACTACAACCCAATAAAGCAGATGAGTTCTTTGATGAACTTTGCAGATCTTCAGATCAGGTCTCTTATATTCTGTATTAGCTAAAAAGTAAAAAAAAAAAAGTTCATTCTCTTTGGAAGCTCATTAGTTTCTCTTTGAGGCTGTGCCAAAAATTTGGTTCTGTCAACAGATGGAGGTAATGTCTCATTGAACTGCTTTGGTTCTAATGCCATTCCTTCCATATAGATAACCAAGGGCACCAGTGATGTTGCTGGGGAAGTCAGTGAGAAGATGTGACCACTGGTTGACCTGCAAGTTGGACCCAGGCAATCGAAGATTGACCAGTCCTTGGAATGTGCATTCTACTTGCCTTCACCATTCCCAGAAGCTGTCCCAAGGATACAGACTGAGGCTAAATTGTGGTGTTGAGATTATTTGCATGGTGCCCAGTCAAGACCACTACATAAACTTCTAAGAATTGCCAGGCAGCTGAAAAGATATATTCATCTTGAGATTGCCCAAAACAAACCTCCTAAGTAAGTTCCCTGGTTTTTTAAAGCTGCCACCTACCAATCTGGAGTGGTCTGCCTCTTTCTTTGGTTTCTCCCTATTCTCCACATAGCGTGGCTGCTTCAGATTATACCTAAAAAGTTCCCAAGGGAGTTGTGAACAAATATTTACATCAAAATACACTCTTTATTAAAATATAAAACCATGAAAATATAATGTATATTATACAAAAGGACAATTTTAAAAACGTGGGCTTTAGATACTGGAGGTTCCTCTTTGATGAAAATCATATAATTTAATAGTCCCAAGAGACAAACAATTTCTACAATCATAATGGTCCCCAGTAGAAAGCTATATAAGTAGTAAAATCATAGGTGATATTATTTTTAAAAAAGTACAAAAGGGTCATGTGTTCATATAATATAACATTGGTGTTCAATAAAATTTAAGCTAATAATTTAATGCCATAGATCTGTATAAATGTCATAGTTCCACAAATGTTAGGGAAACCAAATATAACTAAAATATTTACCTCTAATTAACCAGGCTGTGATCCAAAATTATAGATAGACTCTTTTCTAGATTTCGCTTTAGTCAGAGCATGTTTTTGATCAATGTTTATATTTTTAGTGCCTAGGAGCTCCACTTCTGGCTAAAATCAATCCCTGACTGTTTAATAAATGGTTGGTTCACATAATTCTATATTTAACCTATGAAAAAGACACAGGGGGTGTATATAACCTGGTTAATAAATTTTTGCATAAAATATCACAGAATGATAAGTATTGTATTGGTAACTATTATATAAGTATCCATTCTGTAAGTATGGTAGGATATTTTTGAGTGGTTTGAAGTTAGCTCTAAAAAAATGGTATATCCTATTTACATATAGTGTGTGTATATTGGAAAGAAAGGGATGGGTTTTTAGGCAAGACGGTGAACATGAAGGAGCCAATTGTTTAATTGTTAACAATTTTATAAAAATGTCAAAATTTAGATCAACTGATATAGATTCAGTTTCTGTGTAAACAGAATGTTTTATTCTAGAGATTCAATCATTTGTAAATTAAGTAATTATTTTCATCATGCCTATTTTGTACCAGGTATTATAATAATCTCTGAAAATATAGTTCTTTTCACTAATGTTACTATGATTAAAACTCAATAAAGGTGTATGCTATGTGAAGTTATACGCATGTGTGACCAGAATCTAAATGCATTATTAAATATGTGAATATCAAGCTTCAATTTACCAAAAATTCAAAAGATAATAATAATAATAATCTTACTGAAAAGGTTCAATGACATGATACATATGTGTATGCAAATAGGTGTATCTCTAATATGCTTAAATGCTTAGGTATTTAGTAAATAGTAGGTAATATGAACATATATGTTGTGTTCAATGCAAGGCTGTTATGAACTGTTTTTATCTACTTTGACCAGTGATCTCAGTAAATAACACAATGCCTGGTATATAAACTACAATTGCTGAATGAATGGCAGATCAAAGAAATGAATGAATCATTGTATACATAAATAAATCTTATCAGCTACATATTGATGCAGTAATAAACACCAAACAGAAAAAAGGGAAGACTTTCTTATTTTGAGATGAGAGTTGCTGGTATCAGACTAAGTCTCTTACTGAAATTATATAAAAACAAACAAACAAATAAAATAAATGTAAAAATTTGGCAGTTTGAAACAGTGGAGAACAACCAAGGGGAGGTAAGATTTGAGGCGGCAAGATCTTTGAGAAAACAAAATGCACTAAGTTGATCCCCACATTGTTCAACTTTTTTTTTTTCCCCTCTTCAGGGTATTTTCTGATTCCCTGAATGGGGAATGAAAGGGTATAGTCTAGAGTGTGAGGTACTCTCAACATGCTTTGAGAGAAAAAAAAAAATGAAATTTTAGAAACAACAGTACAGGAAGCGTCTGATATAATATGTAAATATTCCTTTTCCATAATTGGCAACTCTGAGTGTTAGGACCCAAAGGACATCCTGGTAAGATCAAAAGTAGAACCTATAATAGTATCGTGAAAATCTGGTTATTAGAAATGGATCCACATGTCTACAAAGGAATGGGTTAAGACTCTTAAATCAGAAATAACAAATAAAGACTCTTATGTAACTATTTTAACATGTAGAGGATTTATATTTAAAGATGGGTATGATAACTGAAGAATTAGAGAATTCAGCAGAGAAATGGAAATTCTAAAAAGAAAAAATATTAATTATAGAAATGAAAAACACAACCTCTAAAATTAAGAATGCAATGGACGGTATTAGCAACAAATTGAACATTGCAGAAGAAAGTGTCAGTAAACATGCATTCAAAAAATTTTTTTTACAAGCTGGAACTCAAAAAGAAGATTTTAATTTTTTAAAATATTTTATTTATTTATTTATTTGAGAGAGAGTGCATGCACGAGTGGGAGGGAATGGTAGAGGGAGAGGGAGAAACAGGTTCTCTGCTAAGCAGGGCCTGAGGATCATGACCTGAGCTGAAGGCAGATACTTAACCAACCAAACCACTCAGGAACCCCAGAAGATTTTAATTTTAAGAGAGTTTCACTAGGCAATATCAAGTCGTTTGCCATTTGTATAATTAGAGATCTAGATGGAAAAGAAATGTGATGGGAAAGAAATGTTCATGAAATAATAAGTGATTTTTTTCCCCCCGAATTTGAATGAAAACATTAACTCAACAGCAAAGAAAAACAATACAATTGAGAAGAATAGTTTCGAGTAAAATACATCAGAGTCAAACTGGTAAAATTCAAAGTTAAGGAAAAAATTACAACTCAAAAGACATACTGCATAAAGAAAAATAAGAATTACAGCAGACTTCTCATTAGAAGTACATGCCAGAAGTCAATGGAACAGTATACTCTCAAGAGATAAAATATTAATCAGAAATTCCATATTCACTGAAAATATCTTCTAAAAATAAAGGTGAAATAAAGAAATTTTTATATAAAACAAAGCTAAGAGAATTTATTGCCAACAGATTCCCACTTCAAAAAATGTTAAAGGGAGTTTTTAAGCTGAAGAAAAATCCTTATGGAAATCTGAATGTACATGAATGAACAAAGATTAACAGAACTGATAAATATGTGGGTCACTTTAAGTCATTTTTTAAAATTTTCCTTAATTATTTAAAATCAACTTGACCATTTAAACAAAATTATATTTTATTAGGGAAAGTTTAAAACATTAGAACAATGATAAAATGTCATAAACAATGAGAGAGGCTAAATTAAATTATACTGTTGTATGATTCTTAGATTAAATGTTAACTGATATATAATTAATTCAAGATAGGGTGAGATGGAGTGCATGTGATAATTCCTAGAGCAAATAATAAAAAAATATGAAGTAATAATAATACAGGAAATAAGATGCATATAAAAATACTACATTTTAAGGTAGAAAAATAAAGGAAAGGAGGAAAAGAGGGAAAATTGTAAGATAAATAGACCTTAACTTGTATTGTAGATGATACACTTAAACCCTGTCATGTAAATTACATTAAGTATAAATGTAAACTTCCCAATTAAAAGGTAGAGATTCTTAGATTGAATAAGAAAGCAAGACCCAACTTTATGCTGTTTACAAGAAATACACTTCACATATAAACTCAAAGACAGTTGAGAAGTAAAATGATAGTAATCTTTAATTTCTTTCACACATAAAGAATAAGACCTTTAGTAGAGGGAAAATCCATGGAGAAAGATCACACTGGAATAATTATTTATATAAAAAATATAACTCAACTCAAATCTCTTGTACTATATATAGGCTAGACTTTGACTAGTTAAAAGTTAATATAATAAACCTTAAAATAATCACCAAAATAACAAAATGGTTTTGTTTAATAAGATTTCAAAAGAGGTAAAATTAAAAAAAAAAATTGTCAAATAATGAAATAAAAGGGCAAAAAGGAAGAATAGAACACATGGAACAGAGGCACCTGGGTGGCTCAGTCATTAAGTGTCTGCCTTCCCCTCCGGTCTGGATCCCAGGGTTCTGGGATTGAGCCCAGCATCGGGCTTCCTGCTATGCAGGGAGTCTACTTCACCCTCCCATTCCCTCTGCTGTGTTCCCACTCTCACTGTGTCTCTCTCTGTCAAATAAATAAATAAAATCTTAAAAAAAAAAAAAAAGAACACATGGAACAAACAGAAAACAAATAACAAGATGATCTCTTTAACTGTAATAACAGAAATAAACTCATTTAATGTAAATAGTCTGAACAACCCACTTAGTAAAGGTACATTTTCAGACTAAACAAAGGAGCTGGGAGGTACCTACCAAACAGGTTCCTGAACAACAACAACAACAAAACCAAAAAAAACAAAAACAAAAACAAAAACAAAAACAAAAAAAACAAAACCCACAACATAATAGAATAGTAAGGAGAAACAGACATATCTAAAATCATAACCAGAGATTTTTTTATACTATTCTGTGAATAACTGACAGAACAAGAAAAGAAAAAATCAGTACAAATATAGAAAATTTGAACAAATATCAACATACAAGATGGCATTGACATTTATGGGCCATTCTACCAAACAACAACAGAACACACATTATTTTCAGTACACATGGAATATGTACTTATATATTCTATATTTTTGGTCGAAAACAAATTTCAAAATTTTTAAAAAATAATGATAGAATTAAATCAGAAATCAAAACTAAAAAGATTTCTGGAATATTTCTGCATATTTATTCTATATTTATTGTAACTAAAACTGTTCTAAATAACACATGCATTAAAAGAGTAACCACATGAAAAATAAAACGTATTTTGAAACGAACGAATATGAAAGCACATCTGACACTAAATGTTCAAGGAAAGATTGTAGTACTAAATGTTTCTGTTACAAAGAACAGCTATGATTTGTTGACTTCAGTTTCCACATTCAGGAACTAGAAAAATTCAGTTGGAATTTTCTGAAATTCAGAATGGAAATTAGTGAAAAAAGAAAACAGGGTAATGATAGAGTTCAATGAAACCAAAAGACCTTTCTTTGAGAAGATCAATAAAACTGATAAACATCTACACAAACAGATTTTGGGAAAAAAAATACAAAAAACACAAAAAAAACAATGTCTGGAATGAGACAGATGATACTACCACTGATTTTATGGATAGTAAGAGGAAAAACAAAAATTTTATGTCAATAAATTGAAAAATGTTGATAAAATGCATGACTTCATCAAAAGATACAATCTACTGAATCTCACTCAAGAAGAAACAGGGAAACTAAACAACTCTTCATTTATTAAAGCAATTTAATTTAAAATCATGAAAAAAACCCTCTAGGCTTACATGTTCTTTGATGAATTCTATAAAATATTTTGAAATAATTAATATGAATCTTACACAAACTGTTTACAAAAATTTAAAAGAAGAAAATATATCTCAAACTCTTCTATGAAGAGATCACTTGTGATATCAAAATCAGATAATCACATAATAAGAAATGAAACTACAGATGAATATTGTTCCTGGATATATATGTAAATATTCTTAACAAAATTTTAGCTAACCAAATCCAACAATATATAAAAAGAATAATACATTAAAACTAATTTAACTTTATCAGAGGAATATAAGATTGGTCTAATATCCTCAAACTAGTCATGTGATATAACATATTAAGAAATTAAAAGAGGAAAACCATATAATATTCTCATTAGATGCAGAAAAATCAAATGGCTATACCCTTCATCCATTCATACCATGGATTTTAAGAGAAATAAAAAAAGAAGGTATCCCTCTACCTGATATATGCTTGTCCCAAAAACCCAAAGAAAGCTAATATTATACTTAATAGTGAAAGACTATTTGTGTCCCTCTCTGATTTCTTCCCATTCAGTTTTCCAGAGAGGGAGACAAACCATATGAGACTCTTGACTCCAGGAAACAAACTGAAGTTTGCAGAAAGGAGATAAGTGGTGGGATTTGGTAACTGGGTGATGGGCATTAAAGAGGGTATTGATACAATAAGCATTGGGTGTTATACTAAACTAATTAATCATTGAACATTATATCAAAAACCAACGATGTACTATACCTTGGCTAATTGAATTTAAGTAAAAAAAGAGTGAAAGACTAAAGGCTCCCCACTAAAAAAAGAAAAAAAAACACAAGGTTGTGCACTCCCAACCACATTGTTTTAGAGGTACTAGAAAGTACGTTCAGGCAAGAAAAAAAATGTACTAGCTAATCTTATATCTGATAAAGGATTTATATCCATAATATATAATAAGAATTTTTAAAACTCAATAATAGGGACACCTGGGTGACTCAGTCAGTTAAGCAACTTGATTGTTGATTTTGGCTCAGGTTATAATCTTAAGGTCCCTGCATCCGGCTCATCAAACAGCAGGGAGTCTGCTTGTCCCTCCTCTGCCTTTCCTCCTGCTCATGTCCTCTCTTTCTCTCTCTCTCTCAAATAAATAAATAAAATCTTTTAAAAAACCTCAATAATAAAAAAAAAAGTGAAAGTAGCTGAAATATTGGTACACACTTTATCAAAGAAGACATATACATATGACTACAAATAAGGACAGGAAAACCTTTTCTGCCATTAATGCTTAATATCAGTAGATAATAGGGACAATGACAATTAAAACCACAACATACTACTACACATGTTAAACTAAGATTTATAAACACTGACAACACCCACTTTTGCAAGGCTATAGAAAAACTGGAATTCTCATGCTCTAATTGTGGGACTGAAAATGGTACAATAATTTTGTAAATCAGTTTGAGAGCTCCCAAAAATGTTTAATAAAGTATCACATGCGTCAGCTATCCCACCTTTAGGCATTTACTAAAGACAAAGTAAAATATAAATACTTATACATATAAATGTTCATAGTAACTTTGTTTGTAACGGCCCCAAACTGTAAATAACTCAGATGTTACCCAATAGGTAAATGAATAAACAAACTGTAGTATATCCATAGGTGCAATTGTACTCAGCAACAAAGAGAACTGAATTATTATTATTTTTTTAAAAGATCTGATTTATTTATTTGACAGAGAGAAGGAGAGAGCACAAGTAGGCAGAGAGGCAAGCAAGGGGAGAGGGAGAAGCAGGCTCCCCTCTGAGCAGTGAGCCTGACATGGGGCTTGATCCAGGGACTCTAGGATCATGACCTGAGCCAAAGGCAGATACTTAACCAACTGAACCACCCAGGTGCCCCAAGAACTGAATTGTTGATACACACAAATGACATTGATAAATATCACAATAATTATACTGTCACACAATAATTATATAAATATATAAAAATAAATATAAATATATTTATTTAATAAATATATAAATATTTAATATTTATGTTTATACATTCAATATTTTATTATTTAATGTATTCATATCAAATAAATATCAATATGATAAAGTAATCAAAATGTTATCATAATAAAAGAATAAAAATAATTAAAATAAATAAAGAATTAATAAAATAAATTTATGTTATTTAATATTTAATGATTAAATATTAAATATTTAATAAATATGTAAAATAAATAATTATACTATTACACAATAGTTATATAAAAATAAATATGTATTTATTTGTATACATATGTATACATATAAATATGTATTTATTTTGTATATATATGTGTGTATATATATATAATTATATTATATAAAATCACTTATAAAAATAAGTTCTTGAATCCAATCTATAGTGACAGAATGCAGACCAATGGTAATGTGGTGACTAAGATAGGTATTGGGCAAAGAGGGAAAGAAGAGAGGGATTCTGATTGTTGTTATGGCTCCAAGGTTTCATATATAATGTGTACATAAAATTTTAAGTTATACATTTTAAGTATATTTTTGTTTTAATTATATCTCAATAATGCTGTAAAGAATAAAACCAAAATTAACAAATATAAAACAAGAAATCATTAAAAGCATATAGCTAGTAAAATTAAGATAATACATGATGCTAATATCTAAAAAAGAACACAGATTCAGCAATATATACAAAGTACCTCTTTACCTAGTTTGTAGCAGAAATGTGGAAGTGTCAGGAACTGACAGTTCAATTTTCCAAGTTTTTTTTAAATAACCAAGCCTAGCCAATTAAAGTAAAATTTGTTAGATTAAAATAACAGAGAGGAAAGTGCTGGGAAAAGATGAGTGTTGCAATCAATCAAGAAAAGTTGAATGTATGAATTAACCCAAATGTACTAGTATAAAAACAAAGAAGCCATGATGAAATGAGCAAAAATAAAATATTGCAATGACAAATGAAAATGCCCTGTTGTCACAGTTATTATTCATATTTTCATACAAACCACTTATTTGGATACATTCTTTTGAAATATTTGCTGCAATTCAAGACATTCCCATTGTTTACTTTTTTCAGTGAGGTCAGGAAGAAAAGATGAGCCAGTAATACTTTGGTTGAGATATTTATTTTGTATATTCAACATACTGGTAACATTTCAAATGATTTTGCAAAGAACTATTTAAGAAAAGTTGACTAATTTTTACTAAATCAAAATCAAAACTAATCTTTAAAATAGTTTTAAACTATCATTTTAAGCAAAGAAGTTTTTATGCTTACAAGCAGAATTTTGTTCCCATTCGTCACAAAAGAGCATGTGATTTCTTATCTCTAAATAATATTACAAATAAAATTCTAGGATTATAAAATTTAAAAATCCAATTGGCTTCCCAATTTTTTCCTTTATTACAGTTATCTTCAATCAAATTCACAGCAGAGATAGATGAACCATGAATTATATTTTTAAAAGATTTTATTTATTTATTTTAGAGAGAAAGAGAGAGTACCTACAAGCAGGGAGAGAGTGAGAGGAGGAGAGGAAGAGGAAAAGAATCCCAAGGGCCACAGCATGGGGCCAGCACAGAGCCAGGTGGGGCTGGATCTTAGGACCCTGAAATCGGCACCTGAGCCAAAACCAAGAGTTGGAAGATGTTCAGTGATTGAGCCTCCCAGGGACGCGGAACTATGAATTCTTTTTGTCAAGATACACCTTTAAGGAATTCATTAGTACCATAGTAAACGTTGATTCACATTCACCTCAATGACAAGCGATTACGCATCTCCAAGATGTATTAAAAGTCAATTTAAATAGTCAAAAAAAAAAATCTAAGTATCTCACTTTCAACTTGATGACTATATTTATTACATCAAATCTTTTGAAATCACTGTGGTGTTAGTGAATGTGAATGATGAAGATATCAATTTAAATAATATGTACTCAAACTTTTTGTTTAAATTAAATTTGATTTAATTATATGTGTTTAAATCATACATGCTACATTATAAATTTCCATGTTTGAATAGATGTTTTAACAGAAATACATAGTAATTCCAGAGGGAAACACTGATGGTTTGTGCTTAAGGCTGTCAACCGTACAAATAATGTTACAGAAATAATTAACATGCTTGAAACAGCAGTTCAAATTTCTCAATAAAGGCTACAGAATAATATCTTATTTTTTATGTTAAATTTTTTATCTTGTTTTTCATCACAAATGTAGCCATTTGCTAAAGCTGTCTATTGCTTCCAAAATGAAGTATTGCACTGTCAATAAATGTGAAAAATGTGATGCATTAGACACAAACATGACGAGAAGGGAATGGGAATGAAAGATAAAAAAATAGTAAAACACATGAAATTGCACAAAACTTACAAAATGAGTTTTGTATTTCGTAAATCTATTCTCCAATGGTATGATATTCAGGAGAGAATACAAAGTATTGCTCCTAATAAGCTTTTAGTACTACCTGTCCTAGCAAAGTCTTTTTCCGTTAATATTGACGCCTTGGAAAAGCAATTTGCTTTGTGGAATAAAAAGGAATCAGCAGAGCCCAGACAGAGAAATCCAATTTTATCCTCAGACAGGCACAAAGCTGAATGCCTTCCATTTTAATGACTGACAGCTTCTATTTCTTTTATACAAGCATCATGTAAGAAATGAACACACTGCCAATAGAAGCACGATCCAGCCTAAAAACTCTAGTGGCATCTTCTGTGTGGCATTTCTCCACTTTGGCATATACTAGATTCAAGCCTAGAGAAAAATATTACAACGTCATCAAGTTCTTTACAATATTGCCATAACAAAATGAGCAGTAGGTACAAACCAGTGTGCCCTTGAAAAATAGCAGTGGATTTATAAGAAAGAATTCCTTGACAAACTATACACAGTAGGACCTGAGATTTCCAAGGTAAATCATTTCTCTGTGGTACAACCCAATGAACATATTATGTGTATGTGTGTGTCTATGTGTGTGTCTGTGTGTGTGAGAGAGAGAGACAGAGACAGAGAGAATGGACGAGTAGTGGTAAATTGAGAATAAAGTACAATTTTCTTTGACTCTCAGTGCCCAGTTCTTCAGTAAAGTTACTAAGAAATGTTTGATTGAGGGTATTCTTGTGGAAGCCAGTAAAAGAACTAGATTTCACAATCCAAAGAATAATCTAGAGCCAAGAACAAACAGCAAAATCAGACAGGAGTAGAAAGACAGAATAGACAAGAAGGCCATGGGCAGATGTGAAGTGATTCACAGAAATTAAGGAAATGGTACAAAACATAACATACTGAAACTGAGGTTTAGGTCAAATTTATCCTTTCTGGATCTTTTTAAGGAGCTACCTAAAGTGACCACTGTAAACTACATTATATTTCTATATAGAATAATTCAATCTGTGTTATAATTTCTTTTGCTTTTTATTATAGTTTGACCTCCTTAAATCGAAAAATTTAATTGTCAGCTCCTGCAACACATGAAATCAATTGTCAGCATAGGAAATTAGTAGAACCAAAAAACAGTTTGGAATGTAGGATATCCTTCAAGATTTATTATTTTGTTATGCATATTTATATTAATGAGGTGAGAACAATTAGAGTAGTATATTAATTTTCATTTCAAAATGAATATATGTACATCCATTATGGAGCTCAGATTTTTGTTTATATTCCAAAACTGGGGGCTAAGTATATGGTTTTCAGCTTATGGCTTCACTTTGTACCATGTACCCTGTTTAGTTTACTACTTTTCCAGTGGAAGCCAAATTTTTTTAATATAATTGAAATTTTAGAGAAATGTGTGTGGATGCACTAATATTTTTAGGTCCCATTGTCAGGCCTACTGACAGGGTCTCATATTTAGTAAATAGGACAACTAAAATTTGGATCTTAAGACTGTTTCCAAAGCATACTAACTATTCACAGTTCAATATTGATAGTGAAGTCAGTGATTACTGGAAGGTGCTGGTAGAGGGGATTTGTTTTTTAGAAGAATCTCTCTTATTTATTACTCCTGATTCTTTCAGAGAGAGAGATTGAGAGGAAAGGGAGAGGGAGAGACAGGGAAAAGGAGGGAGAGAGAAGGATATATATGACTCTATTGATGTATATAATATTGTATATACAGAGAGAGATATGATTAAGTCTAAACTTTCTGATGAAACTTAGGGTATACAAGTATTACAATACCGATAGCTTTAGTATAAAAACTTTAAAACTGATATTATTATAATTATTGTTAGATATAATATGAAGTATTGGAATGTTTCAGTGTTAGACTAGTTTGACTATTAGTCTGGTGTCATATTTGAATAACAATATTAGTTATTTTGAATTCATATTTTATTGTAGTGTTAGAAGTTCATGAGCCACATATTTTGTTGAATATTTATAAAGAAAAATATTCCAAAATTAGTGCAGTTTATATTTTAAATCTAGCATTTTTAATTCATTTAAAGTGAAAAAAAAATTCTCAGTTGGCAGAACTTGTTATAATTAAAAAATTTTTATATTCTGATTTTTTCCCTTTTTTATCTATTGCTTTCATATTTTTTTTTTAAGAACTGATAATATTTCCTTTCTTACTGTAGGTTTAGCCTGCAGATTATGAAGTCAAAAAGATATATGCTGGAATAAAATCCTCTTTACTTACCACCTGGGTGTCTTGGGAAATTTATTTAAGCCTCCACAGCTTGTTTTCTTACGTACTAAAAGTGAATGATAGAAAATGTAGCTCTAAAAGTCAGGCCTACATTAAGCATAAAAATTCCTACAATAATCATCATCAACACATCACTATTATCATTGCTATTAATAACTGAAAATATCATTGGTTGTTCTCCTCAATGAGAACTGAATATTGTTTCTATACATCTGTTCTAATATTATACACCATTTGATTTATGCCTATTTTTGCTTTGATTATGGTCAACTCAATTGATTTGTATTCATGTACTGAAAAGAGGATTTAGAGTTATAGAAATAAAGTACATATAGATTTTAAAGCACTCTTATTATGTGAGAAATAATATTTTCCCTTAAGAAATATAATTTTACAAGATCATAATAAACATAAACTTAAGTAGTAATTAGCCAAAGGAATACAAGGTCTGGTTCAGATAAAGTGGTTATACTGGAGTATCACTAGAATTAGGGGGATAAAGGTCAAAGGCATAAGCAGAGATGTAATCTCTGGTAAACTTGATCAGAAAGAAATTCAGACAGTATTTAAGTCTGTAAGACTAAATTTTTATGAGAGATTTTTAAATATACTCTTATACTTCATATCATCAATGTTTTACCTCTGGTTGGCTTACTACATCTACCTTTGAGCAATATGGTCCTTGAAGAGAGGAAATGTTCTCCAATTATACCAGAACTTATTGCATCACAGTCAAGGATTCACCCTCATTTTCCATAAGAGCTTCCTTTCTCTGCATCTTTTGATGAATTCCTTCTTCTTAAATTATAGTGACTCCAGAAGGATGATCATGACATCTGATCGGTTAATCCTTTGTGGACTTAATTTTATTATTATCAACTAATTCCATAACCCTGAACAGACAATATGGGATTTCCTTAGTTTTTCTCTCTCTAGCTTCTAGAAATCAGAATGTTTAGGTAGCATCTTCCTATGTAAACACTCTCGATTCAGCAAATTTAAACTATGAGAGGTAAGTTCTTTGTATATTTTGGATATAACCTTTTATCAAATATGTAATTTGCAAATATCTTCTCCCAATCCATAGGTTGCCTTTAGTTTCCTTTGTTGTGCATATGCTTTTGATTTTTGGTGAAGTCGCAATCATTTATTTTTGCTTTTGCTTCCCTTGCAAAGAAGACATTCTATAAAGAAGTTGTGATGGCCAATGTCAAAGAGGTTCCTGTTGTCTACGTTCTCTTCTAGGATTTTTATGGTTTCAGGTCTCACATTTACATCTTTAATCCACTTTGAATTTATTTTTGTGTATGGTATAAGAAAGTGGTATAGTTTTATTCTTTTGCATGTTGCTGTCTAGTTTTCACAACACTACTTGTTGAATAAACCTTATTTTTCCTGAACATATAAAACTCAACACACCAAATCCAAATGATCCAATTAAAAAAATAGAAGACATGGATAGACATTTCCCCAAAGAAAACATATGGATGGCCAACACACACATGAAAAGATGCTCAACATGACTGATCATCAGGGAAATATGCATTAAAACTACAATGAAAAATCACCTCATGCCTGTCAGAATGGCTAAAATCAACAACACAAGAAACAGCAAGTGCAGGTGAGGATGTGAGAAACCGGAACTCTCTTACACTGTGGGTGGGAAAGCAAACTGGTGCAACCACACTAGAAAACAATACAGAGGTTCCTCAAAAATTTTAAAAATAGGACTACCCTATAATCCAGCAGTTGCACTACAAGGTATTTACCCAAAGAGTTTATAGAAGCATTATCTATAATAGCCAGAATATGGAAAGAGTCTAAGTGCCCATTGACTGATGAATGGATAAAGAAGAAAAGAAGAGGTGGTGGATAGACACTCATCCCACGAACATGCTGGAACATTACTCAGCCAGGAAAAAAGAATGGAATCTTGCCATTTGCAATGACATGAATGGAACTACAGAGTATTAGGCTAAGCAAAACAAGCCAGTCAGAGAAAGACAAAGACCATACGATTTCACTCATATGTGAAATTTAAGAAACAAAACAAATGAGTAAAGGGGGAAAAAAAAGAGAGAAAGGCAAACCAAGAAACACATTTTTAACTATAGAGTATAAACTGATGGTTACCAGAGGAGAGGTGGGGTTGTGAATGGGTTAAATAGGTGATGCAGATTAAGGAGGATACTTGTAATGAGCACCAGGTCTTGTATGGAAGCACTGAATCACTGTATCGTGTACCTGAAACTCATATTACACAGTATATTAACTAACTGGAATTTAAATAAAAACTTGATTAAAAAAAAAAACTACAGGATATATGAAATATGCAAGAGTAAATTTTTAAAACATTTCTCAAAAGCACCAAATTTCAGAAAAGAACAATTAATAGACAAAAATTTTTAAATTTCCTATATTTCCAATAGTCAAGATGTTAGAATCCACAAATAACAACCAAGAAAAGGAGTACCACCAAAGGGAGATTCAACAGAGCAACTCAATTCTCAGCTAATAAGAACTTAGAAAAAAATGGTCAATCTTTGCTGAATACATTCTCATGTACTGTAGTGCATATATTAATTGCTAGTAGCCCATAGGTAATAAACATGGCATTCAGAGATTTTCTTAATCTACAGTTATTTCCCCGACCAACATGATGCCTGCTTCTGCTTTGCTGTGTGAAAACTGATTTTCTCTCTACATCAGTGTACCAGACTAAGGGGATGAAGCACAATTTAGTCCAATACTGTTTCTTTATCCCTTGTTCTGAGTCCCTCTCCTGCAATTAAGTGTTCTCATGTGATTCATTTCTGGCCAATAAGTCATGAGAATTGCTGGCGGTCTCTTGGAGAGATTATTTCCTCCATGACCAAAGGATACAGATATATTAAGAAGTCTCTTGTTGCCCTGATTACCTCTTACACTTTCTGTCTTTGAATAAAATTGTGTAAGGAAATGAAGACTGGAGATTTTGCAGTCACCTAGCAATCATCAGAGAAAGACTGAGAGAACTGAAAAAAAAAAAAAAAGGCACAGAGTCTTCATGTCACTTAATTGCTAAATTACCTTCCTCTAGACAACTTTTTACATCATGTACTTAAATAATATTATATTTAGTATTTTAGGGATATAACATACATTATGATGCAGAGAAAAAAAACCCTAGAGATCACCTGATAACACAGTAATGGTGCCTTAACATAATAGAATGGATCTTACTTCATTAAAATGAAGTTAAAAACTTCATTAAAATGAAATTAAAAAGAGAAGTGCTTATGATATATTGTTGTGGGAAGAGTACAGAATATGTTATTTTATAGAAATATTATTCTAACCATGGGAAAACAAAAAGAAAAAAATAGAAAGGAAATATGTTTGTAGATAGTGGAATTATAAGTGATTTTCTCAGTTTCTTTCATTCCTGTAATTTCCAATGTCTTGTTTAGGAGTGTACATTATATTTTAAAATCAGCAAAATAAGCCAAAGGTCATTGCTATCAATGTGAATGTAGTGTTAGAACATTTAGTTTGCCAGATGTAAGTGAGATTTCCTAAAACTATTTCCGTCTATTATAATAACTGGTGATTATAATACTGTATATACTGCAGTTGCTTAGAAAAACTTCAGTCAGATTTGGAGTTAGCTTTTCAAGATAGCAGGAAAAAAAGGTGTTATTTTATTTAAAAAATAAGCTAATTTCTAGTTTAAAAATATTTATATAAAGATATTTACATAAAATTAAATATATAAAATTGGCATGTAGGCAACAAATTATTTACCTATGGATGTTAAGCATATGATGTAATACATGATTTTTTTTTAGATTTCTTCCACAGTTTTTATATATCTATATATCTATATATCTATCTATATATCTATCTATCTCTATATCTATATCTATATATTATTGTGGTATGTTAGTCACCATGCAGTACATTATTAGTTTTTGATGTAGTGTTCAATGATTCATTGCTTGGGTATAACACCCAGTGTTCCATGCAATCTATGCCCTCCTTAATACACATCACTAGGCTAATCCATCTCCCCATCCCCAGGCTAATCCATCTCCCCATCCCCCTTCCTTTTAAAATCATCCATCCAGAATCCATAGTCTTTATCACAATAAAACCTCTCTGTAATATGGTATTAAGGAATAGATGAACAGCTAAATTTTAAGGCAACACTCCTTAGACTTTCATTTAAAGGGAATGTTTTCTTTTGAAATATCATAATTAAGTTCAGTTTTAAGTATCCCATTTAGCATAGCTGTCTCTAGAATGCTTTTTAAGGCCTCTGTTCATTACAAATGTTTTCTCAGACATTTAGCATGTGTTTTATGTTTATTTCACTGTTTTCCACCTCATAATATCATTCATTGTTGAGATCAGATCATAACTTCTAAAGATTTCAGTCACCGGCTGGAGAAAAACCATTACTGCGCTTGATATTTGAAAGTACACCAACTCTGAAAGTGAGATGCTCTGGGGGAGTATTAAATGCTTGGTATTGTATGAGAAGCTGACATCATTTTGGGGATGTTGCCAGAATATATTTGAAGTGTCAAGTGCTAAAGAATTTTAGTGTCTGCTGACAGTCTCTGATTTCTCTTACTCTGGCAAGCATATGAAAAGAATGATTATAAAGAGTACATATATTTAGAGTTTTAAAAATCTTTTTCCAATATAGTTAATGATTGCAATAGCTAATGCTCATTTGTATTTACTACAGATATCATTCCAGAACACATAAGAATTACTCTAAAAGCCAATGAGTAATAAATGACTTGTAATTTTAATAATGCATAAAATAATTTTGAACGGAAAGAAATGTTTGGAGCTCATCTAACCTTAAATGTGAGTTTACAAATGAAGGCATCGAAGCCAATATTCTTAGTCATTTATCCAAAAATCCAATACATCTTGTCTACTAATCTTTGTAATATGTCACAATTATAAATTTTGATCATATTCTGATCTTTTTCACCAAAATTATTGTTTTCACAGTTTGTTAGAAACCAATAAACAAACAGCCAAATACTAATGATGAAAATCTCATGATGTACACTCTAGAGTTGCCTTATAATTCTAAATGTATATATCCCTGTTTTAGTAAAAAGAAGTTTTGATACAATCTTAGTTCGTTATATAAAAGTACATTTCCAAGTTCATTCTGTGGTAAGGATGCTTATATATTTACTTCTGTTTCCTTTTGCAAAAGTAAAGTATCTCTTGCTTAATGTAAATATTTTTCCTTTGTTAATATGTTTCTGATTTTGTATAAACGATGTCTTTGTAAATCAGACACATAAGAAAAGGAAAACTAGTCATTGTCATTCAAGAGGATGAGCTGGGTTATAGTTTGTCATTGTTTTTGTTTATGTACCTGGTCTTATGCAAGACTGAATCCTATCTTTGTTTTTAATAACTGTGTAGCAAGAATTCTTAATTAAGTACTTACCAAAAATATTATATCTATTTTCAAGTTCTTAATTGGTTAGAGATGGCTCTATAAAATTTGTATAAGAAGACACAGAACTGAAAAAAGAAGCATTTAAGATAAAAGCAACCACAGTTAAGCCAGTACTGACTGAAAAGTCTGTAAAGCTAAGTACATATATATCTCTTTTTTTCATAAAATATAGTAGGAATTTAAATCTAAAGATATTACCACTCACAATATTACTATAGACAATTTAGTCAGAAAGAAAACCACAAACATTAAACTGTAAAATCTGTAAAAATCAGATACTAATTTTTGTCATGCAGTCACTAACACTGTCAAATGACTAATGAAACTTCTTCTTTTTTTTTTTTTTTAAGAATTTACTTATGTGACAAAGAGATACAGTGAGAAAGAGCATGAGGGGGTGGGGAGAGGAAGAAGTAGACTCTCCACTGAGCAAGGAGCCAGCCGCACACAGGGTGGGATTCTAGCACCCTGGAATCATGACTGGAGCAGAAGTCAGATGTTTAATCAACTGAGCCACCCAGGTGTCCCTGGATGAAGTAACTTCTTAAGTCAAATTAATTATAATACTACTCGGGCCTAGAAGTAGTCAAGAATTGGACTTTTATGGATAATTACATAGTATAATTTTATACTGACTCAAACTTTAATCTTTGTGAGCTTGACTTTCTCAGATTCCAGTCATTAGTGTATAATCTGGAATATTTAATTGCATTTTTTTTTACAATTTCTAAATTTATTTAATTTGAACCAAGGGATTGGTGAACAAATATTCTTCAAAGTAATGTTTTGTCACATGATATATGACGATAATATCAAATAGAGTCCTAAATCTCTCATCAACAAGTGAATTTGTCTGTGCTGAATCTATTTCATTATACTGTCACAATTTCAGAAGGAGTTTACAGGAATGGCCCTGAAAGCTGTAAGTCACACACACCCCCACACACACTTAAAAATGGAGTAAATTTTACTTACATGGGAAAATAAACTTATTTCTCTGTAAAATAATAGGCTTATTTCTCTGTAAAACAATGCAAGACTTTTTCTTTCCATCACAGGTTTTGAAAACAGCTGTTTTTTTTTTTTACTGTGTTTCAGAAGGAATTCTCCTAATCTAGTTAATTAACACATTCATCACCTCACTTTGTGTGCATGTAAGCATTTAACTTCTAATCTCTTAGAAAATTTCAATTATACGATCTAGTATTATCAACTATAGTCATCATGTTTTACAAATGACTCTCAGACTTCTTTCATCTTCTAGCCATAAATAGCTGTTTTTAGCAGAGCTTTGTTCATTAAATTTTAACTTAGATTTTATTTTTAATTTTCTGGCCACTTTTTTTTTTTTTTTTTTACAGATTTTATTTATTTATTTGAGAGAGAGACAGTGAGAGAGATATGAGTGAGGAGAAGGTCAGAGAGAGAAGCAGACTCCCCGTGGAGCTGGGAGCCCGATGCGGAACTCGATCCCGGCACTCCAGGATCATGACCTGAGCCTAAGGCAGTCGTCGAACCAACTGAGCCACCCAGGCATCCCCCACTTTTTTTTTTTTTCTAAGATTTTATTCATTTATTTGACAGACAGAGATTACAAGTAGGCAGAGAGGCAGGCAGAGAGAGAGAGGGGAAGGCAGGCTCCCTGCTGAGCAGAGAGGACAATGCAGGGCTCAATCCCAGGACCCTGGGATCATGACCTGAGCTCAAGGCAGAGGCTTTAGCCCACTGAGCCACCCAGGTGCCCCTGGCCACTTTTTATTTGTCTTTATTAACAGTGAAAGAATTTGACCAGAAAATACTTTCTGTGCAATTGAACTAAAAAAAAAAAAAAAAAAAAAAAAAAAAATTAACGAAAAATGTATTCTTTCCTTAGTTGCTGAATAGGTATAAAGTTTTAGTTATTTAGTTAAATTTAGTTTTAGTTTAGTTATGCTAGATGTATAAGTATTAGAGACCTTCTCTACAACATAGTGCCTATAGTTAACAATATGGTATCATGCCCTTCAAAATTTGTTATATAAGTAGATCACATGTTAAATGTTCTTACCACAAAAAAATGAAAACAAAACAAAGGGACACATGGAAACTTTAAGAGGTATTGGACATTTTTACAGTTGATCTTAGCTAAAAGACCGAGAAGTGATTTGTATTAGACATTTTTATAACATTGATTGTGGTGATGTTTTCACATGTGAAAAGTCCAAACTATTCAATTGTATACATAAAATATGTCTTTTTTGCATATCAATTATATAACAATAAAGATATTAAAAAGAGGATTAGATTTTTATCCCCTACATTTTCTTGACTGATATCTGAATGCTCCATTGGAATTTTAATCAACAAAAGCCAAAACATGTCTAACATTGAGTTTTTGTTATGTAACAACTCGACTTGCTAGGTAGGTAGATCTTGCTACAGTAAGAAAAAAATCCCTCAATCTCAATGCTTTAAAAAGCAAGGATTCTCACTTGTAGGTTAGAGGAATTTACTCCATATTGCCTCCTTAGGAACCAGGACTCCGGTATTTGGGTCATTGTCATATACTATGCCAGATGGATGATTATATATTCATGTGACACATGTCACATCACTGATATTTTTTGGCTAAAGAAAGTCCCTTAGCCATACCTATCTTCAAAGGGACATGTAATTCTGTTGCATATGTAGAAGAAATAGAACCAATATCTTCTTTTACTTTTTCTAAGGAAAACAAAGTGTTCTCTCTAAAAGAAAATCAAGGCATTTAAAGTTAGCATACTGTCTTTAAGGAAAACTTAGTAAAATGTTGAAAAATCTCCGGTTAGAAAAGTATGACTTTAAATGATCATGCTTTCTATTACCTGTGTGTGTTTTTCTGAAAATCATTCAATGTCTCTAAATCTCAGTTTATATATCTAAAAAATGTGTTAATACTTTGTTTGCAGTCTTGTACATGATTACAAAAATTAAGCACTCCAATCTATGAAAAATATATGACACACAGTGGTCTATATGTTACAACATAATGATAACATATAGTAGGTTCTAAAATGGCAATTACCATTATTTAGTTATCATTACTACAATTATAACTAGATTTCATCTGAAATTCACCAAGGAGTATATAGTAAATACGAGATTCATAGTTTAGATTATTCAGGGCTACAACATAGTACATTGGGCAGTTTAATTCAAGAGGTATTTCTCTTTAGTTGTTATTATATAGAGGATTGTGTTAGATACAGAGAATACAAAGATAAGTGAGATTCAGTGTTATCCATAATTTCAAGTAAATTTTTGAGGTAGCATAATTAAGTGTTCTGCTAAGGAGTTACATAAAAGCTACAAAAAAAAAGAGGAATGGGGGAGGTAACCAACTTGGCTGCTTGAAGAAAGGATTAGTAAATGGAGAAAAACTTGGAGCAAAATATAAGGAAGATCAAGAGAGATGGCTATATCTATGGTCATAATATGTGCACCCATTACCTGTTTCCCTTTTTTTGGATATACAACTAGTGTGATGCATAAAAGACTGTGATTAAAAACTATGATAATAGTATAACTACCAACTCAGTAAATGTAGGACACATTTGACACCTGATAAAAAGCAAGAAAAAGAAAAAAGAAAAGGAAAGACCTTGAAAATAAAAATTTTTAATTCTGTAGAAAAGTATTCATTTAATTTGGAGTCGAAAGAATCAATGTCATCCTATTTTTACTTAAACTAAATTCCAATGTAACATTCATTTATTAAAACTTTATTATTACATTTAATTTTATGTACATTTATATTATACAATAGTAATGTGAGCTCCTCCACCTGCTAAAGAGATTTATTCTCTAGACAATAGGGTTTCCTTCAATTAGTCATCACTGTGCTGGGAATAGCCTTAGTGTTAAATATCAGAGGCAGTCATATATCCTATTCTTATTACTACTTTGTGCTAAGGAAAAAAAGTGACAATAATAAACATGGAAAAACTACGGATGAATGGACTTGGGGGTTTTGATTTGAGAAAACATCCCCAAATTATTTTGAGTGTCTTGGTCTAAGAAAAATATTTTGTCAAGCAACATTTCTCACTGTTTTATCTTGTTAAATAAAATGTAAAACATATGGCCATAATTACTCACATACATCTTAGCAAAACACTAGTATAAAAAAGTTTATGAATTCTGTGTAGATTTATGAGTTATATCCCTTTACTAAGGTTTTTATAACATTTTAACTGGGAATTGGGATTTAAAGAACGAGAGAGTTTAAGCTATTTAGAGTCTATTGAAGTCCAATAAGACGGGGAATGACATGCTCATCAAATAATATATCAGTGGATTTACATATGTACAATAATTTTGAAGATGATTCGTGAGCCAGTCTGGCATAATGTGAAGAAAATTGGAACTATAGTCACAAGACAAAAATTGAAATCCAGACTCTGCTTTTTAATTCTCTAAGCTTTAGTTTTCTCCTCAATATTAGAGAGATACTGATTTCTCTTCCACAGAATTGGAATTCCACAGAATTGTTTTGAACATTAAATTAGTAAGCTTCATTACAATAATAAGTGATGCCTTGTACAGGGAAAGCATATATGAGGTTCGCTTTGAATACAAAGACATACCATGGAAATTTTGTGGGTTAAAACATGGTATTACACACCCTATATTTCAGTATTTCTATGTATTGTTTAACTCTCTACCCATCTGTTTATCTATCTTGTCTTGTACTAAGATTTTGTTGATAGTTTTATAAGTTCCTGAGAGGGACAGCACCCAGAGCCAGTGAAATTCTTATGTATAAATGGACTGGCTGTATTGTTATTCGATGCTTCCCTCCTCCTCCCTTTTAAATACCTTTATGTCGGGCAGAAAACCATGTTTTCCGGCCTGGTACCAAGGTCGGAGATGGACTTTCCAACTCGTGGGACTAGCAAAGGCCATCCCAATGCTAGCCACTGGAAATTGAATTCCAATTACTTTTATCCACTGTACCTTGGTATCTGAGTCACCAAGGAAAACACAGCACAATCAACACTAAATGGAACAATGCTTTTACTCACATTGAGAAAAGAAAGAACAAGATCAACTCCAATAGTGTGTGTAAGGCCCTCATCCCTAAAAAGTGTTCCTGGCAGCTGATGTGGGGGCAATTGGCCTATATGCATCACTCTCATGCCCCTGCAGAAGGACCCAACCCTACTTCCGTGGAGTATGTTATACCGAAAGCTGGGGCATGACTGGGATGCACTGACATACACACTTAGGTAGGACAATGAAACATCCATTGATCATGAAATTAGAAAAGATATTCCAGCCCTTAAGTACAGGTCCAGTTCAGACTGTGTGAGCTCTTTATCTCTTGGTAAGAAAGTGTTCAGGCCCCAGATCAATTGTTAATGAAGAATAATGGACTAGGCACACAAGACTGCCTTTCCCAACATTTAAAATTGGATTGCAGTCAATAATGGATGCAGTAATACATGAATAGATAATTAAAGAAAAAAAACGTTTTATCACTGAGATGAAAACTGTACTTTACCTGGTAAATTTGGAGGATTCAGGTATTTGTATATGTCTTTTTGAGTATGTATTTTAAAATCATTTTTAAAAGTTTGAGAACTTAGCACACATAAAATTTAAACTGCAATTTAGAGGACAAGTAAATACCCTTTAATTTTCGGGCACATATTTTTCTGCTAAGTGATTGAACCTGAACAAATTTTAACATCCTCTTTTATATCCTTTTCATCCTTGTAGCTCCCTCAACATCAGTGAACTCCCATTGACTTCAATATGCACAATTTAATTGAAACCTCTGAATGCCCAACTCCTACTAACACAAATGGGAGGAAAAAAAAAATAATTAGTTTCAGTGGGAGTTATGCGAACCTACAGATTGCAGGTTGGAGCCAAATCAGAGTCATTACTCATTTTCACAGTTTTGATGGTCTTCCAAATTAGAATCAAGGTCTTATTTTTAAAACAAAACAAGAAAAATAGGATACTCATTTTTACTATGTATATGTTAGGAATGAGATGAAAAGCCTACCTACTCTCCCTCTAGTTTGAACTTGTGTCTGTTTTTTTAACAGAGCATGAAGAAACAGTATACAACATATGAAGCATGATCTTACTCTGAGGAGAATGTCTGGGTAAAACATATTTCTTAGATGATGTTCTCATTTTTCTTTTCTAATGATATTGTAAGTATAGCCTTACTGAAGCCTTTTATTTAGAATGGAGAGTAAACATGAAGCCAACTGGAAACCACAAACCATGCAACTAAATTGAACTGATATATTTTATTGAGCAAATTAATATTAAATTTAAAATTTTCTTAAAATATCAATTATGTTCATTTTAAAAATCAGAGAAGCTTGCACTAATAATTCTAAGTGTTCTTTTTGCAATTTGACAACATATATTTTTTCAAAAGGTGTCATTATCTTTGTCATAAGTAAAATGGCCAAATACAGAAAAAAGCTTGAAAAGAATTTCAAATATGAACATCTTATGATTACAATTTATAAAAGTAAAGGCCCTGAAGGAATTTAAGCCTTGGCATATTAACACACAATATTGTCTTTAAAAAATGCTATCGATTATTTTTTAAATCTTGAAATTTTTGCTTTAGATTATTACTTTAAAGTACACATCTTAGAATAAAATATGTGGAGAAAACTTTAGATAAAACATAAAATGCTATCCTACATCAAACACAACTTTATTAGTTATTCAATTTAAAGTATATTTGTCAAACAAAAAGTGCTTTGCTTGGCTAATGATTAGGAAACGAGTCATTTATAAAATAAAAATGGCATAACATTATTTCTGGATGACTACTTTAACCAAAAGAACTAAAAGTATTATTGAGAAATTGACAGGATTTTAAAGCAGTTAAATAAATAATGAAGTAGAAAAATGATGATAAATTGGCAACGTAACGGAAAGAGCAAATTTATTTACTGACTGTTAAATCATAATTGGAGATATATTTAAGTAAATAATGGGCACTGCTTTGAATTTTTTTGTATTGTTATTATGCTTATGAGACAATATATTAAAGAGCTTATTTTTCCCAATACTACTTCTTTTCTCCTCAAAATGAAAAGTACTATTTCTCTGAAAGCTATGTGTTGAGAGTTGTTCATTTATTTTGATGGGACATATATGTCTCTATCCTGAACATTTTTTCCCCTATAAAAACAAACATCTGTAATAGAATTAGCCCATAATGTGCTATAGGGAAGGTTTCAGAATTATTTTAAAACTTTCATAGTTACCTTTATTTTGTTTTATCAATCCCAATTGCCTCAAATCCTTGTACAGATATCATTTCCAGGTATTAAATCATGGGAATACATTCTTTCTTAAAAATCAAAAGATCAGAACCAAGTGTAATGATCTTGTATGTTCAAAAATTTATGCTATAACCGTTAGCTCTACTAACTTCAGGCCAGGGCACCTGAAACCTAAAACTAACTCTACATCTCAAATAAAAGTCTGTTAACACAAGACAAATAATTCCCGTGAGGACATAATTTCTTTAGAAGATGTAGTTTGTCTTAAATATATGCTGATAATTCAAAAAAAAACTATAACACATCTGCTTAGTTCTTTCCAAAGCAACTAATTACAAACAGAAGTTAAGAGCAGAATATTTTGGGCAATGGTGAGAAATAGGCCCATAATTCACATGAGTTGAGTTTATGTGGTCTACTCACAGTTTTCATGAGGACCCAGCAAATAATTTAACTAACTTACAAAACAATTTATTACTAACTTTGTTTCAAATTAAAAAAAAAAAATGCAAGGAAAGGAATAGTCTTTTGTATTGAAACCAGATCTTGAATTGCAACATAGGTTGAAGGTAGATAAAATTCTCATCCCCAGAGCCAAAAGTCTGGCCAGGGAAATAAATGGTAAAAACAAGCCCGGATACTAAGTTTATTGTGAAATTGCAGCAACTAGAGCTCTTCTCTTATCAGGGTCTGGCTCTGTATATGAGAATTTCTTAGTAGAAGGA
Organism: Lontra canadensis; assembly: GCF_010015895.1. Classification (NCBI taxonomy): domain Eukaryota; kingdom Metazoa; phylum Chordata; class Mammalia; order Carnivora; family Mustelidae; genus Lontra; species Lontra canadensis. The sequence continues at coordinate 779,675 of NW_022631046.1, read as the reverse complement.
GGTAAGAAGAAAACATTTCTTCCCTTCAAATTTTATGAGATAGTTTATAAAAAAGTATTAAAAGGCTGGTTTCTTGCTTCCTTAAATAATATTGCTCACAGCCCTGATTGCTGCCAAAAGTCTACTATTGACTATCAAGGAACAGTAAAATTAAGCCCTTACCTCCTTACACTAGAAGTCTTCTTCCCAATGTTTTCCCTTAGAAATCATAAGCGTATGTGTTTTGGCCTCAACTAGCTGTGAAAGTCTCTTACCTTTAGCCATTGGTTCTGATGCCTAATTACCCACTAGCCACATTGGCTTAGATTTACCACTGAGTCTGATGAAATAATTTTGTGCTAAGATTTCTTTGTTTTGTTTCGAGTGATGAAGTCAATAGTCAAACACAGATTTTAATGTTAAAATTGGAATCCTACAATGTAGAGTAAGTTTTCCTGTGTGCAGTTTGTTATGTAATTCTTTCCAAGGTACCTAAGAACCAACTACCAGGCTGCCAATTGGAACGTATAATGAAGGTTGCAAAAGGTGCAGTATTTGTGGTATTTCTGTCATTTAGCATTGCCATATCAAGTTGTAAGTTTGGATTTGTGGCAGTGCCTATTGATAGACTACTTAAACTCTGGATCACTGGGAGGTGATGTGGAGAATTTTACTCAGTTTGAATCACATTAAGACTGACTCACTTCTGGGCCTGACTATGATCCTAGACTCCTGAAATGTTGAGACTGGAAAACACATAAACTATCAGCTAATTCTGGTATTTCCAAATTTGGCTTAGTATTAGAATCATTTAGGGAGATTTATTATTATTATTATTATTATTATTATTTTATTATTATTATTATTATTATTATTAGAGATCTTAGGGACATGATTCAGATTTATATTTTCTGTTACCTGGTATTGTTGCATGAAAACCATCCCCAAGTTCAGAGGCTTAAAATAACTTCCAATTATTTTACTGCATAATAGTGTTTGTTGGCTGGGGCTCATCTGGGCATTTGTTTGTTTGTTTACCCTGCTAGTCTCACTTATCTTCTCATTAGCAGCATGTAATTGGGATAATGGCTGGAGCTGGCCTGTTCAAATGTTCTCTCTCCACAGGGAGCTCCAACACAGAGTCACCAAGAATGGGACCTGGAAGTCTGTATGTTACTTAAAAAGACATTTTCATAAGTGATTTTGATCTATGGGAATCAGTGGAGAATGAAGTGTTTGTCTAGTGGTTGTTTCTAAAAGTAAATTAAGTTCTCTTTTGGTATCCCAAAACATGTTCTATGTCTGCTATCATAACACTTATATTGCTTTAGGGTGGGGAAGGACATAAAGGGAATAATAGGGGCTATTAGTGATAGTTTGTTTCATGATCTGAGTCTTGTTCACACATGTGTGTATAACATAAAGTTCATTAGTGCTGGCTATACACGCTGTTCACTTAAAAGTTGTCAATCTGTACCCTTAAAATTTGTATACTTTTCTAAATTAATGTTTTACTTTATTAAAGTTTTACCAAAAAATAACTTTTAAAAACATAAAAATAGAATATTGTTTTGCTTATATTTGCTTCAAAGCTGCCTCCCAAAATTATAGAATTTTTGAGGTCTCAGATATTAGATTATTCTCTATAAACCCCCAAACCCTAGGGTTCAATTTATCTCTGCAAAAATTAATTTTTCTTAAGGATACCAGAGGCAAAAAAAGTGAGGAATACCCTTGTGTCATATATAAACTGGAATAATTAAGAATTCCTTAAGATCTAGATAAAATCAGCTCAAACTTCCATAATATTCCCCAATATTTCTGTAAATTCTTGGGAATAGGAGATTTGTACCATGCCTAGCTCTAGGCTTCTGATTCCATACACTTTGTGTATGCTATGACTCCTATAACATGTTTTATGTGCCATTTCTCTTCAGAGATTAATTAAATGAGGTATAAAAGTCAGCCATTTGCTTAATTAAGAAACAGCAATGAATATTTTGATGTAATGATGTATTATATGATGTATTATATGCTGGCTAACTGAACATTAAAAACAAAAACAAAAACAGCAACAATAAAAAACACAAAACTAATACTCCAAATTCTCAGGAGATAGCTGAGTGTGTAGTAAGTGCCTGAAGACGGGGGCACCTGGATGGCTCAGTCGTTAATCCTCTGTCTTTGGCTCAGGTCATGGTCCCAGGTCCTGGGATGGAGATCTGTATTGGGCTCCCTGCTCAGCAGGAAGCCTGCTTCTCCCTCTCCCACTTTCCCTGCTTGTGTTCCCTCTCTCGCTATCTCTCTCTCTGTCAAATAAATAAATAAAATCTTAAAAAAAGAAAAATGCCTTAAGACTAGCAGACTAGGCTGAGAGTAAGAAACCTGGGGGCTACAATCTTAGAGGAGCAGAGACTTTTATGGATTTTACCTCTAGACACCCCACTATGGTCTCATGGATCTGACAAAGATCTAGCTCTGGCAGGGAAAAGGACCAAGAGTGTTTCCCATAACAAAGGCCTAGTTCCTAGGTGAAAAGATTTTACTGGAGCCTTATTCCAGCTGGAGAAGGGCATTTCTCCCTCTTTCTTAATACCTCCCACAAGCCCACCTTCCCTGTCCCACATAAGAGAAAAAATAAGCCATGTCAATGAAGAAGCACCTGTGAAGTTCACAGCCTAGAGACACAAGCCCTAGTACAAGTCTGAGATTTAATCATGAAGTTATAGAATATTTCTCTTCTCCACGCCTTATCATTACACCAACAGGACTGCAGTATAACAACAGATTACACCTAAAAGAGGGGGACACAGACTATGTATGAAGAGGAGTACTTGGGGAAGTCCAAAATAAAGGGAGGGGGTACAAAAACAAGGAACATAAGGAATTTGAAGACTCGAACCTATAGCTACACCAAACATTAAACCTCCACAACTCCTAGCCAGATAAACAAGAAACTTTACAGTAAAGTCCTATTTCTCTCAATTCTTTTTCACCTGGTTTGTCATGTCAGGTATTCAACCAAAGAGTAAAAGATATGTCAAAGGCAAAAAAAAAAAAAAAAAAAAATTCTGAATGGATAAAGTGAGTATCAGAACCAGACTCAGACATGAAACAGATGTTGGAATTATCAGACAGCAGATTTAAAATAACTATGATTAATAAATGGAGGGTTCTAAGGCAAAAAGTAGACAATGGGCAAAAATAGATACACATTTAAACAAAAAGAAAAAAAACTCTGAGAAAAATAAAAAACGAAAACTAGAAATAAAAAAATACTGTAAGAGAAATTAAGAATGTTTGTTATGGTGTCAACAGTAAATGATGAGGGAAAAAAAAACAAAAACAAAAAAACAAAAACCAGAGAGCTTAAAGATAGGTCAATAGAAAGTTCTTAAACTGAAAGCCAAAGAGAAAAGAATGAAAAAACCAGGACAGGACTTTCAAAATGTGGCAGAAATTCAAAAGGTGAAAATACACATAATTGGAATACCAGAAGGAGAAGATGGGTAGAAGGAAGCAGAAGAAATATTTGGTGTATTAATGCCTGAGAACATGACAAATTAATTATAGACACCAAACCAGAGTTATAGGACATTCAGAAAACATCATACTGAATAAATACAAAACAAAATAAGACTAAAACAACAAAATTACACTGAAGCATATCATATTCAGCTGTAGGAAACCTAAGACAAAGCAAAAGAATGTGAAAGCAGCCAGAGAAAAAAATAAGTCTCCTACTCACGCAGGAGAAAGGAAAAGAATCGCAATGGTTATTTCATCAAAAACCATAAGTCTGAAGAAAGTGTACAAAGGACAATAAAAGTCCCGGTAACCTAGCATTCTATATTTAGTGAAATTATCCTTCAAAAGTGAAAGACAAAGACATTCTTTGAAAACAACACAACAAAATGAAACAGAAAAACACCTTCATTACTACTAGACCTCCCCTAAAGGAAATTTTGAAAGATCTTAGGCACAAGGAAAATGATCTAGGACAGTAGCTTAAATCTACAAAAGGAAAGAAAGAAATTTAGAGAAGTAATAAACAGAGGTAAAATGAGATCTTTTATTTTTCTTATTCTTAATATATGTAAAAGATAACTATTTAAAAGATAACTATTTAAACAAAACTAGTAGTACATCTAGACAGTGGAATGTTAAACACAGATTAATGTATTCTGATATTGTAGGATTTGAATAAGGGAATTGAATAACAACAATGTTATAAGGGAAAGGAGGGTATAAAGTAAGAATATTTTATGTAAAGTACCTGAACTATGTGTGAAGTGATAGTGTTATTTGTAGTTAGCTTAGAATATTTAAATAATATATTTTGAAAGAAGATCAATGTAAGCCATAAGCAGCCGAAGAAAAAAAAATAATAAAAATTAAAACAGAAATCTGTGAAACTGAAAACAGAAAAACAGAGAAAATCAACAAAACCAAAGACTGGTTCTTTAAAAAGATCAATAAAATTGATGAATCTGTAACCCAGATAACTTAGAAAAAAAAGAAAGAGAGAGAAAGAAATTATCGTGTCAGAAATGTAAGAGGGTAATCACTACTAACTGTATGAACATTAAAAGGATAATAAAATAGCTCTAAAAGCAACTTTATGCCCATTAATTTGATAACTTAGATAAAATGAACCAATAGCTTGAAAGACACGAAATATCGAACTCAAAGGGAAACAGATCATCTGAATAGGCCTATATCTATTGAAAAAGTTGAATGAATAATTAATAACCTTCATAAAAAGAAAACATCAAACCTAAATTGTTTCCATAGTGAATTCTACCAAACATTTAAGAAAGAAACAATACCAAGTTTCTGCAAATCTTCCACAAAGTAGAAATGGTGGGAACATTTTTTTAACTCATTCTATGTGGTCAGAATTACCATTATAATAAAACTAGATAAAGTCATTACAAGAGAGGAATTCTAATACCTTACATAGCTCATAAACATAGGTACAACAATCCTGAAAAATTATTGGCAAATCCAATCTAGCAATGTTTAACAAAAGTTACACACCAAGATCAAGTGAGATTTATTTCAGTTAAACAAGATTGATAGATTCAGTAGTCAAACATCAGTGTTATCTATCACATCAAGAGGCTGAAAAATAAGAACTATACAATCTTAACAATCACTGTGGAAAAGTGTTTGACAAAACCCAACACCATTTATAATAAAAATTCTCAGCTAAATTGTATTAGAGGGGGACTTTCTCAATTTGATAAGGAATACCTATCAAAACAAAAACCTATTGCTAACTTTATACTTGATAATGAGAAATGGGCATTTTCCCTTTATAAATGGGAACAAAGCAAAAATATCTGTTTCATTGCACCCATTCAGGATTACACCTGAAAGTAATGTAACATCATGTGTCAACTATACTTCAATTGAAAAAAAATTTTTAAATCTTAGAGTAGAAGTCATAGCAAGTGTAGTAAGACAATAAAATAAAGTCCTATTAAATTAAAAAGGTAGACTGGGAAGGAAAACAAAATGTATTAGTAGATGATAAGAGACATTATTGCTTATGTAGAAAATACTGAAGAATTGACCAAAAACTAAACAGAAACAAATCCAAACCTCTAGAACTAATATGGGAGTATTAGCAAAGTTGTAGGATATACTGTTAATATGTAATAAAAATAATGTATAATGTAAATCACTTTCCTGTATGCCAGCAATAAACAATAAGAATTTAGAATTTTTTTAAAAGTACTATTTAACATAGGTTTAAAATTCTTCTTATTTTATTATTATTATTTTTTATTATGTTATGTTAAAAATACTTAGGGACAAATAGAACAGAATGCATATAGGATTTGTGTGGAAACTATAAAACTCTGATGAAAGAAATAAAAGATCTGAGTAAAGAGTAAGATATTCTGTGTTCATGGATTGAAAGATTTATGATTGTTTAGATGTCAATATTCCCTAGCTTTATCTAGGGATCAATGCAGTCTCAATCAAAATCCCAGTGAGCTTTCTTGTTTGTATTGACAGACTGACTCTAAAGTTTATGGTTAATGGCATAGACATAAAATAGTATGCAGGGAGCTGGAGAAGAAGAAGCTCTAATCCACCTGACTTTTAGGTTTCTTATAAAACTACAATAATTAAGATAATGTGGTATTGGTAAAAGTATATACACATAGATTAACAGAAAATAATAGAGAACCCAGAAATAGACTTATAATAATATAGTCAGTTAATGTTTGAAAAAGGAGCTAAGACAATATAATGGAGAAAAGATACTCTTAACAAATGATGTTGGAAAAAGGTAGACATTAGTATGCCAAACTTAGAAAAAGATACTTCAGGCTTTAGCAAACTTAAAAACTTCTGCTATGCCAAAGACACTATTAAGAGAAACAAAAGACAAGCCACAGACTGGGAGAAAGTAATTTGCAAAATGCGAAGAACTTACGTCCAAAATAGATACAAAGAACCCTTGGGATTCAACAGTAAGAAAGCAAACCGCCCAAATGAAAAAAGTGGGCACATGATCTGAAACGACACTTTCTCACGTAATGCATAAAGATGACAAAAAACAAATGAAATGATGCTCAACATCTTTTGTCATTAGTAAATTATAAATTGAAGCAATTACAAAATACCAACACAAAACTATACAAATAACCAAAATCCAAGAACACGGAAAAAATCATCGCTGGCAAGGAAGCAGAGCAACTGGAATTCCCATTCATTACCGGAGAAGAGGCAACATGGTGCAGTCACTTCTGCAGATTTTTACAAAGCTACACATAGTCTCACCATGAGATCTGGTTGCTGTGCTCTGGGTGTACATCCAGCTCATTTGAACCTTTACACCCACATAGAAACCTGCATATGAATGTTTACAGCAGTTGTATTCATATTGACCCGATACGGGAACCAAATAATAGACAAATAGAAAAACAAATCATGGTACATCTGCACAATTGAATATTATTCAGCATGAAAAAAGAGCTCTCCAGAACCAAAGAGACATTGATGAATTTTAAATGAAAACTGATATAGAAACAAGCCACCCTGAAAAGTCTACATACTATATAATCTCAATGATAGGACATGTGGAAAAGATAAAACTATAGTAAACCGAAACATCTCAGTGCTTGTCAGAGGCTTGGAGGGAGGAGAGGAGGGCTAAATAGGTAAAGCACAGAGATTTTTTTTTTTTAGTAAATTTTTTTTACTAGTAAATTTAGTAGATTTTTTTTTTGTAGTAAAACTATTCTGAATGATACTATAATGGTGAATGCGTGACATAATGCATTTATTAAAACCCATATGACTTTACAAAACAGATTTTCTTTTAACTCAGTGAGGTATAATGTACATTTATATGTATATAACTGTTTATGATTATTATACATCTTTTTTTTTTTTAGAGAGAGAGAGAGGGAGGAGGGGGTGCAGAAGGGGCAAAGGGAGAGGGAGAGAGAGAATCTCAAGCAGGCTCCATGCTGGGCTTGAACTCACAATCCCAACATCATCAGTTGTAATTAAGAGTCACACACTTAACTGACCACCCGTGCTCTCCAATGATTACTATACATCTTATAAAATTGGGTTCTAGATAATAATATTATGAAGATACTCCAACAATAAGTATTTAAGTTTGTAGTTCATAAAAACTGACAGCTTTCTGTTTGGTTTCACATTCAGTAATTTTATTAACTAGTTAAACTAAGACAATGATACAACATAGTGAAAGTTATACACATCTATATAAATGTATTAGTTTCCTAATTGTTTTTAGTCGGTGTTAATATATGATGACATAGATAATAAACACTGCTCCTCGCTTAGCTGATACTTTCAGTAACTGGCACTATTCTAATATTTATTGCTGCCTGCCACATCATTATGATAGAACTGTGTACCAAAATCCTATATCCTCTTATGTGATCATAGACTTGGGTTATCTAACAACGATAGGTATTTCCTTTGATGTTACTAAGTAAACATCCATTACCAAGGTTGGGCACACTATGTAAAGCTCAATTTTAGAATTCTGTGTTATCTAACTCCTACTTTCTATGTCTAAAATTACTAAATGTATATAATTATAACTGGATAATTTCATTTAACTACATATACCATATCAAAATAGCCTTATACTGTTAAGTAAAAATAACAGTGTGAAATGGATCTAGACCTCTTAACTAGAATATTCTAAAATAGATTGCATAGAATCTACTGAAAAATTTAGGCACTGTCTTTTTAATGGCAATATCTCAATGTAAGTAACCAATATCTTAAGTGATCCTCACATGTGTGCTGCGATTTGTGCTCTGGCTCTGATTATGGCTGAGAACTAAGGCAGTTCAGCTGCTTTGGGCTCACAATTAGTTAATGAAAAATATGACACAAGCACAATCTCAATTAAAATTAAAAATCAGAATTCCAGTCTAAGACAGCAATAAATATCTGGACTCAGTTTGTGGTCAAAATCTTCTCTTTAATCTCAACCCTACTGCAGACTTGAAGACTCTGTTGTGTGGGAATGGTGGGGGTAGTGGGGAAAAGGAGTTTGGGATTCTACAGGGAATAAAGGTGAGGAGAGGCTGGAAAGGTAAAGAAATAGTTTTTAATGGAGTCCATGACTTCTTTTGCCCCTTACGTGGTCTTCTCTAATGGGATATTTTCATGGATGCTTTGCTTTGGGGGTTCCCTGATGAATCTGTCACAAAGTACTTATAAAAGCAATCAACAAAAAATGTTGATTTTTAGCTTTCCCACATATATGAATTTATCTATATTTAAATTATTTACATTTACACATAAGCATAGATATTATACACACATTGCATATGAAATATATAACTGAACAATAAACCTGAAGAAATTGCTCAAAACTAAGCACAGAAAAAAATGAGAACTTAAAAAACAATGTGAAGGAAAGGTTAGGAGAAAAGGAGAGCAGAATGTTTTAGTTTAATATAATCCTAACAGAATTTCTACAATGCAAGACCAGGAAGAATGGTGTGGGCTACAGAAAATACTTGAAGAATTCCCCAGAATTGTTGAAAGACTTGAGTTCCAGATTAAAGAAACAAATACATCTTGAGAAAGGGAAATGCAACTAAATCTATTCATGGAAGGCTGAAAGTAAAAACGCACAAAGCAGAGACAAAGGCAAATCAAAAAGAACTATCTGGGGGCACTTCCGTGGCAGTGTGAGTTAAGCATCTGCCTTAGGCTCAAGTCATGATCCTATAGTCCTAGGATCAAGCCCCACGTTGGGCTCCTTGCTCAGCAGAGAGTCTGCTTCTCCCCTTTACCTCTGCCACCTCTCTCCATCTGCTTCCCTCTCTCTCTTCTTATGCCTGCTGGCACTCTTTCTCTCTCTCTCTCTCAAATAAATTAAACAATCTTTAAAAAATAAAGTATTTGCACTGTATTTCATGGCTCCAGGTAATACAAATAATAAATTTATACTTTGGTAAGTCAAATATTGATTTAAAGATTGCTAGTAACCACTTAAAAATAGGACACATAATTTATAACTTTCAAATCAGTGAAGAGAAATTAAGGTGAGAGAAAACTTTAAATTCAATCAGAGACAAAAGAAGATAATAGATTCCAAATCTCTCAGTAATCATCATAAATGTAAACTTATCAGTTTGCAAAAGGTATAGAGTCCAACATTGGAGGATAAAAAAATATACAGCTAAGACTTAGTCTAAAAGAGACAAATAAAAAGTAATTAGATTAAAAAGTTAGAAGAAATTTTAAAAAGTTTTACCGGGTACTTAGTAACCAAAAGATACCTGGCAAAGTGATAATAATATATACTTTAACAAGCAATAATAGGGCTAAAGCCATAACGATCCCTACAAAAATAATAAAAGATATATTCTGAGCTATTCTGATCACTGTAATGTTTACTGTTTGTGACTCCAGAATTCTTATGTTGAAACCCTATTTGGAGGTAGGGTCTTTGGAGGTAGTTGGGTCATGACAGTGGAGCTCTCTTGAATGGGATAAGTGACCTTTTAGAAAGACTCCAGAGAGCTAGCTCGCTCACTTTCTGCCATGTGAAGATTTAAGGAGAAATTATCCTTTCATATAAACCAGAAATAGTGCACTGACCGTGCTCACACACTGATCTTGGATTTCCAGCCTCCAGAACTGTGAGAAATAAATGTCTTTTGTCTAGTCACATAGTCTATCACAATTTGTTAAAAAAAAAAAAAAAAAGGCTGTGCAACTGTCTGAGTTCAGACAAGAATAAACAAAGTATAATAGGAAGAAAAACTATATAGTGCCTATGAATAAATCCTTCAAAGAATAACTAAGATTCACTGAAGAAATTCATTAAACTTTTTTATTGGATAACAGAAACAAAGGAAATACATATAGAATGAAAGAGCTTTCCATATATATGAATTCATGCACCTGGCTTATGGATAGAAAGACTAAATATAGCAAAATGTTCATTTTCCCCAATATAATCTACTGTTTAAATGAAATTCCAGTTTTGTACCATGATACATAACTGAGCCAAAAGTCATATAAAAAATTAGATGCTTAAAAAAATGAAACATTCAAAATACAAAAGTTGAAGTAGGTGGAGGAGACACAAGATATTAAGATTCATTATAAAATTATACTCATTATAAAATTACTGATAAATACATAAAGTAAACAAATGAGTTAATAATATATTGTATGCTAACTAATGAATTTAAATAAAAACTAAACAAAAATATGAGTTGTTCTTATAGGATTCCCTACAGTGAGAAGTGTATATGTGTGTGTGTGTGTGTGTGTGTGTGTGTGTGAGAGAGAGAGAGACAGAGAGAGATGCAATTTAAGTACATTGCTGGAAAAAAAAAAGCTATTCACATAAAAAGAATAATAAACTTGGATTTCTACCTCACACCATAACTTAAGATATACTTTGGTATATTAAATATTGTATTAGTCTCCTGGGGCTGCTGTAACCAAGTGCCATAAACTAGGAAGTTTATTCTTTCATAGTTCTGGAGTCTAGAACTCCAAAATCAAGATGGTAATAGGGCCATGCTCCTTTGAGGCTCTGAGTAGAATCTTTGGCATTCCTTTGCAGGCAACCACACCACTCTAATCTCTGCCCCTGTGATTCCTATGGCATTCTCCTTACTGGTCTTTGTCTCTGTGTCTAAACTTCTCTCTTCTTATAACGACACTAGTCATATTGGTTCAGAAGTCTACCCTACTCCAGTATGGCTTCATCTTAACTGAGTACATCTACAGTGGGTCTATTTCTAAATCAGATCACATTCTAAGGTCATCAGGAGTAAGGACTTCAACATGTCTTTTTGAGGAACACAGTTCAACGTGTAATAGTCCACCTCCTGCTCCCCCTTAAATTTATGTCCCTCCCATGTGCAAAATACATCCACACAAACCCAATATCCCCTAAAGTCTTAAGCATTCCAGCATCAACTCTGTCCAAAATCTCAGGTAAATGTCTTCAATTTAAAGTCTCTAATCTCATTATTAAATCATTTAAATTAATTATATGTGAAACTTGAGATATCACTCACCCGGGTCAAAATTCCTCTCTATCTGTGAGCCTCTGACTAAGTAAGTTATTAATTTGCAAAATACAATGGTGGGAAAGCATATGATAAATGACCACATTTCAAATGAAAGAAATTGGGAAGAATAAAAAAGTTACATGTCCAAAGTAAGTCCAAAATCCAGTAGGACACTTTCAAAGTCCAAAATCCAGTAGGACACTAGATTTCAAAGCCTAAGAATAATCCTCTGTGGTTTTGTGTTTTGTCGTTTGGGCCCACTAGGACAACCTTGCACAACCAGTTCTAGGCAGGAAAACTGAGTGAGGGCTCTTCCCTTCCCCAGGGGCTGAGCCTCTGGCCAACGGTGATAGCAATAGCCCTACCGGCCTCTGGATAGCTGGCTCTGCCCTCAGAGTCGCTAGTCCTACATTTCCTTTCATCTCTCTCCCTTTCAGCTCATACTGGCATTGTTTCTATTGGTATAAGATTCTCAAAATCCTCCTTGGTCTTTCATGTAATTCGGAAGGGTCAAAGCCATCAAAAAAGAGAGTCCTCCACAAATCTTTCCTGACCAATTCCAGTTCTATTTCTGGCTTCTGCTGAGATGGTTGATTGGATTCATGAGTTACACACCTAACTTCTTTTGCTTCTGGTCCTTTTCATATCATAGGCTGAGAATTTTCCAAATCACCAAGTGCTGATTCCTTTTGCTTAAAAGTTCATTCCTCAATTTATCCCTTTCCTCTTGAATTTTACTAAAAACAGCAGAGAGAACTGGATGTACCTTCCACACTTTGCATGAACATTTCCCCAGCTAAATATTCAAGTTCATCACTTATAAATTCTACTTCCCACAAAAAAAGTTGAATGTAATTCAGCCAAGTTCTGTCACTTTATGATAAAGATTACCTTTCTTGCTGTTTCCAAAAACATGTTTCTCATTTCCATCTGAGACCTCATTGGAAGCACCTTTAACATTCATTCACATTTCTGGTAACATTCTGTTCATGATGATATATGTTTCTGTAAGACAATAGAAGTTTTCTCTGTAGCTCTCCTCAATTGTTTTTTCTAAGTCCTTATCTGAATCACCTTTAAATGTCTTCATTTCTACCAATAACATCTTTGAAGCCATCTATGCTTTTTTTCTCACATACCTCAAAATTCTTCCATGCTCTACCTATTATCGAATTTCACAGCCACTTCCATATTTCTAGGTATTAATTACAGCAGCAGCCTATTTTCCAGTACCAAAATCTATAACAGTTTCCAGGGCTTCTGAAACAAATTACCGTAACTGGGTGGCTTACACAGAAATTTGTTCTCTCTGTTCTGAAGGCTAGAAATCCAAAATCAAGATGTCAACAAGATCAGACTCTATCTGAAATTTTGGGCAGAATTCTTCCTCATCTTTTCATAGCTTCTGTGGCTCTCAATCCTTGACATACCTCAGCTCATGGCTGCATCAATACACAGCATTCTCCTTGTCTTATCTCTGTTTCTGTGTCCAAATTTCCCTCTTATAGTTCATCAGTCATTACTGGTTTAAGAGTCTACCCTATTTCAGTATGATCTCATTTTAACTTAACTAACTCCATCTGTTACAACCCTCTTTCCAAATTAGATCACATAGGAGTTAAGGCTCCAACATACCTATTAGGGGGACATGAGTCAACCCATAACAAATAAATGTATTTATAAAGCAAGATCACAAAAAAAAAAACTTGGGATAAAATATAGAAATACTTCTGGACATGGTGGTACACTAAAATTTTTTAAAAGACCAAAATCAAAAATAATAAATTTCACTACACTACAATTATGTACTTCCAGATGCAAAAAGATTAATTAAGCACATAACAATAAAATCTTCATATTTAGAACTCACATTGCCAATAAAGAATATAAATTTGATTATATAAAAATACAAAAAAAACCTCCTAAGTACCAATAAAAAAGACAAACTGTAAAAAGAAAATGTACAGTTATGAATAGTGAATCCACAGTAGGTGCTAAAAATCACTAGAACTCTAGAAATTTATTTTTCAATAAAACATAATTAATCACTCACTAGATTGGTTAAAAAAAATTAACACTATATGTTGTTGGTAAAGACATGAGAGACATGAATTTCTCAGTTCATGCCTGAGTGCTTGGGTGACTCAGTCAGTTAAGTGTCTGCCTTCAGCTCAGGTTATGATCTTGGGGTCCTGGAATCAAGCCCCGTATCGGGCTCCTGCTCAGTGGGGAATCTGTTTCTCTCCCTGCCCTACTTGTTCTCTCTCTCTCTCAAATAAAATCTTTTAAAAACTACTGTTGAGTATTAATTGCTGCAATACCTTGAAAACAATTTAAGAGGTTCTTATAAAACTTCTAATGGAACTACCTCATCATTTGATTCACTTTTAAGTTCATACCTGTATTAGCTAGCTATTGCATTATGATGCTGTCTAATAAACACTCAAAATTCAATGATTCAAAGCAACAGCTGTTTATTATAATGGATCTATGGGTAAGCTGAGACATGCTTCTTAGTAGTGTTAACAGAACACAAGTGGACAAGCAGTAAATGCTTTAGACTATTAAGGCTTAGGCTCAGAGTTAGCATACTATCACATCTGTCCATATGCTATTGACCAAAGTCAATTCCAAAGTCAAAGGGAAAAGTACACTTAGCCTACGAACTAAGTGTATGAACTTATATATCAAAGGGCATGAAAATAGGGAGGAATAAAGAATGTTAGCCAATAATACCACTAATGCAGTGTACTTGCAGTTATTCACAAATTTACTATATCCAAAACATATCCACACTCATCCCAAGAATCCTAATCTGATTACAGTATCAGGTTTTAAGTCCAAGATCTTGTGATCTATATCAATATCAACTTTGCATTAGTCAATATCAACTTTGCATTAGTCAATATCAACTTTGCATTAGTTCTTCATGATTCAAAGGTTTATGAACTAAAAAGAAAACATCTCTCCAACATAAAATGGTAGAACAGAGAAATGATACCCTCAGTAAAAACTCGTATTTAAATAATTCGATACACATGGCAGTCACTTTATTATCTATTCCTCTCCAACCATTTTGAAATCTTGCTGGATAAATGATGTCAGATCTCTTATCTGTGGGATAGAAAATACATGATTAGGCTCTGACTCTGCTTCCTGGAGCTATTTCACCATTCTAATATTTGCCAAGGCTCTTAGATCTGCCCTAAGGCCATCCTTCTTTTTCCATCATTTTCTTTGGCCATTTCTAGAGAGAATTACAAAACATGTTTTTTGAGATGAGCAGATTTCCTATCCTTCTTTATGCCTACAGAGAGTCGAGAACCCAAAGGAGTTTTCTTTTCTTGAGCTAAGTCAAGTTTTGCTGCACTTTAAAAAATGTGTTTCTCTCAAAAACTTCATGGGATTAAGAATAAACCTAACCAAGGAGGCAAAGAATCTGTACTCAGAAAACTATAAAGTACTCATGAAAGAAATCGAGGAAGACACAAAGAAATGGAAAAATGTACCATGCTCATGGACTGGAAGAACAAATATTGTGAAAATGTGTATGCTACCTAAAGCAATCTACACATTTAATGCAATCCCTATCAAAATATCACCAATTTTTTTCTTTTTTTCAAAGAAATGGAATAAATAATCCTAAAATTTACATGAAACCAGAAAAGACCCTGAATGGCCAGAAGAATGTTGAAAAAGAAAACCAAAGTTGGCAGCATCATAATTCCAGACTTCAAGCTCTATTGCAAAGCTGTCATCATCAAGACAGTATGGTACTGGCACAAAAAGAGTCACATAGATCAATGGAACGGAACAAAGAGCCCAGAAATGGAACTTCAACTCTATGGTCAAGTAATCTTTGACAAAGCAGGAAAAAATGTCCAGTGGAAAAAAGACAGTCTCTTCAACAAATTGTGTTGGGAAAATTGGACAGCCACATGCAGAAGAATGAAACTGGACCATTTCCTTACATCACACATAAAAATAGACTCAAAATGGATGAAAGACCTTAATGTGAGACAGGAATCCATCAAAATCCTTGAGGACAGAGGCAGCAACCTTTTCGACCTCAGCTGCAGCAGCTCTTCCCAGAAATATCACCAAAGGCAAGGGAAGCAAGGACAAAAATGAACTATTGGGACTTCATCAAGATTGAAAGTTCTTGCACAGCAAAGGGAACAGTCAACAAAACCAAAAGACAACTGACAGAATGGGAGAAGATATTCACAAATGGCATCTCAGATAAAGGGCTAGTATCCAAAATCTATAAAGAACTTATCAAACCAACACACAAAGAACAAATAATCCAATTAAGAAATGGGCAGAAGATATGAACAGACATTTCTGCTAAGAAGACATCCAAATGGTCAACAGACACATGAAAAAGTGCTCAACATCTCTCGGCATCAGGGAAATACAAATCAAACCCACAGTGAGATACCACCTCATACCAGTCAGAATGGCTAAAATTAACAAGTCAGGAAATGATGGGTATTAGCAAGGATGCGGAGAAAGGGGAACCCTCTTATACTGTTGGTGGGAATGCAAGCTGGTGCAGCCATTCTGGAAAACAGTATGGAGGTTCCTCATAAAGTTGAAAATAGATTTACCCTATGACCCAGCAATCTCACTACTGGGTATTTACACTAAAGAAAAAAATGTAGTGATCCGAAGGGGCACGTGCACCTGAATATTTATAGCAGCAATGTCCACAATAGCCAAACTATGGTTAGAACCTAGATGTCCATCAACAGACAAATGGATATAGAGGATGTGTATATATATATCTATATATGTATAGATACACACACACACACACACACACACACACACACATATATATATAGAGAGAGAGGATGTGTGTGTGTGTGTGTGTGTGTATACATACATACAAACATACAATGGAATACTATGCAACCATCAAAAACCCTAATTCTTGCCATTTGCAGTGATGTGGTTGGAACTAGAGGGTATTATGCTAAGTGAAATAAGTCAATCAGGGAAAGACAATTATCATAGGATCTCTCTGATATGAGGAATTAGAGAGGCAGGACAGGGGTCATGGGGGATGGGGAGGGAAAACATGAAACAAGATGGGACCAGGGAGGGAAACAAACCATAGAGACTTTTAATCTCAGGAGACAAACTGAGGGTTGCTGGGGGGTGGGGGAGGAAAGGGGAGGGTATGTGCTATGGTGAGTGCTGTGAATTGTGTAAGACTGATGATTCCCAGACCTGTACCCCTGAAGCAAATAATACATTATATGTTAATTAAAAAAAAAAAACAACAACAACTTCATGGACTGTTCATGTATTTGGTTCCAGTCAATTCTTTCTGTATAAATCTATACCCATAATTATTTTAGAGGCATCCATTTTCCTATAGATTTAACTGCAAGTAGTTTAGACATATATTTCTTCAGTAAAACCACATTTTTAATGCTTTTTATAAGTCCTTTTGCCCAAATAAAAAGATCTACTAAATGTCACCTTAGTTCTTTCAGAGATCTTATCAAAGTGCCTCCCTTGTTCTTGATTTTTGTCTGTGTCCCGGTCTGTATCTTAATTTGAGAATCTGTTAGGGATTGGAGAGATGGGAAACAAGAGACCATTTTAGTTTTCCATCCAACATTCTGGGCTCTCTACATTACCTCTAAATTCTTCTTGAAATCTGTCCAATTCTTCTGGTAGCATATATGCAGCAATGATCTCAAACTTTCAACATTTTCCCTAGGAATCATCTTGCCCCAAGTATATTTGGTACATCTTCTATTATTAAATTTTACATGGGAAAATTTCACCAAATATTTTACCCTTACATAACATTTATTATATTAACATATATTAAAGGTTACTTTAATATATGATATATTTACAAATATTTGATAAAATATCATATTCATTCCCGGGAGAAAAAAAACACCAACAAAACACAGTCTAGGAATAAAAGAAAATACACACACACAGACCACACATACAGACACACACAGACACATACACACAGAACTTATAAGTTGATTTCTATTGGCTCTTTTTTAAAACAACAACAACAAAAATTTGGTACCATTCTGCAAACAATAGATTTTTTTTAAAAAATCACTCTAAACATTATTGTGAAAATTGAACTGTAGAAATATTCTAGGTTTAAAACAGAATAAATTTGAATAATTTTAAGCCACTCTCTATTTAGACATATACAGGGAAATATGAAATTCTTGTGTAATGTTCATAAATGCTGTGTTTTATATTTATATAGTTTCTTTGTGTTAATATGAGAAAAATCTAATTGTAAACTTTAATAATAATTGTATGGAGACTATGGGAATACAAATGTCATACACATTTTTAACAACTCTGCTTTGAAACAAATGGGTTCTGTATACCATTTAAAAAGGTAAACAGCACAGAGTTCTTGTAAATAACTAAACACCACAAGGTATATCCAAATAGAGAAGTTTGACTTTCATAAACACAGAAAGAAAATATACCTTAAAACTCAGAAGCTTTTTATAGTATATGGGATTCTATGTGCAGTTTGGCCAAATTAAAATTTATGCACTACATAAATGTAAGTAGAGGTCAAACTGTAAAATTAGCTTACTTAAATAATAATTTTTAAGCACTTGCTAACATAATAACTAACAGTCCAAGAAATACACTGAACCATCATAGGTCCTTCAATAGGAAGAAATTTTAAGGTTAAAACACTTCCAGAAAAACAAATTGTTCCCTTTTTTACTGTGGTTATTTTGTTTTTCGACTTCCTTCCTGAGAATCCTTTTTTTAATACTAAAAATAATTGTGAAGTATTTTGAAAACTAATATGATAGCTTATAGGCTATCACATCATTAAAACCTTTTTGCACTTTTGCTGAGTTTACTTCACCTGGGCTTAACAGAGGAAACACCATCTCTTTTATTACCAAGCTTGTTTCCTGTTAAGCACTGCCAATAGAGGGCTCTAGAGAGTGATTAGAGGAAAGGAAAACCTTTTCCCATGGCTTGTTCCCTGCCAGCAAAGCCTACACACAGCCCTTTACTTGACAATGGCAGTTGCTTCCAATTTTCAGATTTTCTTTGTTTTTACAGCACTCCCAGAATGAAGCTCATCACGCTTTTCTTCCAAATTCAACAATAAGAAAATAAACAACCTGATTTAAAAAATGGACAAAAAGATAGGAACAGAAACCTCACCGAAGAAGATCCACAGTTTGTAAGCATATGAAAAAAATCAAGATCATATATCATGAGAGAACTGCAAATTAAAACAACAATGAAATACCACACATCTATTAGAATGGGTAAAACCCAAAACACGGACAACATCAAATGCTGATGAAGATGTGCAGCTATAGGCACTTTCATTCACTTTTGGTGAAAATGCAAATAGTAAGACACTCTGGAAGGCATTTTGGCAGTTTCTTACTAAATGTAGGCTAAACATAGCTATGTTAGCTGTACATAGGCTTACCATATGATCCAGCAATTGTGCTATTAGGTATTTACACAAATGAGTGAAAACTTACGTCTACACAAAACCCTGCACATGGATGTTTATAGCAGCATTATTCGTAATTGCTTCAAATTGGAAGCAACCAAGATGTGCTTCGATAGAGGAAGAGATAAGCAAACTGTTGTACATCCACACAATGGAATATTATTCAGTGATAATAAGAAATGAGTTATCAAGCCACAAAAAGACATGAAATAACTTCCCATGTGTGTGGCTTAATGAAAAACGCCAATTTGAAAAGGCTGTATATTGTATGATTCTAACTATATGGCATTCTGAAAATGTCAAACTATAGTGATAGTGAAAATATCAGTGGTTTCTGGACATTTGCAGGGAGAAAGGGAGGGATGAATGAATACAGTATGGGCAACTTTGGGGGCAGTAAAGCTATTCTTTGTGCTACTGTAGTGGTAAACATATGATATTACACATTTGTCAAAACCTGAAGAACTCTACAACAGAAAGAATGCATTCTAATGTATACTGTGGACTTCAGTTAATAAAAATGTAAACTTAAAACCTCTCTCAAAAAAGCCCATTAATTTTCTTTTAACAAAATGTAATCATATTTTCTTCCACTAGAAGAAGTGGCTACTTAAACTATGTCCTGTGTGTTGATTTAATCAACTTTTCTTTTTTGCTTCAATTACATTTAATATGGAAACTGTTAATGTAAGTAAGTGTGTTGTGTGTGTCTGTATTTGTGTCTCTGTGTGTGTTTAACAGATAGATAATGCTGTTCCATCATGAGTAAACATTTTACTTTAACTGTTGATGACAGATTAAAATGTTTCACATCTGTGTGCTCCATCTAAAGATAATGCTGTTGTGCTGTCATTAGGAAAATGTTTCTTTTGTATAGTGGTGACAGATTATGAAAAATGTCCTATATTTTTAAATAATCCATCCTCTTGTAAATAGGTAAAATAATGTATGTACAACGTGGGGGAGAAATATTTGCTGGTAACTAAAATAATTTTTTAGTGTAGGAAGGTATCTATATTAATTTCCTAATGCTGCCGTAACAAATTACCACAAATCGCTTGGTTTGAAACTATAGTAATATATTCCCTTACAGTTATAGAAGCTAGAGGTCTAAAATCAAGGTGTTAGCACTGTCCTCATTTCTCTGGAGGCTCTAGGAAAGAATTCTTCCCTGCCTCTTCCTCGCTTATGGTTGTTGCCCTTAACCCTTGCCTTGCAGCTGCATCAATTCAATATTCCTCTGTTCACAAAGAGCCTTCTTCTCTATGTGTTAGTGTCTGAACCTCTCCACTTTCTTACAAAGACACCAGACACTGGACTTTGGTCCCACTCTAATCCCCTGTGATCTCATCTTAACTAATTATATCTGTAAGGTGTATTTTCAAATAGGTTGACATTCTGAGGTTTCAGGTGGATATAAATTTTTGACATGGGGGATGCAGGACTGCAGTATACTCTTCTGGTGATGGAATTTGCTTATTTAATACTGTCTTCTCACTGGACTAGTTGATAACACCTTTTCAACTCATAACATTATGATTTCTAATGCTTGTTTTATAAGTAATTCAAATCAGATGGACAGTAATCTGTATACAGTGGGGAAGGGGTAACTTTTAACTGGTTCTTAATTTGCTTTTATTCCTAGCACAGAAAGCTACTTACATTCAGCAATGAAGAAGAATTTCATATTAACTAGATTATGATAATTGAAAATCACGTAAAAGAGTATTTAGACTACAAGACTTGTTTTTCTTATAATTAATTCCAAATTTCTTAAACTACTTGATCTCAATGCAGCTCACATGTGCATATTTTAATGCAATTTAATTTTTTTTAATAGTCTGTGCTAGGGGACCTATAAACAGTTTCGTGTTTGTGTGTTAGTCTAATAAAACTATCACTTGAAGTGCAAAACAATAAAGATGCAATGATAGAAAGTGAGCTAAGATTTTCATAGAGATTGATTTAATTTTTTGGATTATATGAGAAAAAAATCTACTTATAGAGCATAATCATTTGTTATGTAAATATCTAAAGGGTCTCATCGATGTCTTACATGTTAATTTGTTCAACAATTTTATTTTATTTTCACTGACTGCTTTCAAGAATTTTGATTTGCAGTTGCCAGAGAAATTTTACATGGAAAAAAAAAATACCTCCAAAGCTTTATATTATATGAGAGCATATGCTCCCATATAAGTAATTCTATGCCACATTAAATAAGATTATTAAGTTAACCAAAATAGCATTAAATAAAAAATACAAAATTGTGCTATATTCATGTTATTCTTACCTTTAAAGACCTTGGGAGATCAGCTCTTTTCTAATGATGTGATTTATAAACATGAACAATAAAAGTTATCCCAAGAATTTACATACTACTCTAAAATTTTCTACATCTTGACTCCAGGATTCACTCTCTGATGTAACTTCCTATACAAACCGCATTAATTCTGCTTCCCCAAGAAACAGATGCTTAGACGAGATCAGACATGCTAGAGATTTATTAAGGAAAATGACTGTGAAGAATAAAGGAAAATGACTCTGAAGAATAAAGGAAAGGAAGTAGGGGAAACTTCAGACCACAATGCAGATCTGGCCTGAAGGAAAGTGGGAAGAAAAAAGGATTGAGGAGGAAGTCTCAGATGACAGCATTGTTCTGAGAAAATTTTGGCCAGGCTAATGGTGAATCCATGAGTCAAAAGCACCTGTCAGAGGAGTCCTACTTCCCATAGAAATGGATCAGCACCAATATCCTTCCCCACTCAGTGATTTACTGGGAGAAAGCTGTGGACTGGTGACCTTGGCACAGATGTGATGGTGGATGTAGAGGAGCTGAGTCAGCCATGGGGTCCCCAAGGCAGGAGACGTGATTAGAGGAATATCTTCTCTCCCAAAGAGAGAGAAGCTTTGACTTTTCTGAAATTATATTTTAAGTTACTTCCTTTGATGAAGAATTTGAAGTGTGGGTTGACTACTTTTTTTTTTTCTTTTAGTTATAAAGTACCAAACTCTAGGGAATTCCAGGGAAGAATTCAAATAATCTCTGAGTACCTAAGATTTATCTTTATTATTTATTTGAACTTTGGGGTGAAACTTTTCTTCCTTCCTCCTACACTGATCCTTGTATTTGTATCCTCCTTTCTATTTGCTTAGCCCCAGAATGCTTTATTTTATCTTAATGAATATGAGTAGATTCATTGGGCATAGAAAGTTACTATAATGCTTTTAAGAACAGAAGCCTATTGCTTTTCTTGTGTTTAAGTATGACAGAAGATTTTTATATCTAAACTAGGATGAACATCTTAAAAAGTGCTTATATACATGAATTATATAATTTATTTTCTTCATTTGGATTTATAAATTAGTTTTCTCAGATAATTTCTCTTAAATGTAAATTCTTTAGTTGTATTGATATTTAGAGATCACTGGATTCAATAATACATGATATTTACTTTTCATTAAGTTTTAATTCCACTAAGATTATGTCATATGCCAAAAGAAAGTATTGGGATTAATCTCCTATAAGCTTTTAATTTAAAAAAATTAAGCATGTAACTTTTTAATATTAAATCTTTCTCTTTTTACCCAATTTGAAATCATGCCTGAAGTATAATTTATTTATAGCTAGGATGATTTCTAATTATTTATTAGTGGGATCATCCTCATATTTAATAAAGCAATATATTTTATGAGTTCTCAACAAATTCTGTAATGGGTTTGATATGTATAATTTTCTATCCAGTGAAAATTAGATATCTTCATCTTAGGCAATATTTTACCTAAAGCTATAAGTCAATATTGGTTTTATACTTGTCTTAATTATTTTAGTTTCTTTTAGTACTTTAGATGACTACTCATTATAGTCTTGTTCCAAGGTTGTCCAAATCTAAATCAGTTCAATCAACATTTTTTAAAAATTATTATCTCTTCTTAATGCCATATTGCCTTGACTCAGGTTGCTAAACTCAAACCCTAGCTCTAACATTTACTAACCATATAGACTATAAACGTAAAGAAAAATTATGTATTAGTTGTGATAATATCTATGTATCTCCCTATTGCAATGACTGTTAACTCTAACCTAATACTTTTTTTCCTTTGATTCAGAATAAGATAACATTTAATAACATAAAAAAAAAACCTTCCAATTTCCTTTGCACCTACCTATGACTAATTGAGTATAATCTGGCTATTGAACTTGTAGGTGAAAGGATGTGCATGAATTCAAGATAATTCCTTTAAGGTACAGCTTGTGTCCTTTCTTTCTGATTGGCTAAAATGTAGATGTGAAGGTTAAAACACCCAGCTTGACCTTGGGGAAATTTGGAGAATATGAGTGAGATTTGCAGAATGGAGCAAAGAGATAGAAAGTTATAACCTTCTGGACTTTGTGGAATAAAACCTCAGTACCAACTCTGAACTCATTTTTTCTCCTGACAAACAGTAAAGAACTAAAAGCAAATATTTTATTCTATTTTCTTCATCTTCATCGTGTATACCTATTGTAATGATTTCTATCAGAATAAATGTCAATTAAAAGCATGGACTTTGAACCAGACTTTTTTTTTTTTTTGATATTTTATTCATTTATTTGACACAGAGCTAGAGAGAGAGAGAGAGAGCGAGAGCACAGAGGGAGAAGCAGGCAGAGGGAGGGAGGGATCAATGTGAGGCTCTATCCCAGGACCCTGAGGTCATGACCTGAACCGAAGGCAGATGTTTAGCAGACTGAGCCACCCAGAAGCCCCTGAACCAGAATCTTAAAATCAAGTTCTGCTTCTAACATTTAATAGTTATGTTAACTTGGACAAGATACTTTACTTACTTGTGCCTTGACTTCCTCACTGGGAAAAGGGAAATAAAAATAAAATACTTATCTCAGTGTGTTGCTATCTACACATAAAATGTTTCTTTGTATGTACTAACTGACATTGTCTTCTCCTCTGCCTCATCTCCTTCTTTTTTGTCTTATTTTTCTTCTTCTTGTCCTCCTTTTCCATCTTTATCCTCCTTCAGTTATTACTGTCCAAATATATTGGTATAAAAGAGGATGAAAATTAAAATAGGAAGAATACTAGTGTGCCTGGCTGGCTCAGTCAGGTAAACAGCTGACTTTTGGTCTCAGGTCATGAGCTCACAGGGATGGGATGGAGCCCCAAATTGCGCTCCATGCCCAGTGGAGAGTCTGCTTGAGATTCTCTTCCTCTTTCTGGACTCCCTCTGCCCCTCGTTCACTTGCACAAACAGGTGTGTGTGTGCACAGGCGTTCTCTGAAAAATAAAATCTTTAAAGAGTATATGAAGAATACATAGATGAAATGAATCTTGATAGCCTCTGAAAACTAGCCTGGATATTTTTAGTTATTCATTTATTTAGTCATTCAAGGAAACTTACTCAGCGCATAATATGTAATACATTTATTAACAGAAAATTAAATTAGAAAAATAATTACCATGTGCTACTTATTTTCCTTAAGTTTTGTGAAGAAAATAATTTTTTCTTATTAGTACGTTCTAAATTTTCTGCAATGAATATATTTTTCATAAATGTTAAAAAATGTTTAAGGATTATGATTATTTTTTAAATGAATATTTATTCAACTATATTAAAATTCATGTGTTAAAATGTTTCTTAAATTTCTTTCAGATTGTTTTTGTCACAATGTTTTTAGGCCAGGAATTGTCTAGTGGGTTATATATTAAATTTAAAGCTAAAATGGAAAGTTTTAGAAATTATGTAAAATGACACCATTCTGCACTTAAAAAAAAAGACTTCTTATTTAGCTTAATAATTAAAGCCTACTTGGATTTCTTGTTTATTTGATGATACCCAGAACACAGTTCTGTTAGAGCTGATTTCTTTACTCTTTCCCTTGAGGACATGATGCTTATCACTTCATCAGAATTATTCTGGCAAGCAATCATGAGATATTTCCTTATTTGTTTTTTTAATGTATTTTACTTCTATATTAGACCTTAACAGATAGACATTCTTATTATTTTATTTTTAATAAATTTTTATAATTTTTTGTTTTTATAATATTCTTAAAATACAAATGTGATGCACTATACTAAATAAAGTATTTCTAAAAGTAGTTAAAATAATATTACATATTACAAAAGTAATTATTCTTAGATATTCTAGTTACCATTATAAAAAATTAGTTTTTTTATGTTATAGAAGGAAACCTATTTTGGTCAAATTTAAAAAAATAAATTATATTTTATTTGAAGTATACATTTTTGTTGTAATGCATCAATCATAAGTGGAATAACTAGGATGAAGGGAAAAGAAAAATGTTTGCCATGTGAGTATATTTTCTTATAATGCTTTGAAAGTGGTCCAAAAATGCCTTGTTGGCAATCTATGGCAACATTCATGGAAAAAAAAAAAAAAGAAAAGTAATATTAAACTGATGTTTAAAGATACAAAAGAAAGCAAACACAGCTGGCTGCTGTACATGTTCATGTGTAAGTTCATCTGCTTTTTCTCTCTTTTTGTTTCTCTCTCTCTTTATTAAACTGAAGTTTCAAAACATGTTCCTCCTTTGGTGTCCTAAAACTAAAAGGGGAAAAAAACAGATGGCATGATGAATAAATCAACTACTTAATGGAATCTTCAAAAGAAAAGTAAAATAAACCTGTTCAATATTTGTACTACAATAAAAAAAATTCAGGGTAACTTTTGGATGACAATGAAGTCAACTTCTTCCTACTTTCCTTTAAACTATTCTCAAACAGGAAACACGTGAAAACTTATTAAAAGTACTAAGTCTGAGACTAGTAGAAAAACAAATGCCAGAAATTGGGATAAATATCAACTAAATGTGAATTACATTTATAAAAACCATCAATGGTAGAACTTTTCATCACCTCATTAAACAACTGCAAGCTCTGCATGACTGGAAGAACATGGGGCCATGAACTCTTTCCTACCATTTGCCCCAGTTCCAAGAAACAGAGTTTGTATCAAACAGAAAATTTGGAAACCATCTCTTTTCTCTTTCTTGCTACTAGCTTTCTAAAGTAAACATCTGTTTGCAGTTACTGTTTTCTACTCTTGACTCCCCAACACCACTTTTATATCTTTTCATTCCTACAACTAATATGGTAGGAAATATCAAGCATTTGATGATACCACATTGCATCCTGGAAAATGTACAATTTAACAATAAAGTCCAGTACAAAGGTAAGAGTCAGGAAAAGCCTGGATTGCAAAATATGGTCAGGACTGAACAAAGTCACCTGGTCTACTTTTCAAGTGCATGAGACTCAGTGAGGAAAGGAGATAATCGTATTGGATACAACAAGATACCTTAGAAACTTCATTTTGTATTACTTTGCTTCCATGAGTACTTCTGAGAAGGACTTCAATCTTACCAAAGTGCACAGTCAGTGAAACCCAAAACAAAACAAGAAAGATCCATGAACTCTGCCACTTGACAGGCATGTAATCTGATCATGTTTCTTTTGTATTTAAAAAATACGTAAAAGGGGGCGCCTCGGTGGCTCAGTGGGTTAAGCTGCTGCCTTTGGCTCAGGTCATGATCTCAGGGTTCTGGGATCGAGACCTACATCAGGCTCTCTGCTCAACAGGGAGCCTCCTTCCTTCTCCATCTTTCTCTGCCTACTCGTGGTCTCTCTCTGTCAAATAAATAAATAAATAAAATCTTTTAAAAAAAATACGTAAAGGGAAGTGAACAGATTTATGATAGAACATGGTTAAGTACAGGTAGCAAAACTTCTAAAAGATGAGAGATACTTTTTTTTTTTTTACAAGATCCACAGAGACTAGGAATATGTCTGCATAGTGACATCCAGCACCTAGCACTGTGCTGAGTCACCCGGTTGCACTAAGTGAATGTCTGTGCATGAGTTATGTAAGGACAAGCAATGGTTGTGGGATGGAAAGTAAATGATGAATGTAGAATATAAGTTTCAGCAGATGTGGAAAATGAGAAAAAAAGTGTAATCCAAGTGATTCATCATGGGTGACTATGAGACTCATGCTACCAAAAATCCATATGTGGCTATCAGTGAAAAGATATGTAAGGGGGAAATGACTTTTATAACATACATACTTACTAGTAGATACTATTTCCATGGTTAAATGTTCGATAACATTCTACTATTATCTGAATTAAAGGGAACATTAAATAATGGTTTCTTGGTAGTTTTACTCAATGAATTTTGACAATATTTTATTGCAGAAATAAGAAAAGTATGTTAGATAATTGTTTAGCTTCTTCCATATGATATAAGCAGATAACCTCTTGAAGAAAGGAGTAAACTTTTATAGTAAGAAAAAGATTGACTTCAACAAGAAAAGTTTAAGAATGAAGAACTTGGTATAGAAGAATGGGAGCTGATCTTTTAGCCTAACTAACCACAGATTTCTTTTAATTTTCACATATGCACTTGAAAAACTGAATGCAAATCATCATTCAAATAAAAATGTATAATAAAAATAATAATTTAATGAAATATTTTTAGATGAAAGTATAAAACTTTGTATGTCCTTTGATTATAATTATGATTTTAGTTATAGATATATATTCTGATTTATCAGTTACAAGCAAATTTCTTTATAATAGTTCCTGCCTGATGTAACTGTGGAGAATAGTATCTCCTTCAAATCATGCTCTTATTGATTTTAATTTGAACACCTTAATCCCTTACTTTCTCAGAAAAAATAAATGTTTAAAACTGATTCTTTCTTAATGAAAAAAAGGAATCTCATTTATATGAGATCTAAGTTAATCAATGTTCAACACAGACACGACAATGAATGAATAAATATAAAACTTGTATAACATCATTTTCATTAACTACCTATATCCTAAACAAATGGTACTATAGGATAAAATTGCAAAGCTGACATTATTATCTTTTTTATTAATATTATATTTTATTATCTTTTTTATTAATACTACTAATAAGTATAGTAAACTGTTGTCCTCAAATTGTCTATTTCTACAGACAGGCATGGGCATGGGCTGTATTGGTGACTTTGAAACTTACTACTTCTACTATTTCCAGTTTTGTGGTCTGTTGTACAGGGGATATTAATAACTCACAGTATAGTTTGAGGACAAAATCCAACAATAGGGTAGAGTTGATTACTCTTCCATTTCTAGTGACTTGGAGATTTGGAGCATCCCTGTCACACATTCACAAAAACTGAATGAAGACAGAGAAGACTTCTTTTTTCTTGGCACATAAGGAACCCTTACTAATGTAAAGATTAAATTTTCTCTGGTTGAAAAATGAAGTACCCATACAATTAAATACGCTGCGTGTTTGAAACATCTAACATATTAGATGTTTTGTTTGTTTAGAATGTAGGTATTCCAGCTATAAACATGTTATATTAAACCAGATTTACTGTATTACAATCTACATCCAATATTTCACTACCAAGGAACTTGGAAATTTTGATTTACATATAAAGAAAGTTCAACTATGCATATATTTCCTCAGAGTATATATGTCTTACAAATTATTAACATAAATCTGAATTGTGTTGACTTACTGCAATGTATAAGCTTTTCAAATGAACAGTTAAGGCTTGGGCAGGTTTTTTTTTTTAAGATTTTATTTATTTATTTATTTGTGAGAGAGAGAGAGAGAGAGAGAGAGCACAAGGAGGCAGAGCAGCAGGCAGAGGAAGAGAGGGAAGCAGGCTCCCAGCTGAGTAAGGAGCCTGATGTGGGACTCAATCCCAAGACCCCTGGGATCATCACCTTAGCCAAAGGCAGCAGCTTAACTGACTGAGCCACCCTGGCATCTCTGTTTATTTTGTTGTTGTTGTTTTTAAGAATTTTTAAAAAGATTTTAATACTTCATTTAAAAATTATGTATTTTTATGGAATGTAAATAAAAACTCTAAAAAGAGAAAAAATAATTTTTATATATTTATATATTTGTATTATATAATATTATTATATTAATATTATAGATATATTATTATATTAATATTATACATTTTATATATTTTTCAGATTAATTTTGTGGCCCAAATATAAGAATCCTTCCTAAGTTTGAGAGTATATTAATTTCTTTTTGAAATTGTTTTGAAAACTTTTGAAATTATAAAAAAGGGATTTAGAAATTAATAAGGTATAGAGGTAATGATATTTGAGAAGGGAGGCATTCCTAGATTCTAGATCCTAGATTCCAATATTTTGTCTATTTTGCAGCAGATTCTTTTTTATCACCATGCTGTGTATATTTTCCTGTGACTCTTTAAAAAGCATCAGGAGACTATGATTAGGAACACATTTCTGGTGATATATTTACATCTTTTTGACATATTTACATTTTTAAATATGAAATGATGGAGATGTTGATTGTTAAGTAAACACATCAATGACTATTTTTAAAGTAATACTTGATTTTTAATATGTGTGACTTCTGTAGTTGTCTAATTTACAAGGCACCTATCTCATTAAAGAATAATAAGTTTTAATTATGTATTTGATGGTTAATGAGTAACATCTCAAATGCACACACAAAGCCACGATTTTGATGTATGAGATCAATAAATACCTTATTTCCACCTGGAAAAAAGTATGATGTTGGATGTGAGTAGTATAAAGAAAAAAGTTCTTTATAATTTCCATAAAAATAAGAAGTCTTTATGAAAATATATTTCAAATTGCCATTACTTCTGAGCAGAAAGAATTCCTCTGTTACAATGATCTTTTTCAAAAAGGAAATGGGAAGGGATAGAAGCACCCATTGGGGATATTAAACCATCATGAATTTTCATTTGTAAGAGGTGTGACTTATAAAATAGTGACTTAGTGTGAAATCATACACTTCTTTTAATATTTAATTTATTTTTTGAGAGAGAGAGAGAGAGAGGTAGCAGAAGTTGGGGGAATGGACAGAGGGAGAGAAAGAAGCAGACTCCCCAATGAGCAGGGAGCCCTATGAGGGGCTGGATCCCAAGACCCTGAGATCATGACCTGAGATGAAGGCAAATGCTTAATTGACTGAGTCACCCAGGCACCCCAAAATCATATATTTTGAATGGTACTTTGAGTGAAGAGAAAACTCATTATGTGTACTCTGTTTTCACTCTCTAAGAAAAATTATCAAATTTCTTTTTATATTTGTAACTTAAGATTAAGTCCCAGTAAAACAGTAACATAAAACTCTATCTTCACTTGATTTTTATTTCTCTTATTATTATAAATATGTAAACTTAGGAGGTGTAACACAGAATATGATGAGTAAAGTATAATAGTCAATGATAATAGTCTACAGAAATGCACAAATTTTGCATGTGAGTGTTTATAATCATAAGAACACAAAGCATATATACATTTCCTCTATAAAACAATGCTGAAACACCCAAAACATCAGTAGTAAAACTTATGACACTTTCTTTTTCAGAAGTAGTGAAATTATAGATTTCATTAGTCTGATTTATTTCTCTAGTTCAAGAGCCTAACAACAATACATTGAGTATGGCAAGGGCTTTCTCAATATCTACTTAATGAATGATTTTTCTACTTATAACCAAACTGCCTGGTAATACAGATCTACATGGGTAATCAACGTCTTCTTTTCAAAAGTTCTGCTCACTAAGATAATTTCATAAAGACTTGAGTTCATTGTTCAAGTAAGGTATAAAATATTGATGGTGCAGTTTCATAAATATTACTATCTGTTTTTAATAGATCTGGTTTTGAATTTCAGTTTCACTTCTTATGTGAACTGATAGAGAGATACTGGTCAAATTAAAATTGGGAGAGAGCATCCGCATAGCATTTGAACAGGAAAAACTGATACTAAAGAATTAATAACTAAAATAGGGTACTGGATTAGTGAGAGATTGAGTAGTAAGTAATAAAGAGAACATTAAAGAACAGAACATAGCAGATACAAAAAGCAACCGTGATCCTTAGGAAAGGTACCCTCCTGGGGCAGAGACTGCACTGAAGGGCTTCTTTATCCCACCAGTATGTCTCACTCTCACTGAAGTTTAAGGGTTTAGAGATAATTTAGATGGTTATGTTGGAATTTAGTGATGGGGAAAGGGATTTGAAGATTGTCCTTTTTTTTTTTTTTTTCTCCTGTCTTGGACATTTAGTTTGTTCTAGTAACTGAGTTAGGAAACACATAAAGAAAAGATTGGAGAAATTCGGTGTGCTCAATTTGTACTTGTTAATTTTGAGGTCACCATAAATAGTCTTATTTTCAATTTGGAGTCTCTCCCTTGTTACAGGGGAAAGAGTTCTCTTCCTGTCCATTGCCAATTTCTCCATTTCTGCCTTGGCTCACAGTCTCTCCTCCATTATTAAGAACTGTGCTCCTAAAATTATTTCTGCTCTGCCGCATCAACCAAATTCAACATGATCAACGTATTTCACCAGCACACAGAATGTATAACAGGATCATCAAAAAACTCCTTTGACCCCACCCCAAGCTGTCACATCTTTTTTCATTCCCAGAAGAATTTCTCAGAACTTTCTCATTTTCTCAGACTTACACTTTTCACCACTCTACATCTTCTCACTTCACTCTATTTCAGTGGGACTCTCTTCTTTCTTCTCAACAGAGAGACTCTTGTTGAACTCTGCTTACTTCTGTTTTTATCTCTTTCCTTTCTACATTCTTTTTTAAGGTGAACTTATCCAATAACAATGTTCTAAAAGTCATCTATTTGCTTGTGAATCCCCAAATTTTTTACAGCTAATACAATATTCTAAAGTTTAAATATGATTGTAACAACAAATGCAATTATACTTGTATCCTTTCTTGTGCTTTATTCAGGTTTGTGCTGAAAAAGTCTTCCCTGATTACACATTTTAAATCAATACCCTTTGTCGTTCTTTATATTATGATGCTTTATCTTTTGTATGAGTTTTATCACTACCTGATATTTTGTTACACAAATATTTACCTATTTATTCATGTATTGTTACTTTTCTGTTCTATTATTCTTTATTTCTCTGTTGTCAATTTCTTATATCATGAGAATGTAGATACAAGTAGGTAATCTGTTTTGTTCACCATTGGAACCCCAGTAATAAGAGATATAAACAAACACAGAGTAGGTGCTCAGTAAGTTTTAATAATTAATGCATTAATTTATGTGGTGCATAAAATCTCCAGTTTCTTCCTGCTATTATTAAATGGGAGAACAAATTCAAAGCATGGTCTAAAAGCCCTATAATTTATAACACATGTTCAACTCTTTAACTCATCTCTGTATATCCTCCTGCTTCATTTACAACTTTCCAGCTACACTGGTCTTATTTATGATGCTAAGTGCACCAAACAAATTCACCCATCAGAATCCTTGCCTGGATTATTATTATTCTATCACATCATTGATTGTCTACCTCCTAATTATTAGGTGAAACATTTCTCTGCTGTTCATTATAATATATCTTAGACATTCTATGGTACATTTTAGGAATTAAGTTTATTATTTGAATGAATTAGTTATTTAACTTATGAACAATGAGACTATTTAATTAGCAGGTGAGAAGTAAGAAGTGAACTTGGGGGAAAATTCCAGAGGAAAAAAAATCTTGGCTGTCCTGGAATCAAAAGACAAGTTTTGTTCATTGCTTTGTAGATTTTTTTTTTTTTCCAACAAAAAGAAGCTAGTTAACTCCTGCGATTTCAAATATATCAGTATATTGATTACTCCAACATCTATATATTCAACTTTGTTTAGTCTTCTATTTATTCTCTTTGCTACCAGCAAGCAATTTACACTAGCCATCTAATAGAACACAGAATCCAATATATCTGAAATCTATCTCATTAACATCCTCCTCAAGTCTGCTATTCTACCCAGCCAATATTTGCAGGTTAGGTTTCCCAGTAATAAAACTCAAAGGTAAAGATTTATTAACTGTGATCAACACAAAATTTCTATACACAGAGTGTGTGTGCAGAAAGTTAGGAGTGATTAACATATAAGGATAGTGTAGGAAGAGACTTAGGCAAAGGAAAAATATTGTGGCAAGGAGATGAGACTTTTATACTCCAACACTGGCCAGTCATTAGAGTAGACCACCTCTCAAAAGGAATCTCCCATATTTGGACAAGGTAGCTCTCTTCAGCATAGAGAATTCAGTTGTCAATTTCAGTTGTCACAGCCTAAGCAACTAGGAGGAAATGAATGCTTCTGTCTTAAAAAGAGGAGGATATATGGGGAACATACCTCAGTGTCCATAGCATCAATCTAAATTATATTACTGTCAACCTCCATTACCAGGTGAAAAGTAGCAGCTTGAAACAGAACTGATTTTAATTGAAAATTGTCATGCTTTTGTAATACAATATTTTAATAGGTGTCTAGGATAAAGGGATTGACCTTTAGAATATGAGTATTAGCTAAGGGCCTCAGAAACTGAAGATAGAAACCAAGTGTACTATGTAGATAATTAATTAGAGGAATATATTTTGTTCTTAAGAAAGAAGGGACAGAGAATTATAAAGGGAAGGGCATTGCCTGGGTAACTAAATACTGAGATTATATGGAATCAGGTACTATATAAAATGAAGCAGCTTATAAAAATTTTGACTTGGAGGGAAATAGTAATTGTAATTGTTGTTTCTAAAGTTCTGTTTGTATCAATGTATGTTGTTTGAACATCAGTATACCTTCTGTTCTTCCCACCACTATTCTAATCTTCAATATAGTCTTCTACACTTAAATATCTTCTGGAGGTTGTGTGTGTGTGTGTGTGTGTGTGTGTACACATGTGAATTTTTATATGTGAAAGTATGTGGGAAAGAAAGAGAACAACTCTAGGGTACTGAGATGATCATTAACTTGAGATAACTCATTGTTAGTGGGATATCTGAGCTAGAGATAGGGAAAAGAACTTATGGTCTTCTAAGATTTTATGAATTCTACAAATAGGGCCTTGGAATTCTCCAGTACCTACATTTTAAATTATTCCTTAGGACACCTTGCCTTGCTACAGATCTCCATTGTGAGATTATAAACTGTTGAAAATCAGATAATATGTCTTATGTAGAGTTTTTAATGGTTACATATGTGAAAACAGGTCCTCTGGAGTATTAGGAGAAGACACAATTTTTTATCTTTGCCTCCTACTGTTCTTACACTTAGATGCTAGACTTATATCCTCTGAGGTCCGTAGATGAAATTGAAGGCAGGGTTCATGTTTACCTATCTATTGTTTTGTAACACCTTGCCCCAGAACTTAGTGGCTCAAAATAACAATGTTTATTATCTCGCCATTTCTATGAGAAAAGAATCCAGACATGGCTTAGCTGGGCCTTCAGACTCTGGGTCTGACACAAAGCTGTAATCATGGGGCTGACCAGTGATATATTCTCATCTGTAGACCTGATGTGTATGGATCAATCTTCAAGCTTATTCTACTCATTGTTGACAGGATTTATTTCTTTACAAGCTGTTGGGAAAAAAGGCCTGAATATCTCACAAGCTGTTGACAATAGGATTCTCTCACTTTCCAGCTCCATGGGCCTCTTCATACAACAGCTCTTAACATGGTAGCTGGCTTGATTAGAATGAACCTGCACGAGGTCAGATAAACAATGCCAGCATAACAGATCTTACAGTCTTTGGGAGCCTAATCTCAGTAGTGATGCACATGACTTTTGCCATATTTCTACTCCTTAGCAGATATAGTTCACAATATGAGGGAGAAGATTATATAAGGGCATGAATACATGTAGACAAGATCATTGAGGACCGTCTTGGAAGTTGCTAACTAAAACACATGAATTTTATGGTGGCATTTGGATAACAAAAATATTCTGATCGTTCCAAAAAATAATACACAGTCTTAGTTTACCATCATTTGATTGTGTAGCCATATGTGTTTGTGAAAATTTCATTCTTAACTTAGGCTATAAATTATTCCCTGGCCCTTTTAGTATTCAAGTTTATTGGGAAAGATGATTAGTTCATTTTTCTCTTTTCTCAGCCAACACTTCTTTTTCTCTTATCCATGAACTGCTATGCTGCATACGTTCTGAAACAGCACCCACATTTTGTTTAATGGTGTCTCTGGAGCCATAAAGAGTGGGTGATCTGCCTTTTCCTATCATGATAAAGTTTCTGATCTTTACAAGGTTTTGCTATAAAGAAGAGAAAATGTAGCAGCAAGAGGAACATTATAACTCAACTTAGTCTTGGTACTCATAAAGCATTAGCTTCAGGGACTTGAAAGTATTTTAATTGAATTTTCACTTTGAAAAATTTTATGGATGTTGCCCATCTCTTAGAGGCTGTCTGTTAGTTATCTAAAGATACCTTAAAAAGGCATCTCTACACATTTCAGCCATTTTGTCTTTGTTCAGCTTTAAACTTTGTAGTGGTATCTCAAATGTCTCTTCACTGAGATCTTTTTACACCTCACGGCAGTTTTCTTGGATGATGTCCAAGACAAAACCATGCTAACTCTCTCAGAGCTTGGCACACATCTGGTCATTGGTAAGAACAGATGCTTTATCCTGACAAGCTCTGTGAAGGTGGGCCACCCAAAGCAGCTACTTTTCTATCACTTTTGTGTCAAAGCTGCTAGTCATTTCATCGCTTTCCCTTTAGATATCTCTATTTGAGTTGAATGCCAGTGTACTCTTCACAGGGCAATAATCAAATTCACTGAGTTTTCTTAAAGCTTCACACCCTCCTCCTCTGGTGGGGAAGTGGAACTCAGAGGAGACCAAAGATTTGTTGGTAAATCCTATTTTAGCCTTTAATTCCAGATACCATTAGACTTCAGAAATATGAGTGAATATGGAAAAGCATTAAAGCAATTAAAATCTTTAATAACTTATCCTTTGAAAATCCTCCTCCATAGTCTTGCTTCTTACTTTGCAATATGACATTTGCTTTGGTGATTCCATAAACAGTACCTTATACATACAGGTGCTCAATAAATATTTTAAATAGATATTATCATGCTGATTAATTCTTTAATCATCTGAAGACATTTCAATTAGATACCTAGTTCTTTGGGGTAATTCATTCATTATAACATGCTGTATACACTAGTACCCAAAAATCTCATGAAGCATTTTCTTAGGCTAGTCTCCCCAGAAAGAGACTCCTGAGTTGAGGATAAATTTATAAGTCATACATTGAGGACATGTTTTGAGGGAAAGCCAATAAGGAAACGTAGGCAACAGAGTAGAAAACAGAAGGTTGCCAAACAAGGGTGAGACCTCAAGGTAAGTCATACAGAAGGTAACATAGGCCTGATCCCACAGGGGAACAGTGAAGTGTAATTTTCACCTCTCAGTTTAACTGACCTAAGGCAAAGGAGCCAGGACTTTCTTACAGCTGTCACATGCTTGTTAGTCATTGGTTATGGGCAGCTCCAGGCAGAAAACAATGCTCAGGCACAGTCTGGCTTTGTGAAAATGTCAGGAAAGTACACTCTAGTAGCCTGAGGGTCCCTTCTCTGAAAAATACACAAACTGTAAAAAGATATCTAAGGGGATCTGGGTGGAGTGCAAAACTGACAATACACATATCTTTTAATAGCACAAAACAGTTTTTCAGTTAAATCCTATATTTTAATTGTTATGCCCCAATAATGGGTCCATGATTAAAAGAGCGAGACTGATATAAAGCAAAGGTCAAGCAAAGCTTTATTTTGCGCCAAACATCAAGAATTTAACCGAGCGTTCAGGGACACACCTCTTACACTAGTCTCTGTTTCACAGACTAGCTTTTAAGGGCAAAGGCCATGCGCTCAGGCCTGGCCACACACAGGTGGCCAATGAGATTGTAACACACACAGGAAACTCCACAATGATGCTAGGTGACCAATTGAATTACAATTTACCCCAGTAGACATTTGAACCAGCCTATTACACTTTGATTAGGATTGGCTCCCAAAAGGCTCCCAAAGGGCGGGGGCCATACTCCTTGGTAACCAGGAAGACAGTATGCATCCCCCCCACTGATCGGATGTCTCCACCTGGCCTGACCCACCCTTGTATCTGGGCTTTGTTACCTGGAGCTGGTTTCCGGGACTTGTTTTTAAGTAAATCCCCTGGGGTAAGGGGAGCAGGGACAGTTTAACTTTAATGAAAGCTTCTTGCTAAATAGGTCCTTACATTAATAATTTGTGAAATTTACTATACTATAGCTTACTTATTTCACCTAAAATTTTCTTGATGAAAATTCATTATCACACCAACTGTCACAAATCATTCCTAGAAGGGAGAACCAAACAGTATTAATCAAATTATTTATGAGAAGTGTCTTTTTGTAAAAATGCTGTCTATGAGAAAAGAAAGGAAGGAAGGAAGGGAGGGAGGGAGCGAGGGAGGGAGGGAGGGAGAAAGAAAGAAAGAAAAAAGAAAGAGAGAAAGAGAGGGAGAAAAAGAAAGTACTAGCTCTTCTGGCTACATCCCAGCCAAGTGATTATCAGATCAACTCCAGAACAGGCTAGGTTATTGTCTGATGCTACTCATAGGAAATTACCTTACAAAACAAATGCTGTCAGTAAAGATAACGTTTCATTATGAAGAAAACATACACAACTCAAGAAAATGTATTGCCACTAAAAGGAAAATAACTCAAAGTATGTCATCTGCTATTCCTGAGTACAACAGCAGATGAGGGTCATCTGCTATTCATGTGTAAAAGACACAGGAAGAGGGTGCCATCCACTTGTTTTACATACAGGCTCTTCTCAGTCCCTTGCAGTTTTCTGATATAAAACCTGTTCTAGCAGATTTTACCAACAAATTCCTTAAAAAAATGCCACGGAATTTTTAGTTCTAATCTTCCTTTGTCACTTTGGTGCTTATCTATTAAAAATCTACTCCTCAGAGGATCGTAGGGGAAAGGAGGGAAAAATGAAACAAGATGAAACCAGAGAGGGAGACAAACCATAAGAAACTCCAAATCTCAGGAAACAAACTGAGGGTTGTTGGAGGAGAGTGGGGTGGGAAGGATGGGGTGGCTGGGTGAGGGACATTGGGGAGGGTATGTGCTAGGGTGAGAATAAAAAAAAAATCTACTCCTTGAAACTTTATGCTTTCTTGGTTATTTTTTTTCTGTGTCTCATTCTTCTCATTTAATTATTTTTACACAACAATTCAACAATTGAACAGATGAAAGATTTGACAGACAGTTATTTAGTTTGGTATCAAGTTGAATGTCATACTACGACTACCAAATTATTTTTGGGTAGCCACTGTCTTCTCCAAATTGGGGCTAGGACCTTGGAGTTAGTTTCCTTTTGTTTCATCTCCTTTTTGTTATCTTTATCATTTTTCCATACAGCACCATATGAGTTCTCCATTTCCCTTCTTCCTTCCTATTCTTTTTCATAATTGTTTCAGTAATCCAAACAAGAACATTTTTAGGCTTAGATTATCACTAGAATAAATTGTCCTATATTTTTCAAGTGAAATAACTGACAATTACTAAGGGTATCAGGACTATACTTTATGTACAATGTTATCTCATTTAATCCTCAGATAGCTGTCAGATAGATCCTATTATTATTCTTTTACTTTATTTTTAATTAGAATATAGTTGACATAGAATATTATATTAATTTCACAGTGAT
Organism: Lontra canadensis; assembly: GCF_010015895.1. NCBI lineage: Eukaryota > Metazoa > Chordata > Mammalia > Carnivora > Mustelidae > Lontra > Lontra canadensis. The sequence goes on along the minus strand of NW_022631046.1, from coordinate 741,082 downwards.
TGAACACTTACACAAAGTACAAAATTCCCACCATGCTAAGTGTAGTTACTATCTGTTGCTATAAAAAGTTACAAATTAGGGGCACCTGGGTGGCTCAGTGGGTTAAAGCTTCTGCCTTCGGCTCAGGTGATGATGCCAGGATCCTGAGATAGAGCCCCACATCAGGCTCTCTGCTTGGCAGGGAGCCTGCTTCCCCCTCTCTCTCTGTCTGCCTCTCTGCCTACTTGTGATCTCTGTCTGTCAAATAAATAAATAAATAAATCTTAAAAAAAAAAAGTTACAAATTAGCTTTAAAATAATTATCTGTCTGGGCAGTGAGAGACAATGATAAGAGTGAGGCTTTTATATTCTAATCCTCATTTAACTACATATTGCTAAATAGCCTTCATAAGTCATTTCCAAATGATGAGCATTAACTTCCTAAACAATGAACAGAAGCTAGCTATTCTTATTAAACTCATCAATAGGTTTTCTTAGATCAGAAGTTCTGAATCAAGACCATTAGAGATGCATGTTGATAAAACTCATGAGATGATTCTTGTAATTCCACCATCTACTGCTAACCAATGACTTAGATGTTTTATTCCCACTCTATTAGCTCTTAGCTGCTTTGAATCTATGATTCATTGAAAGGAGAGAGGAAAATATTTCTTCTATTTCTCAAATATTCAGGTAAAGTAATATCCAGTATTAAGACAGTCTTGCCCTTTCTCCGCTCACACATCTTTCCCCTTAGCAGGAGGAATAAACTATCTGAATGGTACTTTCTTCAGGTCTGCCTACCTACAGAGAGCACATTAGCCATTTTGCTTCTCTAGATATTCTCTTGTCTGTGAAGAATGGACAGTGTTTTCCTGGTACTATTTGTTTTTGGGTGGGGGGAATAATACTGTTAAATTCAGTGATACAATCATAGTGCTTCTGCACTGTAATTACATAATTCACAACTCCTAAAATTTGATATTTTGACTTCCATATACTATCTCTATTTCTCAATGGATTCAGAATATAGGAAATAAATTAAAAGTGTTATATGTATCTTAAGCCCCTCATTTCTCAAAATTTATCATTCTTTCTATAATATAGGTATTTGAATAGCTGATTAAAATAAAATATGCATGTATGCATAAGCATTCATGCATTCACATATACCTGCACCATGCCTGTATATACATACACATACAGCTATTGACCAACCAATCAATCTATTTACAATGTACAATGACAATGTAAAATAAGAAATGGATCCTTCATGGGGATCCTGGGTGGTTCTGTTGGATAAGCATCTGCCTTTGGCTCAGGTCATGATCCCAGCGTCCTGGGGTCAAGCCCCACATCAGGCTCCCTGGTCAGTGAGGAGTCTGCTTCTCCCTCTGCCCCTCACCCTGCTTGTGTTCTCTCTCTCCATCCCTCTCTCAAATAAATAAATAAAATGTTAAGATAAAAAAGGAAATAGGTCCTTCATTTGAAGGATCATAAAGAGATAAAATGAAAGTTGGGAGCAATAAGTAGTGGGAAATAATGCACCAGACAGAAAGAGCAATGTTCAAGATGACCACTGACACTCAGGAGGGACAATCTGATTCTTGTCCCAGATTTGACACTGGCTCATTTTAAACAGCAGCAATTGAAATTTGCCCCCCTCTGAATCATTCATGTGAAATCTGGCAGCACCATATCCCTTTATATACAAAGACTATAGTGAATAGAGAGAGAATTCACTTAACACAAGAAATTAACAATATAAAGGTAAGCATGGGTCCAAGAAGAACCAATTGTCTAAAAAGCAAGCAATATTTGAAAACATTTAGAAAGAACCAAGAGAATACTCATAGGAAAATAAATAGTGTTAAATGTTTATCTTTTTAAATAAAAAGGACAAAATAATTAGAAGAGAGTAATTGCTATAGATAAAGCCAGAATGAATGAACCAGAAAAACCATTATATAGTCTATTAATTAAAAAATTCCTATTCTTTACAAACACTATTGAATCAGCAAATCTATTGTAAGTGTGGTTAGAAAACAAAAGAAAAGGAAAGAAAAGAAAAAAAGGGAAAAGCACACACAAGCAAGATTGGGAACAAAAAAACCACGTAGCTAAAGATTTAAGCAAGAGAGATAAAATAATAAGTGAATACTGTGTTCAACTTTATGGCAATAAATTTGACAACATAGACAAAATGGTCAATTTTCTGGGAAAAATATACATTTTTAAAACTGGCTCAGAAACAAGCATAGTATCTCAAGAGATCAATGACTGCAGTCGATATAAAAAGGTTGTAAATTTTCTACCTATAAAGAGAGACAGTGCCAAGGCACTCTTGGAGATTTTAGCAAGCATTCAAGAAAAAGATCATTTTCATTTTTTATAAAACATTCTATAGGAAAAAACTAAAACAAAAATGTGGACACCTATCCAGCACAGTTTAGAAGGATGATATACTCCTTACATAAATTTCCATTAAACAAAGAGAGTACCAATAACAAACTGACCGACCAACCAACCAAATAACAAATAAATAAAACTATTGGCCAATCTTGTGGATATAGATGTTCAAAATATAGATATCAATGCAAAATAATTATACATTATTAAAAAACTAATATGAAAAATATTTAACCATTATGTAAAATTTATTTAAGCATTATAAGGTTAAAGTAAAAATAATAAATATACAAAATGTAATTACCACCAGGTTAACTCTACTAGCAGTAATCAGGTTGATGATCAAACTCTTGAAACACAGGAGGGTTCAGCCAGCACCAACCTTACTTAGTCTTCTCATCACTTCTATGTACCATAGTTTTATTATCTTTTTCTGTGTGTGCTGTGATGTGAAAAAGGTTGGGAGGACTTTTTTATGCCCTAGGAGTCAGATCAGAATTAAATGCACACTCCTATAGTATGGTCAGTGCATTCATGAGTATTTATCGTATTCCTCAGTGTGTTGGGCTGGATAAAAATCTTAAGAACAGAACTACCAAACTCTCTTTCTCTCTCTCTCTCTCTCTCTCTGTGTGTGTGTGTGTGTGTGTGTGTAGGTTATATAGAAAAAAAAGTCCAAGGAAATATATGTTGTAAACAAAGATATGATATATAAATATTCAATTCTGGCTAAAAGGAAAGCAGAGCAACTTGCAAAGTAAGAACAGAGCAAAGGTATCATGGTTCCAGGCAATTTTTCATGCTCCACTCATGTCATATGTGGGTCATGTATGGTCATGAGAGATGAAGTAATTGGATGTATATGGCTCAAGAAATCCATCATTCTCTGTCTCTTCACCTTTTTATTTCACTAATCAGTATATATGACTTGCAGTCACATAATCCTCTCAAGATATAGCACTATATCTTATTTTCTGATGCAGCTATATGATCTCAAAACTTGTTACACATCACACAATAAACAATCCTGACAATAAAGCTATGTGATTATTCTAGGATGGTCCTCAGATTACCATTTACCTTGGATCTGGCGTAAATAGTTCCCTAAAAACCAACTGAGTTAATTTTGCAAGAAAAACTTAATGAAACATATGTCTCTGAGCATACTGTTCTATTCCTTGTCCTGTATTCTTCTTAAAAATAAGTATACTTAAGTATACATTTTTTCCTACCATTTGCACTATTTTAAATCCTCAATGACACTGTATAAGGGTTTCCAGTTTCATCACATCTTAGCAACCCTGTTTTTGTTTTGTTTTGTTTTGATAATAACCATACTAACTGGTGTGAAGTGATATGTTGCTCTGGTTTTGATTTGCATTTCCCTGAAAATTATTGATATTTAATATTTTTTCAATATTTGTTAACCATTTGGATATCTTCTTTGGAGAAATGCATATTCTTTCACCTTTTTAGAATTGGGTTGTCTGTTCTTTGTTTGATCTTAGTTTTTGTGGCTATTGAGTTGTGCAAGTTCCTCATGTATTTTGGATATTAAGCCCTTATCAGATAGATGGTTTTCAAATACTGTCTCTCATTATGTACGTTGCCTTTTTATTCTCTTGATTGTTTACTTTGCTGTGGAAAAATGTCTAGTTTGATGTAGCCCCGTTTATCCATTTTTGGTTTAGTTGCTTGCACTTTTGGTATACACCTCAAAGAATGAAAATCAGAATTGTGTTCACTGGAGTACTATTTACAATAGTAAAGTTATGTAAATAAACCAAATGTCTATCAATAGAAGAATGGATAAAGAAATGGTGGTTAATAAATAGAATGAAATATTATTTGGTTTTTGAAAAGGGAAATCCTGACATCTGTGACAACATGGGTGAACCTGAAGGACATTATGCTAAGTAAAACACCAGTTTAAAGAGGACAAATACTGCATGATTCCACTTGTATGAGGTACCTGAAATAGACTCACAGAAGAATAAAATGTTAGTTTCAATGACTCGGGGGGCAGTAATGAAGATTTGTTCAACTGGTATACAGTTTCAGTTATACAACTTGGATTAGTTCTAGAGACCTGCTGTACCATAGTGTCTAGAGTCAACAATACTATATTGTTTGCTTAAAATTTTAAGAAGGTAGACAACATGTTATGTATTATTACCACACGAAAATAAAAATTAAAAAAAAGAAAGGGATATAAGAAATTGTTGGAGGTGATGGAGATGTCTATTTCCATGATTGGCTGATGATTTTATGGGTATGTGCATAGGACCAAATTCATCAAGTTGTATATATTAAATACATACATTTTTAAAGACAATATTTTTAGAGGAATTTTAGGTTCAAAGTAAAACTCTTGGGAGGGTATAGAGTTCCCATATTCTTTCTGCTCCTACACATGCATAGCCTCCCCCACTCCCCATTATCAAAATCTCCCAATAAAGTGCTAAATTTGTTTCAACTGATGTACTGATGCATCATAATCACCCAAAGTCCATAGTTTAGGATTTACTCTTGGTGTTGGGCATTTTATGAGTTTGAACAAATATATAACGTGTATCCATCTATAGTAAAGTGCAGAGCATTTTCACTGTCTTACAAATTCTCTGTGTTCTGCCTTCATCTCTCCCCACCTTCAATCTCAAAAACCACTGATCTTTTTGCTGTCTTCATAGTTTCACATTTTCCAGAGAGTTATATAGTTGAAATCATACAGTATGTAGCTTTTTCAGACTGGCTTCTTTCACTTAGTCATATTCATTTAAACTTCTTCCATGTCTTTTCATGGGTTGATGGCTCATTTCTTTTTAGTACTGACTAATATCCCAATGTCTGCAATTTTACCACAGTTTTGTTTATCTGTTCACCTTCAAAGGGAATATTGGTTGCTTCTGAGTTTTGGCAATTATGAATAAAGGAGTTGTAAACATCACAGGCAGGTTTTTGTGTGGACATGTCTTCAACTCCTTTGTGTAAATAAATACCAAGGAGCATGAATGATGGATCTTACGATAAAAGTATGTTTAGTTTTGTAAAAAAAAGAAAGAAAGAAATGGCAAGCTGTCTTCCCAAGTGGTTGTACTATTTTGCATTCTTACCATTAATGAATGTGAGTTCCTGTTGCTTTCACATCCTTACCAGCTTTGGTATGGTCAATATTCTGGATAATGGCTATTTTAATAGGTGTGTACTAGTTTCTCTTTGTTGTTTAATTTGCATTTCCCTGATGACATATGATGTGGAACACATTTTTCCTATGTTTATTCACCATCTATATATCTTTGGTGAGGTGTCTGTTAAGATTTTTGACATATTTTTTAATTGGGCTGTTTGCTTTCTTGTTGAGTTTTAAGGGTTCTTTTTATATTTGGATAACAATTCTTTATCAGATGTGTCTTTTGTAAATAAATTATCCTAGTCTGTTGCTTGCCTTCTCATTTTCTTGGCACTGTCTTTCACAAAGCAGACTTTTTAATTTTAATAAAATCCAGATTATCAATTATTTCTTTCATGGACAGAGTCTTTGGTGTTGATTTAAAAAGTCATTACCATATCCAAAGTTATCAAGACTTTATCCTGTGTTATTTTCTAAGAGCTTTATAATTCTATATTTTATATTTAGGCCTATGATTTACCTTGAGTTCATTTCCTGAAGTGGGTAAAGTCTGTGTCTCAGTTATATGGATGTGGATATCTATTGCTCCAGCAACTCATCAGTCATTAAAGCACAGGTTTTCCTACTCTAGTATTGGTTCCCAGGGTGATGTTCTCTCATGACTCTCTGCCTAGGTAAGCCTGTCACTCCTGTATTTCTCTGTCCATCTCACCAATCTTGGAATCAGAAGTTTGTCTTGTGTTCTCATCTCTTTTATAGATCCTGGAAGAGTTGTTGATTTTTCAGCTTGTTCAGCTTTTTACTTGTTAAGCACAATGAGGACTTATATATGTAACTGGAAACTGAAATATCTATGCAGTTTTGTCTATCAATTATACCCCAACAAAGCTGTTTAAAAAGAACAGGAAATGTGTATGAAACTTATTCTTTCTAGTGAACTATACTGTCACTCTGAACCCAAGACCATTATGAACAGTAGAGCAAAGCAGATACTGTAATGTGACAACTAAATAAATTTCCAAAATAATTTTATAAAATTTAACCCATGTTCATATTAAAACAAACAAACAAACAAAAAAAGAGTTGCCTGGGCAGAAGAGGTGTAGTAGATAAAATGTGGATCATGAGGAAGCAAAGCAGGGCCAGCTGTATAATTTACAGGGCCCAGTACAAAATGAAAATGTAAGTCCCTTGCTCAAAGAGTAGGAAAAAAGTGCTAAAATGTTGTTAAAACAAATACTAAAACAAAGCTTTTTACTTTCTGCAACTCTCTCTCATCATGGTGTTTTCATTTGCTATTTTATGTTGTTCTAAATAAAGACAAATTCAAAATTTAAAAATAAATAAAAAATCAATCTCATGTAACTAGCAATGAACCTGTTTAAATTTTAAGAGATAGATGTGGGATATTCACAGAAATCACTTTATGATAAAGTATTGGAAGCATCACAATTAACATGAGGATACAACAAAGATGTTTTACTACTCAACATTGAACTGGAGATTCTAGCCAGTGCAATCAGACAAAAAGCAAAACTAGAAACATAAATAATTTTATAGAAGGGAATAAAATGTCAGTAGTAGTAAGAGGATATTTCATGAATGTGATCATGTACTTAGGAAATCTAAGAGAATAAAGTATATTATTTCAGCATCATGTTATTTAAGTGGTTCTTGCTCAGGGACATTTTTATTTGCAGAGGACCTAATTCTACAAGTAGAAAATTCTAAACAATGTATACATTTGTATAACTAGTATTGATCAGAGTTGTGTGATACAAGGTCAATGTGCCAATTACATTACTGTTTAAGGAATAAACAGTTGGAAGATGGACAGCTAAAAAATAACCATTAAATGTATATTCAAAAACATAATCTTTATGAATAAATTTAACAAGTATACAAAACCTCTACATTGAAAACTATAAGAAAAACATTAGAGAATACATAAATAAATACATAAAGAAATATACTGTGGTCACGAATTGGAAGACTTGCTATTGAAATACCAACCTTCTCCAAATTAATCTACAGAGTAAATGTCCAGAATCAAAACCCTTGTGACATTTTTTTTTGGGGAGTAGAATCTGACAGTCTGATTGTAAAATTCATAAGATATTATAAAGACTGAAAATAGGCAAAGCAATACTGAAAATGAAGAGTTGGGGAATTTGCATTTCATGGTTTCAAGACTAAATAAAAATCTACAGTAATCAAAGAAGTATGGCATAAGAATATAGGGATTGAGCAATGGAACAGAATAGAGGCTGGAAATAGACCCACACACATATAGTCACTTTATTTCCTTCAAAGACTTCAAAGAAATTCAACTGGAAAAGAAAACTTAAAAGAAGTTGTTTTTGAATAACTATAGAAATAGAGGGGAAAAGAAAACTTTGACTCCTTTCATGATATAAAAAATTAATATAAGATTGATCATAAGCTTAATAAGAAAAGGTACAATTTAAAGATTTACAATGGAAATTTAACATATTTTGCAATCCTTGTGGTAGGAAAGTATTTTTAAGACAAAAAAAAACCCACTAATCACAAAGAAATAAAAGTGATACATTGGCCTTCAACAAACTTAAAAACTTTTCCACATCAAAAAAGTATCATTTAGAAAATAAAAGGACAAGGCAGAGATTTAGAGAAAATATTGGCAGTGCCTGCTATAGACAAAAGAATAGTATCCAGAATATAAAACAAAACAACTAAATATAAATAACTGAAACAATGTAATAAAAATGGATGAAAATGTGAACCTACATTTTATAGAAAAGATATTCAAATGGGCAGTTAGTCCATGAAAAGGCTCTGAACATTATTAATCATAACAAAATGCAATATGAAATTACAATAAGATAGAGTCATTATTATTTAGAATAGCTAACATTAAAAATAATTGACATAGGGCGCCTGGGTGGCTCAGTGGGTTAAGCCACTGCCTTCGGCTCAGGTCATGATCTCAGGGTCCTGGGATCCAGCCCCGCATCAGGCTCTCTGCTCAGCAGGGAGCCTGCTTCTCTCTCTCTCTCTGCCTGCCTCTCTGTCTACTTGTGATCTCTCTCTGTCAAGTCAATAAATAAAATCTTTAAAAAATAATAATAATAATTGACATAAAATTTTGGCAAGGTTGTAGAACAATTTGAATTCTCATATGTGGATCATTGGTATATAAAATAAAACCATTTTGAAAATTGTTCACCATTTTCTTATGAATTTCTTATACATGCTATCTTATGTATTATCAAAGAGAAATAAAAGCATATTATCAAACATATTTATATCAAAATGCTTATAACAGTTTAATTTATAATACCCCAAATTTAGAAACAACCAACAAAGTAATGGACAAACTGATTATAGAGTACCACTCAGCAATAAAAACACATGAGCTACTACTGATTCATGCAGCAACATGGACAAGCCTCTGAGAGATAATGTTGAGCCCAACCCAAGAGTTATACAATATGACTTTATTAACATATCACTTAAAAGAAAACAAATGTAACATATGCTACTTAAAATCAAACCAGAGGTTGCCTTGGGGAGCAGATGTTGGACTTGACAAGAAATCGGCACGAGAGTACTTTCTCGGATCATGGAAAATTTTCTTTATCTGGACTGAAGTGATGGTTACTTCAGTGTATTAGTATTAGCATTAGTCAAGTTTCCCAAACTCTGTGAGGAAGACGTGGACATTTCATTGCATATCTCAATATAATTATAAATTATATCTCAATGTAAAAATAAACTGTATCAAAATAATAGAGGAACTGAAAGTGAAAAATGTATTAAAACAACAGACAAAAGAAATAAACTGCCATACTTATCCCTAAAATATACATTAAGTTATATATAAAGTTGTTCGACTTCATTTACACTAAGGTAAGTGTAAATTAGAACTTTGAGATAGATATTTTTCACCTTTTACATTGGCAAAATTCCAAAAGCTTGATTAAACAAGACAAGACTGAAAAGATTGCAAAAATTCATTTTATTTCAAGTGAACAACAATTCAATCTCTATTGAGAGAATATTATGAAATATTATGAAACACATTTTTTGGCCGATTCACTAATTTAAAAATAAACAATGATATAATATCAACAACAAAAATGTAGGCACAAATGCAATTTTGATATCAATATGCTGGAAAGAATCTAATAGCATTTATAGATTAGTGCTTGGAAAAAAGAAATATATCTAGTCATTAGAATACTATACAGATATAAAAATATAAGAAAAATCTCTGTGAACTTAGATGGAATACTTTTGGGATATATTGATAACTTAAAAATTATGTGTAACAGTATATATAATATGTTACTTTTTATAGAAATAAAAATAAAGCTGTTTTTTGGAGGGCTCTTATACAAGAATAAGAACCTTTGAAACTAATAAAAATAATTACTTACAGGAGGTGAATTGAAAGTAATAAAGTAGATTCAACTTTTGTGAATATACCATTTGCCACAGTTTTGAATTTTGAACCATGTTATTATTTTGTATGTCAAAACTTAAATTTGTTTATGGGAGTAATAAGTAAATGAGTAAATATATTTATATACTTAGGAGCAATTGTTCTTACTCTAGATGAAGAGAGATATAAATTTTCCTCTGGGAAAGAAGGGGAGGGAGGAATGATGTTGAACTGGAGTTAGAGGCATTGGGGTTAACTCATTATTAAATACAGAAAAGCTGATTAGCCATGACCACATTTCAGAACTATTCCCTAATAAAAACAAAACAAAATCAACTAACCAACAAGCAAACCCACAAGTGCTTCTTGTAGAAATGACTGGTTTCAGATCTGGAACAGGGGAATTTGAAAGTAATTTGGACTACCTAATTGTCCAAGAAAGTCAGAAAATGCTATCGGACTCAGGGAAATCGGGCTAAACCACACAGAAACCAGATTAAACAGCTCTCACTGGCTCAATGTGAGCTTCAAAGTGAATAATGATATAAGTGAATTCTAGTATATTTATTTTTAAAAAAGAATATACAGGTCCATAATAATAATAATAATAACAATAACATAATAATTAACAAGTGAGAGAGTAGCAAAGGAAAAGCTTTCTTTCATAAAATACTACTCCTTAGTAAATTGGAGATTTCATTTCACTAAAAATTCAGTGCATATTTCATAGTAGACATCCATGGACATAAATCATTTTATAGAAATAAGTGTAAAGATAAATATTCTGGAGTTTTATATTTGAAATTTCTTATTTATTTATGAGCATTTATAATGAGTTGCTTAAAATATTAAGGCATAGAGACTCAGACTCACTTGGAAAATGTTAAAATTGTACATCACAATCTCTTGCAAATTCTGGATACATATTTTCACTTTTATAGACAAAAATGAGTATTGCTTTTTAAATATGCATATCATCATATATGAGGGACTGTCAAATATATTTTGTTATATAGCAAATGCTAAAAAAGTTTATTTAAAGCATCATATGTTCCTGTTGAAAATTCAAAATAATTCAAACTTCTTAGCAGTTCTTGTAAGGCTCTGCCTGGGCAAGGTCTTCCAATTGTCCTTCTTTCTTTGCTACATGTCACACCATCCTGTCACATGACATAACACGTCAAGCTCTTGCCTGTATTAGAGGCTATGTGCTTTTTGGCTCTATCTTCAACTGGTCTCCTTCTAGTTCTTTTCATACCTTTTTTAAAAAATAATTTTTATTTGACAAATTATGCTTTCCTGATGACCTCCTATTCTCCATTGCTTTATTCTCTCTCATTAGACTATTTTTTCAGAGAACTTTTAAAAAGTAGTCAATATTTATTTTTGTATTTGTTCACTTGTTTGGTGTTTGTTTCTCCACTAGTTTGTGAATTCAATGCTCCTTACAGAATGTTATATTCACCCTAAGTTAGTAGGGCTGAGAATGGTGTCTAGCACATATTGAGGGTGACAATATAGATTTTTAAAACACAGAAATGAATCAGTGTTCGTTATTATTATTAAAAACTCGTGATTCTGTATACACAATTGCTTTAGTCTGTAAAGCAATTTTATTCAACTTAAAAACTTTTTTTAAGTACCCATATATTAAGCATAGGATTTGGATAGTGCTTCAGGAATAACAAAGGTTAATTTACTGTGCAACTGACAATTCCAACTTGAATCTAGAATACGTGTCTAGAAGGTCACGATGAGCCACCAGAATTTGCTTTGTATGAAGAATGCAGGGGCGGCTGGGTGGCTCAGTCATTAAGCAGGTCCTGGAATCAAGCCCTGCATCGGCTTCCCTGCTTGGCAGAAAGCCTGCTACTCCCTCTCCCTCTTCCTCTGCTGCTCCACTGCTTGTGTTCCCTCTCTTGCTGTGTCCCTCTCTGTCAAATAAATAAATAAAATCTTTAAAAAAAAAAATGCAGACACACTTCAGGTGGGAGGGGATGGGGAAATGGGAGTGGCATTAAAGAAGAAACCATCAAATAGGCATGCTTGGTGAGAAACAGAGCCTCAGGGGTCAGAAGGAAAGCATGCTTAGTAAAGGTCCCTCAATTTCCCTTCTTCAGAAGAGATAATGCTTGGAGTTTCTCATTTAAATTTGTTGTGAGCTCAATACCAAGAACTCATACCTGAATACTGAGAAGAGAAAGACATGAAGCAAGTTTAAAATGATGCAACTCTTTTCAGAAAAACTTCTCTGATTCACTGGAATCAGAAAGTAGCATTATCTGGGTAACATATAAGAACAGATAAAGGATAGTATCAAGGTTGGGAAAGGTAGAGGCAGCCTCGTTGTGTCAGCCCAGTGCAGGCTCAGGTATGAAGGGCTATAGCGGATAGATGGTCAAAAACCATATTGTATCTGAATAACGGGCATCCTGACTATTAGAGGAAGATGAGAACTTCAAGTCTTCTCATGGTACTCATTAGAAAACCCATTTGGGCTCCAATAGGTAAGAAAGACTTTGAGAGAGACTAGTATCTGCAATAGCAGATGAGAAAAAGAGAAATTTTGTTTATCAGAAAACTCCATTTTTACTTCTAGGCCAGTATGACCCAGTGTTACCATAGCCCTTGGTTTTATGAAGTTCACAGACTAATCTACCAGTATATAACAGAGTTTTTGAAGCCAAAGATGTACAGGTTTCTGGAGAGTCCTCAAATATTCTTATAATAAGTATTTGCCTTACAACCTCTTTTAAGAATGTTTAGTGAAAGGAAACGAAAAAAAGAAAGCATTATAAAGAAAGCACTATGGGAAAATTTAAAAGATAAACAATTATCATAAAACAGAGTGGAGAGGTACTTTGGAGAAACAAAAATTTAAAAAGAACTCAAATAACGACTATTAGATTATCATTCATATCAAAAAAGAAAAAAAATGAATTATGTGCTTACTGAACTCCTAGTAGTTGCCAGCATTTTTACCAGAAAGTTAAAAAATATATATATATATATGCTTATGTAGCACCTACCACTCACAATCAGCAAAGACCACTTAGAAATATACTGACCTTTAGCTTGGAAAGAGATGAAAGAAAAGAATATAAAGCAGAAAACACTATTTTAAAACTTTTTTTGTTATAATTATAGGTAAAGGGAGGACATATATGATGTGGGAAACAGAGGCAGAAGAAAAAAATTATCAAATTTCCTTACCCACTGACAAGCCCTTGAAACAGGCAGAGTGACTTTCCTCTAGGGACTGAACTGCCTCCACCTTAAGGCTAAGGGCAAACAAAGGGCAATCCTAGCCTGACAACCACTATCCCCTACCAGGATCCTGAAGCCTACTTTAACAATTCCTTTGAAAACTTCCTTTATCTCTAAAGCCTCCAAGATACATGTTGACAATCATTCCCAAATATATGGCCCACTGATACACATCTAAAGGGTCTCACTACATAAGTTTTATTACCGGTAATGAATAACCTTTTTCCCAACAATAGCTAGCCTCTCAAGGTCCTGGAAACCTTGCTTCCAAAATTCCTTAGAGACTTACACCATCCCTGACCCCCTCCCAACTTGCCAGTATATAATGGACCACTCCTCACAGCCCCGGGACAGCAGCTCTTTCTGCCCACGGGTCCTGTCTCCGTGCTTTAATAAACCACCATTTTGCACCAAAGACATCTCAAGAATTCTTTCTTGGTCATTGGCTCTGGACCTCACCACACCAAACTTCACTTATATTTTAAAAAACTTTATCATATAAAGAAAGTTAATTTTTAAAAATTTATGTTATAATTTTATTATTTTGACCTCTACTGATTCATGTTTCCTAACCAATGAAGTACTTAAATTGCCTATGACCATTCCCCTTGCAGGGAATTTTAAAGTGTAGGATTAACTGTCAATGTATTAATACTTATTTGTTAAAATTATTAAAGTACTGGAATTTCACATTACAAATTAGACCAGGCAGTTTTTTAAAAACTGTTTAAAAATAACAGTTTTTTAAAAAAACTGTTTCCAAATTTTTTCTGCAGATGTACACACATATAAGTAAAATTAAGTTCATGGTCTGCAGTGTAAATCCTTGCATTCACTCAACAACATTTTTATAATTTTTGGGATTCTCAGTAGTCTCTAGAAGTTAATTAGATGGCATTTTAGAAAAAAACCTTAAAGATAATCTTTCTGAACCATAATTTGTAAGCACTGAATCCATGTTTTCTGCTCATTATAAATTTATCAATTGTAATTTTTTTTTTGCAGTGATTGAAATTGTTGGATTCAGTATTTATTGTTGTGTTTTTTTGTTGTTGCTTTTTTGAAGCAGGAGGTGTTAGATTCTATTGCCTGACTTGATACCATTTGTTCTCAGTGAAATATGGTTCGTATCACCTTGCTTTTTTTATTAAGTGTATATTTATAACCTTTAGAAGCAAATGTACTCTATCCACATGGCTAGCGTTTATTGTCTTATGTTCTGCACGCAAAGCTGCTTTTCTTAATAATAAGAAACAGCTGTGGTAAGCACAACAATGAATGCAATGGGTCATACATGCCTAAATTAGATACAAAGGGAGCCAAGCAGGGCTAAACTCTTTAATTCTGTCTCACTCTTCCATGATTGATGCACTCTAAAAAGAGCAGTTATACACTGTATTGAGATTTAACAGATGCTAAAAGGAGCCCATTCCAGTGTACATTTGTTAGGCAGCTGTGTTTTACACCAGCAGTGATTACAGTGGGGAATCAATGTTTCCATGACAGTAAGACTGACAGAACTTACATACAGCAAAACTAAGGTAAAATAATGGAAAATATTAGTGCGGTCCACAAATACAATCAATCATTTCTATGCTATATATGTATAGACATATGAATGCACAAAGTTAGATATCAGTTTATTGGTTTGTTTTTAATATCTATCTATATATATCTCATTCATTAAAGCCAAAGCTGAATTGTTTGCATAAATAACTAAGTTACTGAACTATGTAGGGTGGTGGTTTTGAGACATATGGAGCTATGTATAATTTAAGGAAAAATAAACTTAGAATTTATGGCATGTGGTACCTAAAGGTAGCCAAAAATTTTGCTTTTATTTTAACCTCTCTTTTCATGGTTTTAAAAGTCATCTTTTGATTATGAATTTCATACTTTAAACTTTAAATGTTCATCTGAAGAAAAATATGACACAAAAATGAAATCATTTGTGATGCAGTTTTTTGCTATTGAGGGAGGCCAAAACCACATATAAAATAATGTCTACGGAAGATTTATGCACCATGATTTCAAAGAATTTATGGTTAAGGATATAGACTTTTTTCATCTTTTGGCTATTATGAATAGTGCTGCAGTGAACATGGGAACACACATATTGAGATCCTATTTTCAATTCTTTTGGATAAGTACCTAGAAGTGGGATTGCTGGATCCAAAAGAGTTTCTATTTTCAGTTATTTGAGGAATCACTATAGTGCTTTCCACAGTGGCTGCACCATTTTATAATCCCACCAACAATGCAAAGAGTTCTAATTTCTCCACATCCTCACTAATGTTCATTATTTTCTGCCTTTTTTTTTCTTTTCATAATGGCTATGATAGTTCTGATTTGCATTTCCCTGACAATTACTGATGATCGGCATCTTTTTAAGTATTTATGGATCATTTTTATGATCAGCCTAAATATCCATTAGTGGATGAATGGATACAGAAAATGTGATTGTACATACAATGGAATATTGTTCCAACTTTAAAAAGAAGGAAATCCTGTCATATGTTGCAATAAGGATAAAATTTGAGGACATTATGCTAAGGGAAATAAGTCAGTCATATAAGTCATAATGAATAGCACATGAACCCACTTATATGAATTTATATAGTACTTACTATATAAATGGCCAAATTCAGAAGGAGAAAGAATGGTTGTTGCCAGAAGCTTGGGGAGATAGGGGAGAAATTGGGAGTTGTTCAATGGGTTAGGGTTTCCATTAAGCAAGATGGAAAAGTTCTAGATACCTTCTGTGCAAGAATATGCATATAGTTGCAAGAATGTGCAAGAATATACATTTAAAAATTTGGTTAAGAGGGTTGGTTTTATATTATTCTGGTATTTTACAAAAAATAGAATATACAAAAAATATAGTTTTCTACATATTTCCATTCATAGAGTCAATTATTAGCATCGTGATGGGTAGTTCTTTTGGTTTTCTGACATATTTTCTAAGTGTGTATTTCATAAGGAGTATAAGTCTGATCAGGCTGCCATAACAAAATACCACAGACTGGGTGCCTCAAACAAAGACATCTACTTCTTGCAGTTATGGAAGCTGTAAGTTCATGACCAAGGCTGGTAAACCTGGTCAACCTGAGAGCTCTCTTTCTGACTTTATCCCAAAAGTCACCTTGCTATCTCAAAGTGGACTGAAAATTAACTTTTAACATTTCAGGCTTGTTTCCAAGCTCACTCTTCAATTCTCCACTTAAATATTTGTGTTCCATGGTTTCATTACTTTCTTCCTTTGTGAAAATAACTCTACACACACATACATCTCTAAATAACAACATTCAACCTATATGTCCATGTTTCAATAATGATATCATAATACAAAAATCTTTCTAGAATAATATTTTTCTCTAATAGTAGGCTGTAATCTATACATTGTTATTGTTGTATTATATTCCATTGCAAAAATACAAAAAAAAGCATCATTGTACTATGAATGGACATTCAGTCTGCTTTCAAGATTTAACTATTAAATATAATGTACCATAAACATTTCTGAATATTTTACCTTGTGCATATATGACAGCTTCTCTGGGGTAAGTACCTCAAGTGGATTTGTTGTGTAGAAGGCAATATTATTGTTTGTCTTTGTTATTGCCAGTTTGTTTTCCATCATGACTGTCCTAATTTATAGTCCCACCAGCTATGTATGAAACTTTCTATGGCTCAAAATAATTGGCAGATACTTGATATCATCGGTATCTGGAGTTTTTTGGTATGTTTTTGTTTTGTTTGTTTCTTGACAATCTAAACAGCTGATGTTTCTCTCTAGTTTTAATTAAAATTTCCATAATTGCCTGTGAGTCTAAAAACATTTTCATGTATTTATTGGTTATTTGTGATTCCTTATTGTGAATTGTCTATATGCATCTTTTATTTAATTTCTTACTGTGATTTTTTTTGTTTTGTTTTAATTATTGTAAGGATTCCAATGTATTCTGGATACTAATTTGTTGACAGTTACATGCACTTGGGAAAACCACATTGAGTGGCTTTCATTTTCTTTTTCTTTTCTTTTTTTTTTTCTAATTTTAATGCATTCAAATTTACCACTCATTTCCTTTATAGTTTTTGTGTGTGTGCATATATATATATATATAGGACATTCTTCTACATTGTAAGTCTTTAACAGTTTTCTTTCTCAAATAAGATTTTAATTCACATGGCCATGGTTTTTGAGTAAGGATCCAATTCTGTTTTTTGTTTTTTTTTTTTCCCAACATGGATATTTTATTTCCTGATACAATTTACTGAACAGTCCATTTTGTTCTTCACTGAATTTTAAAGGATTTTATTTTGAGAAATATAAAATCTCTACTGAAGATTTGAAAGAATAATACAATGAACACTCACATATATTTTTCATCTAGACTCAACAATTCTTATTATTTCATAACATTTGCTTTCTTTCTCTGCATACATTCACACATGCAGAGACACACACATATTTATGTATATTGTTGATGGAATCATTTAAAAGTAAATTGCAGATACAATGGGACCTTACTTACATATTTCGGCATGTATCTCCCAACATAAAATGTAATTACCATATTCATGGAGAATTAACATTGATACAATTATACTATTCAAGAGTTCATATTAAAGGTTTTCCCATTGGGTCAATTTTTCTCCTATACACTAGAACCATTTCTATTAATGACATTAACATTTCTGAAAAATCTATGCCAGTTGCCCTGCATAATGTTTTATATAGAACCTGCAGTACAATGTTTAATTGATGTGAGATAGTGGACGTAATTGTCTTATTACATATTTTAAAATACTCCAAAATTTTCTTCAGCAAGAACAATGCAGCAAAAAATATAGTTTTGTACATATTCCCATTCAAATAGTCAATTATTGGCATAGTCATGGTTAGTTCTTTTGGCTTTATAACATGTTTTCTAAATATCTTTTTTCTTTTTTATAGAAGGCCATCATGAAATTAAAGAAGTTTCTTTCAATTTATGTTTTATGTTTTTGATTCTTTTATAGATGGTCATTATGAGACATGGCAAAATTTCAAGGTCTTCTAGGAATAATTAATGCTGCCTATTGGATTAAGAATGCCTCAGAGTGGGGCAGCTGGGTGTCTCAGCTGGTTAAGGATCCTACTCTTGATTTTGGCTCAGGTCAAGCTCTTGGTGTCCTAGGACTGAACTCTGCATCAGGCTCCGTGCTCATCAGGGAATCTGCTTTCTCCCCCTCCCTCTGCCCCTCCCCCCTCAAATAAATAAATCTTAAAAAAAATAAAGAATCCCTTATGGAAGGAAGTGATACTGATTAGATCTGCAAGAATGATAGGATTTGGGCACTGGAGAGGACAGAAAAACCTTTGGGAATGAGAATAACACGTAATGAGGGGTGTAGGGAACTAAACAATGGACAGATGTAGAGAGAGGTGGGTACATGGTAAAGGGCCTGCTCTTGCTCAGAATGATGACTCGTGGCAAAGACAGCCCTACTTGTATCTAAGTGGTAAGTAGAGTGAAATCAGATCTTAGAAACTTTAAGATCCAACAGATATTCCTACAAAACTTGGAAAAGAGTTAAAAAAAAAATCAAGACAATTTCAAGGATCAACAAAGGGTTTCCCTGAAATATTTACTGTGGACAGAGCTAACTTTGGAGATAGAATGTGTAGCTCCAATGCTCTCTTACCCAGTCAACAATGGATCTGTAGAACTGGGGACTGCTTTACATTGGAGAGCCCAAGGATGCAGTCCCTACTTCACATTTAGAAGGGAGTGCACCCACATTATCTGGGGAGTAAATTCCTGATCTTGTTCCACAGAGTTGTTTTTTGTTTTTGTTTTTGTTTTGTATTAACAATGAATTCAAGATGTTTGTTTCTTTAAAAAGAAAAATAAGATGTTTGTTTCTCTCTTCTCTCCTCTACCAATCTACCCTTCATCCTGAGAACTTAAAGACTCAACAGTTTATAGATTTCATAAAATAGTTGGTGGAATATGGGCTATATTATTACATATTCCTAGAAACCCTGCAGTTAACCACAAACCTACACAACTAACTGGACTAATTTCCATCTCAAACATCTAGGTGTCATGTTGCCAGTAGGAGATAAATGATGTCAATTTGTGGAAGGTGAATGGCCACAAAATAACAGACTGAGTGTGATTATTGGAGATTCGAGTTACTTTCATGTGCTTGAGGACTTTGAAGGTGACGCTTTGGAATTTACCCCATGTAAAGTGACCGTTCTTCACCAGTCATTGCCAAACTATGCCTGTGATCAGCTTTATAACAGGTGTGTTATTCAACTAGGCCAAAGAAATATGCTATAAAGTCTCTGGGAAAGATTCTTTTACTACTTAAAACCTCAAACAGATAATCCCCTTTACGTGTAGTTACTGTATCAGAAACTGATGCAAAACACAGCAGCAGACATACTGTTACCATCCTATGATATTTTCCTCTTAATTGAAAGGTAAAACAAACAAGCAGACAACCTAAGATTTTCCTGACCACGCTGAGCAACTAATCACCTCTGGAGACCAACCTCTCCACAGACTTCCATTTCCAATGGTCTTTCCTTTCTCTGTACATTTGACTTTCAATCTTTTCAGACTGAAAAACATTTTACCACTGTGTTTAGTGACAAACTGTCATCATTTTCATTTTTCCAATAATGTCACTGAAACCTTGCCTTTCACCGAACTTAAAATTCCTGTCAACAGTTTTCATTCTTTCTCTTTCTTTTTCCTTTCTCTTTCTTTCTTTTTCTTTCCTTCCTTCCTTCTTTTACTATTTCTTCTTCTTCTTCTTTTTTTTTTTTTAACTTTTCACACTTCAAAAGATCTCTCAAATTGATTTTTTTGGCCCCCACTATTTCTGGTGAAAAGTCAACACAATTTATTATCTATTTATTATTTATGTACTCTGTACATAAGATGTCTTTTTCTTCCATGGATCTTGTTGAGGCTTAGTTTAAGGCTTTTTTGGGGGGATAAGTTGAGAGTAGATCCCATTCTAGGATGGTGTTTCTCAACCTCAGCATTGCTGACATTTTAGGCCAGATAACTTTTTGTTGTGGCGGCTCTTTAATGCAAAGGAGGATGGTTATCAACATCCTTGGCCTCTGCCCTCAAGATGCTAGTAGCACTTCATTATTTGTGACAATCAAAAATATCTCCAGACATCACCAAACATTATTCAGTCCAGATATTGTTCACTCATTGACAAACCCACCTGATTTCCCAACTCTCCCAGTGGGAATCACTGCTCTAGGACATGGTCTCTACTCTTAATACACGGTGGTCTTTCTGCCATCTCAGATGGATACCATGTTACAATTAAATAAAAATTGATACTGGACATGAAAATTCCCAGAGCAAAAACCATTTAATCCACATAAGCAAAATTTATTTTATGAATGTATGCAAAACTTAATTTAGGTTTTCTTATAAATACTTTGATACATGTAAAAGAACTTAAGTTAGCTTCCTAAAAATGGTATA
Organism: Lontra canadensis; assembly: GCF_010015895.1. Lineage (NCBI taxonomy): Eukaryota > Metazoa > Chordata > Mammalia > Carnivora > Mustelidae > Lontra > Lontra canadensis. The sequence goes on along the minus strand of NW_022631046.1, from coordinate 720,366 downwards.
AAATAATCACTTAACCAAATATCCAGTTGTCAAGAAATCTTCATTGTAACAACCAAACGTTGTGAAGTCTAAACAGCTTCCTCATTCTCACTTTATAAGCCATCCTGTATTCATGTACCTGAGTTTCATATCAGTTTTGAATTTGAAAGCTCCCAGTTCATGAACTGTTCTTACATGCATGAAAAAAAAAAAAAAAAAAAAAACCTTGTTAAATAGTACTCAATTTGGTGGTTTTAATTTTGCTATTTCTGGATTTTTTATAAATGTTAGTAAGTTCTGACAATTCTAGGTGGGCCAGGACTCAAATCTTTCCATTTTTGTTTTTACCAATATAATAATGCCAGCCCAATGTGGTGTCTCTCTTCTGGTTTTGACCTGGTTGTTTCCACTTTTTGGAAACTTTCTGGAAAGACTCAATTCATCATACTCCCTGCATATATAGCCCACTTCTCAATCATGGTATTGCATAATCTCTTGGATGTGGTTCTGAGAACCCCTCTGTTTGTAATCCCTCCTCTTTCACATATTCTAGCTCACAGATCTGATCATTGCTCCATCAACTCAACAGTATCACTGGGTTCTATAAACTACCTTTCCAAAATGTGGTCAGAAAACTGACCCTAGGGAGCAAGTTGGACGTTCATGCTGAAGTTCACTTTGTAGACTTCCCTTTTCTTAGAGTTGTAGTGCTACTTTGCTTCTGACTTGAAAATAATTTCAATATATATATTGTCCAGTTTAAAACTGTTTACAATGAGAGACCTAGTCAGACAACAGTTACTGCATCATTTCCAAAAACATATTGTTTATTTAGATTTATTATTTGCTCAAATTTTCTTCATATAAGAATATTATTGAGTTTTTTATATTTTCAATAGAAAATGCAAAAATGATTAATATACATCAAAGTTGTATAATTTTTATTATTAGCAATTTGATTATAAGCAATTGTCCTTTCCTGGATCTTCTCTCTTTAATTGTGTATAACTGGCTTCAAAGAAAGCATTTTATCTTTTCAGTAACTCTATATCAAAATCTCCTTTTTTCCCTCCAATTCTTTCTAGTTCTTGATGCCAAAACCCTCCATCTATTGGATAGTATAAGAACAATTCTTCTTAATCTCTCATTTGTCTATCCTATGGAAGAGATAACAAGAAAGGAAGATTTCTTATTCTTTCCTACTCTCCCTCTTCAAAAGGAAAATGGAAAGCATTTCTCAGACCCACTAAAACAGAACCTCAAATATGTTTCTTCTCACTGTAAGACCATATTTTCTCACATAACCTCTACTAAGAAATGAAAAAGACATTCTTGCTAATTAGAATTTTGCCTTGTTTCTAACAGAAAATGCCTACTGCTAATTAAACTTTAAGAAGCTATCCCAGCAAAATTTCAGCTGCAGTTTCCTTAGACTTCTTTTTTTTTTTTTTTTAAGATTTTATTTATTTGACAGAGAGAGATCACAAGTAGGCAGAGGGGCAGGCAAAGAGAGAGAGAGGAGGAAGCAGGTTCCCCACTGAGCAGAGAGCCCGATGTGGGGCTCGATCCCAGGACTCTGAGATCATGACCTGAGCTGAAGGCAGAGGCTTAACCCACTGAGCCACCCAGGCGCCCCTACCTTAGACTTTTTAACTTTACCCTATCTCTTGCAATATACCTAAATGTTGGGATATAGTTTTGAAGAAGTAAATTGACCTTATTAAAATTTTAAATCAGTATTTTCTCAGTCTGCTGCTTGAAGCAAAGCACGGATTTGGTTTCTTAAATGATCCTTTAATCTCATAAGGATAACCAAGACATGAAAATAGGTAATTTAGGAAGAAATAAAAAGTGAAAAGAGGAAGTTCTAAGTGGGTGGGAATTATGGTAAAACTTTCAAGTTGAATGTGTGTTATGTCATGAAATCATTTAAAAGTCTATGTTAGGGGGAAGAGATTTACCCAGGATTAGGGAGAAGAACAGAATGTTTCCTTTTGAGTGTAGAGGTGATATGAGGGACAATATTCAAAAACTATTTGAAATTTAAGTTTCTTTTATCATGCTTTAGTTTCTAACAAATATTTGCCAGACAACATATGAATTGCTGCCGTATCGTGTTATGGAGCAAAGAGGTTCATTTTGAAGGCAAAGGTATAAATCCCAGCTCTAAAACAAAACATTTATGAGAATGGACTCCATTTATTATTCATAAAATGCAAAAGCATTGATACAAAAAAATGCCCAAGATAAAATATAAAGTATTCAGCACAATGTGGTATGGAGTGGTTACATATTTTATGAAGTTTGCTACCATTTTTGTGAATTAATTGACTTATATACTCTATAGAGAGGACATAAATCCTAGGAAAAATTTAGTTCGTAAGTAAAAATTATTTTTATAATTTCACTCTAATTCTATATCAAATGAGAATTAAGGAAGTTACTTTATTAGTATTTATATCTCAGTATCACCTATTTGATATTAAAAACATCTGAGTCTAAACCTATGTACACAAAAATAAAGAGTAATTCTTATTAAGTATGTATTCTATAAATCCACAGAAGAATAATATAAACACAAGGAAATGTAATCTATTGATTAGCAGTCCAAATCATATTATCATTGATCCTAAATTTTTTATAGTTTCTTCCAGGTAACCCCTTCCAAAACATTTATTAACTACAAAGAGAAAAAGAATATATAGCTTGGAAGACTGGAAAATCCAATCCTAATTAATGATCAATACTAACATCACCAGAAATGGAAAACATTGTCATTCTGAGTCAATTCATAAAATGTGGTATTTTGACAGGAGATACTTTGAATCTAAATAAATATCTCATTCATCATCATGTTCTGAATTAATTAATTTATGTCAGTACAAATTCATAGACCCTTATTTTATTGAGAAATATATAATCTATTGCTATAATTTTATTTTGATACTTTAAGTGTCTCTGTTTTGGTCAGTGGGAGAACTTTTGACCTATTTCTGGGTCCTTTTGGCATGAATAAGTTATTCTCTAAACACTTTGTTATTTTATGTCAAAACTAAATGTTCTAGGCTTTTTTGTATTTTCCCTGACTCACACTTGGAATCAACAGTTTCTCTGCCTGGGTGGCTCAGTGGGTTAAGGCCTCTGCCTTCCCCTCAGGTCACGATCCCAGGGTTGTGGGATCAAGCCCCGCATCAGGCTCTCTGCTCAGCAGGAGCCTGCTTCCTCCTCTCTCTCTGCCTGCTTCTCTGCCTACTTGTAATCTCCGTCTGTCAAATAAATAAATGAAATCTTTAAAAAAAAAAAATTTCCCAAAGGAATCTTGGGCTTTTTTTTTTTTTTTTTTTTTTAGTGGAGTTGATAAAACCATGTTCTGGGCTTATTACTTATTACTAATTTGTGCTTATTAACTTTGTGATGTCAGTAGATAAAGCTGATGAATAAATACATACATTTATACTTATTTCTCTGCCTATTTATATCACACTGAGAGCACCAATATTAATTCAAAACCACAGAGCTTACTAGCCTTCTCTCTCTCTCTTAAATTTCTAACTCTGTAATCAGACAGTGAGAAGTCTCCCATTATATACAATGCATTTACTTTTTTGAATGGCCCTCCTATTCATAATCAAATTCTCATATTGCCTTATTACATAGATGTCAGTTGGATTCTGACATCCTGTGCTAGGCTGCTACCTCAGGAGGTACCTGAATACCCTCCTTAGCTCTGATCCTCATCCTTTACCCTTGGCTGGGCAGCCTCACTCCAGATCACCTCAGCTCTGAAACCCCATGCCATCTGCCCTTCCATGAGACAAGTTCTTCATCTTGCTTGGGCTGACTCTTGTGTTAGATGACGTCCATTTTGGATGTATTCCTCACTTAAAGCTGGCTGTGCATTAACACTCTGGACTACTGTGATTCTCCTAAACCCAGATACATACAATGTTCAGCACTGCTAAAAGCCTGCAGGATTAAATTGCTTAGGAAAGAAAAAGAGGAAAAACAGAAGAGAAGGAAATAAACTAAAAAGAAAAAAAAAGACAAAGAAGAAGCTTCGGTTTCTTTTTTATGTCATTTTTTTCCTAAATATAGGACATTTGTACTAATAGCCTAAACTAAATTCTAAAACATATATTCAATCATTCATCTAATACTAATGTGTATTTATGACTTCTTATGCAATTGCTTCCTTCTCTTGAAGAACTTACACTAAAAGATAAAAAATGTGTATTAGAAAAAGAGCGATTTTTGTGATTTCCAGGACTTTTAATTATTAATTTTAAATCCATTATAGTTCAACTTTTGTTTATGTGTGCTTGTGTGTTAGTGAATTAAATAATATGCAGACCTAGAATATGGAATTCTGTTTGGCAACATGGGATTCATTAGTTAGACATAAAAGAGAAACCATTATATGTTAATTATATATACCATATGTTAAGTGCTTATTATATGACACAATTTTATAGATCCTTTAAATAAACTGTGTTAATTCTCACAATGAACTCATATTCTTTTATAGATGTAGAAACAGATTCAAATTCAGTTTAAGTAATGACTTTTACTCTGGGAAGAGGTAGTAGACACAACTTTTACTATTCCTACCAGTTAGTACAAATAAAATCTGTGGCCATTATATATAAAATAAACATAAGAAGACTCTAGAAGTGAAAAAATGAAGCAAATTGACCAGGGACTTTGGAATCTGATGAGTAATATAGTGCTGAGTTCCCCAGATTTTCTTTTTGCCTCATATATCCCAGACATAGAGCTAAAGAAGCTAGCAATCCAGAAATGCCAACAAGAAGAGACAAATGTGCCATTTCTAACCAAACAGCCAGGAAAGATAGATAATAATGTCTATACCCATTCAAACAGATCTTAAAAAAAAAAAAAAAAAAGTGGCCCCATGACTACATATACCAGAAAAGGTTTGGTGGTGAGCCTAGAATTTCATTCTTTCAAGGTTAGAATACCACATCCTAGCTCAAAATGAATCATGAACCTATGAGTAAGTCATAAAACTGTAAAACTTTTAGAAAGAAACATAAAAGGAAATCTTTTAGATCTAAGAGTAGACAAAGTTTATAGATTTGATACCAAAAGTACAATCCAAAAAAGGAAATATTACTAAATCAGAGTTCATAAAATTAAAAAAAAACAAAACACTTTTGTTTTGGTAAATAGTTTGTTAAAAAGATTAAAAGATAAGCTACACACTGGGATAAAATATTTGCATATCAATTTTTCTGGCCAAAGCCTAATATTTAGAACATAAAAAGAACTTTCAACTCAATAGGAAAACAATAAAATTACAAAATGTGCATAAACATTTTACTGAAAAAGATATACAGATAACAAGAAAGCACATTAATAGTTGTTCACCATTATTTGCTACTAGTGAAATGCAAATATAAACCACAATGAATCAAAAATCTCCCAACAAAGAGAAGTCCAGAACGAGATTGTTTTACAGGTGAATTCTACCAAATATTTAGAGAGTTAATACCTATTCTCAACTATTCCAAAAAATAGGAGGAAGAAAACCTTCTAAATGTATTCTATGAAGCTGGGACTCCTGGGTGGCTCAGTTGGTTAGGCAGCTGCCTTCAGCTCAGGTCATAATCCCAAGGTCCTGGGATTGAGTCCTGCAATGGGCTCCTTGCTCAGCAGGAAGCCTGCTTCTCCCTCTGCCAGCTCTGCCTGCTACTCCCCCTGCTTGTGCTGTCTCTGACAAATAAATACATAAAATCTTTTATTAAAAATGTATTCTATGAATTAACAATCCTGACACCAAAACCAGATAGGCACCAGGCACATTACAAAACAAAACAAAACAAAAAAACAAACAATACAAACAAAAACTACATGTCAATATCTCTGATGAAGACAGCTGCAAAAGTACTCAACAAAATATTAGCAAACCAAATTCAACAATATTTTAAATGGATCATTCACCACCATCAAGTAGAATTTATTCCAGCATGCAAGGATGACTCAATATCCACAAATCAATTAGTGTGATACATCACATTAAAAAAAATGGAGGATAGAACCATATGATCATTTCAATAGATGCAGGAAAAGCATTTGACAAAATTTAACAATTCATAAGAACTCTCAACAAGGTGGGTTTAGAGGGAACATACCCCACATAATAAAGGCCATATATGAAAAATCCATAGTTAACATCATATTCAATGATTAAAAGACTGAATTTTTTCCTTTAAGATGAGAAGCAAGACAAAAATGTTCCCTCTTGTCACTTTTATTCAACATAAGAGTGGGAATCCTAGCCACAGCAATTAGACAAGGGAAAGAAATAAAAGGGATCCAATTTAGAAGGAAAGAATTATTAGTATTTGCAGATGACATGATACATATAAAACCCTAATGACTTCACCAAAAAACTATTAAAACTAGTAAATGCATTCAGTAAAGTTGCAGGATGCAAAATTAATATGCACAAAATGTGCACTTCTGTACATTTTTCCAAAGATATGAAAACTTACATTCACAAAAAAATCTATACATTTACACCAGCTTTATTTGTAAATTTGTAAATCCTAAACTAGAAATAACCCAGATGTTTTTCAATTGGTCACCGAGTAAAAAAACTGTGGTCCATCTATACCATGGAATGATACTCAGCAATAAAAACAAGCTGATCTATTATACACAAAACATCCTCAATGAATTTTCAGATAATTACGCTGAGTGAAGAAAGCAATCCAGAAGAGGACATACCGTATTATTTCTATACATAACAATCTCAAAATGACAAAATCGTAGAAATGGAGTACACATTAGTGGTTGCAGGTACGAAGAATGGTAGAAGAAAACTGGGTGTGTAGAATGGAATGAATGTGGCCATGAAAGGGCATCATGAGGTTTTTTTGTGGTGATGAAAATGTTTTGTATCTTGACAGTATCAATGTCAATATCCTGGATGTGATATTGTACTATGGTTTTGCAAGACATTACCATTGAGGGGAAAGGGATACATAGTGCATGGAAGTTGTCTTATTTCTTACATCTGCATATGATTCTACAATTAATTCCAAGTAAAACGTTTAAAAATAATAAAAAATAAAAGTTAAGTCAGTAGGGGCTCCTGGGTGGCTCAGTCGGTTAAGCTTCTGCCTTCAGCTCAGGTCATGATCCGTGGGTCCTGGGATCAAGTTCTACATCCCACCCCTTGCTCAGTGGGGAGCCTGTTTCTTCCTCTCCCAGTTCCCCTGAGTGTGCTGTCTCATTCCCTCTCTCAAATAAATAAAATCTTAAAAAAAAAAAAAAAAGTTAAGTGAGTGGTAGAGTTGTACTACCTGTTTCCAGATCCCACTCTTTACACTACACTATAGTAACCTGAACCATTTTGTCCCATCTCTGTATGGCCTCAGTTTGTTGTTAACCAAAAAAAATGCTTTCTTTTGTTTTGCTTTCATTTTCTAATAGTATGAGAATATTTTCTAGCATCTTTAATTTAGATATTCCTTACAGTTAACTCCAATAAGTAACATACAACTATAAAATTTTATGATTTAATGTGTACATAATCTGGAAATTTTGTGGAAAAAAGGTTATCATCTCAGAGAGTTCATGGAGATTAAATGGATGGGCAATGATTTGCCCCCATGTGAGATTATGTTACATCACCCTTCTTCAGATTCATTTCATACCAATGCTATTTCCAAGCAAGGAAAATACTTTACACCAGTACTTGGACTATTAACTCTAATTAAAGTAAAGACTTTATTTATTTATTTGAGAGAGAGAGACAGAGCAAGAGAGAGAGAGAGAGAGAGAGAGAGCACCAGCAAGGAGAAGTGCAGAGAAGACTCCTCACTGAGCAGTGAGCCTGCCGGGGGTTTCAACCCCCAGATTCTGGGATCATGAGCCCAGCAGAAGGCAGATGCCCAAATGACTAAGCCACCCAGGCTCCTGAAAATTTCTGACTTAAAAAGAAAAATCCTTGAGGTGCATGGGTGGCTCAGTCAGTTAAGCGTTTGACTCTTGATCAGAGTGAATTAGGTTTCTCCAGAGAAACATTGCCAATAGTGTGTGTGTGTGTGTGTGTGTGTGTGTGTGTGTGTGTGTGTAAAGATTTGTTTTAAGAAATTGGTTCATGCAAATATGGAGGCTTAGAAGTACAAAATCCATAGGGTTGGCTGGTAGGCAGAAAACACAGCAAAGAGCCAATGTTTCAGTTCAAGTCTAAAGAACCTCTGCCTGTGTAGAATTCAGAAAAAGTCAGTTTTGCAGGTGAAGTCTGGACAGTCTGCTGGAGAATTTCCTCTTGCTCTGAGGAGGAGAAGCTTTTTATTTTATTCCGGTTTTCAACTGATCAGACAAACCTCACCCTCATTATGGAGAACAGTCTGCTTTTTTTCAAAGTTCACCAACTTAAATGCAAATCCTATTCAAAAATAAGCTCAAGGAAACAAAAATCTGGCTCTGTGGCCCCAGACAACTGACACATAAAATTAACCATTACACAGGGCAATTGCTTTAAGTAAGAGGAGGATATTAATACTCAAAACTATAGAAAATTTCACTTTACTTAGAGTAGTTAAAAGCCTATGTGAAAGACTGAGAAAAAAGGGATTCTGTAGGAATTCAGTGTTATATTTGTAGAAGATACAAAACTGAATAGAAAATATGCTTTGATCTGTGGGACAGAAAATTCTTCTCATTTGCCCACCAAGTTTAATTTTATGAAATAGTATTATCAGCAAACTTGTAAAATCCCTTACTTACTATGTACCAAGCATTCTCTTAGGTGTTTCATATATATTAACTGATTGAGTTATTGTAATAGATCAGGAGGAAAGATTTCTCACCAACCCTTTTTAAAGATGAGGCAACTAAAGCACAAACAGTTCACAAAATTTGCAGTATGTTACAAAACTTAATCAATCTCATATTTTATTTTGAACCCAGGCCATCTAGTTTTAGAGACTGTGTTCTTTTTTTTCTTTTTTTTTTTTTTTTTAAGATTTATTTATTTATTTGAGAGAGGGAAGGGGAGGGGCAGAGGGAGAGAAACTCCAGCTGACTCCCTGCAGGCGCCCCTAGAGTCTCTGTTCTTAACCACTATCCTCTAATGTCCTTCATTAATAGAACTGAGATGTTCACACTGAGTTTGAATCTGCTGTTTTAATAGGATGCCAGTAGGCTGTCGTGGAAGAATTGTTTGTGAGGTAAAGTCAGAAAAACCATCTCTGACTCTATCTTCTCATCTGTCAGAGGACAATAACTACTGTGTTGGGTTATGAGGACAAAAGATAAACTAACCATCACAGTGTTTGGCATGAAATAGGACATGATAATTTATTTTCCTTCTCTTGTCTCTGTCTGCCTTCCTCCTAACAACTTAGAACTCTTGCTTAATTTTTCTGTAGCTGTTCCTAAGTGTTCTGAGAAAGAAGTAGATATTAGTGAAGTCAGAATTTCAAAACAAAGGACTAGAGAATGTTTTGGCTGTGCAATATCTGATATAGGAGTATATATTATTGGAATAATATGACTCAGGTTAAAATAGTATTAAAAATGTTAACGGCATAAAACCAAAAAATTCTATTCTCAATCTGCAGATTACTTATCTCCTATGTCAAATGAACAATAATATGATATACTGTAGGCTTTTATCTATAGCTAAATTAACATGATGAAGGCTTTAACCCAAAAAATTCACCTATGTCAATATATTTATTACATTTCAAATAATTTTTTATTTGATGAATAAAACCTTGATGAAGGTTAAGTCATAAATATGTACATAATATATTTAGCACACACATACACATATATAGCAGTAGATAGATATGATAAATAGACAGGTGAATTGATAGATTATTTTCTGTAGACTAGCACATAGCAATGAGATTATTTATTCCTTGATAGTTTAAAAGTACTTCTGAACAAAATTGATTAGGTCTAAAGCCATTTTCATCTAAAATATTTCTCATTTTTCTCCTGACCATGATTTATTCTTTCTCCTAAATATATAGCCAATTTTGTATTTTAATAAAAATTCTATTTATTCCCACTATATGTGTCATAATATTTAGTATAGCTTTATATAATAATTAATTAATAAAATTTTCACTTCTTTTTTAATAGTAGCCTTATTTTTTAAACTTAAATTAGCTAATAAAATTAAAAAAATAAATATACAATTAAAGACATTAAACAGACGATAACAGACATTATCCTGTTTTGCTTAAACAGGATAGCAAAACTGTCCTGGTAAAAAAATGTATTTTTAGATTTGGGACCAGCCTTTGCTTTAATTTAGTTCAAATTGAACTTGATCAACAAACAAATTTCCTTAAGGTTTCAGCCATATTGATACATGAGCTCCTATTTCATTATTCAGATGGGATCATCTGAGTATATTTTTGGAAAGCAGTTATCCATCTATGCCTATATCACCCTCTTGTCCACAGTTTCTCTTACCGGTTTCTTGTTCTTTGTATCTTTTATTTTTTTTTTTTGTTTGTTTCTATCACCATTAATATAGACCTTCTTCAACAATTTCTGTTCTTTCTCAGAGAGTTTGTTTCTGTTTTCTTTCTTTCCTTCTTCCTCCCTCCCTCACTCCTTCCTTTTCCTTCCCTCCCTCCCTTCCACCCTTCTTTCCTTTTCCCCACAAGTCACCAAAGACTCACTTGAACCATCTCAAACAAGTGGTTTTTATTTGGGTACACACTGTAGTCTCACAGAAACCCACAAAAAGGCCAAAACACATCCAGGTCTCTTATGGAGTGCAGCTGTGAATTTAATAGCCACCAGGAATTCAAGTTTCTATTTCTCACGGGCCTGAACTCCTCTCAGTTTTTACATATCCTCTCCTTTCTGGGTATCTGAACTCTTTATATATTTTTCATTTCAAGTTCTCAAGAGAAACTGGCTCAGTCTTGGTTTCCAAATTCTGAGTTTCCAAAAGATAAATTTAATTGCCCTAGCTCATACTTTTATCAGGGCTTCAAAATTCATAAAAAGTGAAACACTCCTCCTCTTCATATTTTACATTAAAAGAGCTATAGCCTCTGTATTTTTTATGTATATCACTTACATCTCTTCCTCTCTTGCCATATTTATGACATTTCTCTTTTCCAGATGCCCCCTGCCTCTAGCCCTACTATTTGAATACTTTCCACCTGTTTTCATACTGCACCTTCTCACTGCCACATTGCATCTTCCAAGATGCCACATATGTAGTCTTCATAACTCTAAGGGATTAAGATTATGTCTCTGTAGGATTTTGATGATAATAGGGGAGAAGATCAAAGACAAATGATTGGAAAAATTTCAGACCTTGGATCAAATAGGCCAGATGTGGAATCTTGGTTTCCATCAATTGTTTACCACTAATAATGTTGCTTACTTTCTGAAAGCTGTAGGTTCTTTATCTGAAAACTATGGATTTCTGCAGTTAGCATACCAAAAATTATCCAAGGAAGAGGCCAAGAAACCTGAAAAAATGCCATGTTCCTTCATGAATTTGCAAGACCCCAGAGACTGACTCTTGACCTTATAGCTAAGAAATTTGATTTGTCAGCACACTCAGCATGATTTCAACATGACTCCTTCTGTAATAGTATTGCTAGTTTTTCACATAATTACCATTTTTCAGATAGGTTGTTCTTTTCATAATATTTATTGGACATGAAAATAAAATCTAAGTGCTAAATAGGGAAATATTATAACAGATATTTATACTAAAATATTACATTTGTGAGTGCCAGAATGCCACTGAGGTTAACTGTTCTATCTGTTTATCATTCTGAAAAAGTATTTTCAGCTTGGAATGAGAACAAAGCTTTCTTCAGAGTTTTTCCGGTATGGGTATGTTTTGTGCTATTGTGGCATTTGAACAGTAATATGCTGTGGTAAGTCAAAACTCTAGTGGTTGTCATCAGTGGGAAAGGTGGTGTAGAGGAAATTAACTTGAGGCAAGGAAATAATAATGTACTGCAACATGGATTTTCATTTTTATTTAGACAGTAATTTTCTGAGTCAATAATGGCACTTGTGGTGCCATTCATTGGAGATCTTGTTTCAACAAAATTTCCAATTACAGATGTTATTAATTTCCTTCAGAAGCCACAGACAACAACGTATTGCAAGATTGTTGATTTCTCTCTCTTATAATATTTTACAACATTTTATTTTGAGGGAAGAAAAGGCAAAATAGAAAATCTAGAAACAAGTGATTACCATGAAAACTGAGTACTTATTCTCTTGTGCAAAATTCTACTTTCCAATTCAAAATCCAATTTTATGGTAACTGAAAATGAACAATCAAAATATATTTTCTCATGTGGATCCTCGTATCTTGTGCCCTACATGTTACCCTCCTATTCATGTTACAAATTTCATTTGGTTTTTGATTAAAAAAATACCAATTAATAACCTAGACAGAGTAATATTACTCAAAATTTATATATAACATAAGGCAATTTAAATTTTACACAGAAAAGATCTTTAGAAATATTTTTAAAACTTTAAATGTTTTTTAAGTAGCAAATGTTTACTTATGTGACTATAAGAAAAAAAAAAACTCTTACAATTTTCAGAAAAGCTACTATCTCTGATACTTTTCAGTATCAGTCACATATTTATGGGCTGCCATTTCCACTAAGCTGGCTAGCTGTTCATATTTATTTATGTCTAGAACAGAGACAAACTATTAGGACATCTACTACATGCAAATTTGTCTTTTGGCCATTGGGTGAAATCAAACTGTTGTAACATCTGGTCTGGAACTACTACCATCCAAGACAGAGAGAGACAGACAAAATGGCCTCAGGTAATCTGCATACGCACTTAGGATTCTGAAACTATGGACTGAATGTATGAAAAGATAAATTCCTCATGTACTTGAAAGTTGTTCTATAGAATACAGGAGAAACAGGCAATGTTCTAGTATTGAATGGCAGGTATTAGAAGAGAGTTTTTTCCAAGTACAACTGGAGTTGGCTATATGTCCCCATAAATCAGGCTTCAAATTGAACAAACGTCCAGTGAAGAGATAAATTGGAATGAATCCATCAAAGTAAGATCAAAATTCAGGAGTGGAGAAAGGAATGTCTATGATCCATGCCTTCTTTGTTTTGGATACCATAAATGGTATAGAAAGAGCTGTCAAGATACAAGCATGTGTACTGGGAAGTCCTTACATCCCTTTCTGCCATAATTGGAAAAGTATAAACTATGAAGAAAGATTGGTAATGACAGAAAAGTTTAGTTAAAAGAGAAAATCCATTAAATGGAAGCTATAGTATCAAAAAAGATGGTTAGAAAATCTTACTATAACACCAAATGAAAGATTCAGGATAAGTTCTCATGGTCTGGATTTATTTAAATCCTATAGTCAGTGAACAATCAGGCAAGTGGGAATGGCACCAGATATTATTAAAAAAGGGCCCTACTTAGATGCGGGTGTGCGTGTCTTTATATTGTCAACACCTGCAGGCACTGGATGCTTCAGTGTTTGCTCGAAGCCTCTGTTCTCAGAAAGTTCACGCTGCAGACTGCTGGTCAGAATGCCTCAGGAAGCAGGTCCTGTAAAAAGTTAAACCTAATTGGTTTTCTCCATATTCCAGAGTTGAGGTGACATCAGAACTGAGGCAGTGGTGACTTCTGATTGCTCAGAAGTGTTCCAGGGTGCACCTTGCCTGGATCGCGGTTGATATATTCAACTATACTTCCCCTCAACCACCTCTCACCAAAATGACTAGGAGGAGGAACACCCAACAGAGGAAACATTCAGAGACTGTGCCCTCTCCATCAGAACTATTGGATATGGACATAAACAGTATGTCAGAAAAGGAATTCAGGGTAGCAATTATCCAGGCAATGGCTAGGATGGAGAAAAACATTAGTGACAACACAGAATCTCTAAGGACAAAAGTGAAAGCTGCCCAGGGAAGAAGTTAAAAAATACTGTCAATGAGATCCAATCTAATCTAAATACTCCTACAGCTAGGGTAACTGAGGCAGAAGACAGATTTAGTGATCTAGAGGACAAATTGATAGAGAAAAAGGATCAGGAGGAGGCATGGAAGAAAAAACATAGAAGCCATGAAAACAGAATTAGGGAAATAAAGGACGCCATGAAACATTCCAATGTCAGAATTATTAGGATCCCTAATCCTTTAGGATTAGTATTATTAGGGGTGGGTGGAGAAAGAGAAGACTAGAAGATATAGTTGAACAAATTCTGGATGAACATTTTCCCAATCTGGGGAATGGAACCAGCATTCGTGTCCTAGAGGTAAAAAGGACACCCCGCAACATCAATGAATCTAGAAGGACCTCAAGACACTTAATTGTGAGACTGACAAATCATAATTTTAGACAAGAGCTTCCGAGGGCAGCTAGGATGAAGAGATTCCTTATGTACAGAGGAAGGTCCATCAGAATAATGCCAGACAAGTCCACAGAAACCTGGGAAGCCAGAAAGTGTTGGAAAGACATACTCAGAGCACTAAATGAGAAGAACATGCAGCCAAGAATACTTTATCCAGCAAGGTTGACATTTAAAAATGGATGGAGAGATAAAGAGCTTCCAAGACCGGCAAGGTTTAAAAGAGTATGTGACCTTTAAGCTGACACTACAAGGAATATTAAGGGGGGTTCTATATAAAAAAGAAAGAACCCAAGAGTGACATAGAACAGAAATTCACTAAGACAATCTATAGAAACAAGGACTTCATAAGGCAATGTGATGTCAATAAAAACGTATCTTTCAATAATCACTCTCAACATGAATGGCCTAAATGCTCCCATTAAATGGCATAGGGTTGCAGATTGGATAAAACGACAGGACCCATCCATATGTTGTCTACAAGAGACCTATTTGGAACTTAAGGATACATCCAGACTGAAAGTGAAGGAATGGAGAAGCATCTTTCATAGCAATGGGTCTCAAAAGAAAGCTGGGATAGTGCTTCTTTTATCAGAAAAATTAGATTTTCAACTAAAAACTGTAGCGAGAGATAAAGCAGGACACTACATCATCCTTAAAGTGTCTATTCACCAAGAAGATCTAACAATTGTAAATATTTATGCCCCCTATAAGGGAGCAGCCAACTACATAAGACAACTGTTAATCAAGATAAAGAGTCACATTGATATGAATACATTAATAGTAGGGGATCTTAACACACCATTCTCAGTAATAGATCATCCAAGCAGAAAATCAATAAAGAAACAAGAGTGCTGAATGACACTTTGGACCAGATGGACCTCATAGATACAGATACAGAACATTCCACCCTAAAACAACAGAATACTCATTCTTCTTGAGCACATATGGAATATCCTCCAGAATAGACCACATACTGGATCACAAATCAGGGCTCAATGGGTACCAAAAGATTGAGATTATTCCCTGAATATTCTCAGACCACAATGCTTTGAAACTGGAACTCAACCATAAGAAAAAGTTTGGAAGGAATGCAAATACTTGGAAGCTAAAGACCACCCTGCTTAAGAATGCTTGGATCAACTAGCAAATCAAAGAACTTAAACAATTCATGAAAACCAATGAGAATGAAGACACATTGGTCCAAAACCTATGAGATATGACAAAGGTGGTCTTAGGGGGAAAATACATAGCCATTCATGCCTCACTCAAAGAATCTGAAAAATCCAGAATACACCAGCTCTCTTTACACTTTAAAGAACTGGAGAATCAACAAAAAATTAAGCCAACCCCACACAATGAGGTTCTCATTCCACACAATGAGAAGGGAAATATCAAGATTAGAGCAAAGATCAATGAGATAGAAACTAGAGATACAGTAGAACACATCAATGAAACTAGAAGCTGTTTTTTTTGAAAGAATCAATAAGATCAATAAACCATTGGCCAAACTAATCTAAAAGAAAAGAGAGAGGACACAAATTAATAAAATTACGAGTGAAAAGGGAGAAATCACGACTAACACCAAGGAAATAGAAACAATCATCAGAAATTATTATCAACAGTTATATGCCAATAAGTTAAGCAACCTATATGAAATGGATGCATTCCTGGAAACCTATAAACTTCCAAAACTGAATCAGGAAGAAATTGACAACATGAATAGACAGATTATCTATGAATGATATTAAAGCAATGACTAAAAACCTCCCAAAAAACAAGAGCCCTGGACCTAATGGATTCCCTGGAGAATTCTACCAAACATTCAAAGAAGAAATAACACCTACTCTCTTGAAGCTGTTTCAAAAAATAGAACAGAAGGAAAACTTCCAGACTGTTTTTATGAAGCCAGCATTACTCTGATCCCCAAACCAGGCAAAGACCCCACCAAAAAGGAGAGCTTCAGACCAATATCCCTGATTAATAAGGATGCCAAGATTCTCAACAAGATCCTAGCAAATAGGATACAATAGTAAATTAAAAAGATTATCCACCATGACCAGGTGGGATTTATCAATGGGATGCAAGTATGGTTCAATATTTGCAAATCAATCAATGTGATAGAACAAATCAATAAGAGAAGAGAGAAGAACCACATGGTCCTCTCAGTTGATTCATATAAAGCATTTGACAAGATACAGCATCCATTCCTGATTAAAATTTTTCAAAGGAAAGGGATTAAGGGAACATTCCTCAACTTCCTAAAATCCAAAAACCCACAATGAATATCATCCTCAATGGGGAAAAGCTGAAAGCCTTCCCATTGAGATCAATAATACGACAAGGATGTGCACTCTCCCACTCTTATTCAACATAGTACTAGAACTCCCAGCAACAGCAATTAGACAACAAAAAGAAATAAAAGGTATTCAAATAGGTAAAAAATAAGTCAAACTCTCTCTTCACAGATAACATGATACTTTATATGGAACATCCAAAAGACTCCACACCCAAACTACTGGAAGTAATATAGCAATTTAGTAATGTGACAGAATACAAAATCAATGTATAGATAGCAGTTGCTTTCTTATACACTAACAATGAAAATATAGAAAGGTAAAGTAGAGAATCGATTCCATTTACTATAGCACCAAGAACCATAAGATACCTGGGAATAAACCTAACCAAAGAGGTAAAGGATCTGTACTCTAGGAATTACAGAACACTCATGAAAGAAATTGAAGAAGACACAAAAAGATGGAAGACCATTCCATGCTCATGGATCAGAAGAATAAACATTGTTAAAATGTCTATACTGCCTAGAGCAACCTACACTTTCAATGACATCCTGACCAAATTCCACTGGTATTTTTCAAAGAGCTGGAACAAACAATCCTGAAATTTGTATGGAACCAGAAAAGACCCTGCATTGCTAAGGAAATGTTGAAAAAGAAAAACAAAATTGGGGGCACCACGTTGCCTGATTTCAAGCTTTCCTACAAAGCTGTGATCACCAAGACAGCATGATACTGGTATAAAAATACACACATAGACCAGTGGAACAGAGTAGCGAGCCCATATATATACCCTCAACTCTATGGTCAAATAATCTTCGACAAAGCAGGAAAAAATATACAATGGAAAAAAGTCTCTTCAATAAACGATGCTGGGAAAATTGGACAGCTATGTATAGAAGAATGAAACTCAACCATTCTCTTACACCATACACAAAGATAAACTAGAAATGGACGAAAGACTTCAACATGAGGCAGGAATCCATCAAAATCCTAGAGGAAAACATAGGCAGTAACCTCTTTGACATCGGCCACAGCAACTTCTTTCAAGACATGTCTCCAGAGGCAAAGGAAACAAAAGCAAAAATGAACTTTTGGGACTTCATCAAAAACAAAAGCTTCTGCACAATAAAGGAAACAGCCAATAAAACCAGGAGGCAACCCATGGAATGGGAAAAGATATTTACAAATGACACTATGGACACAAAGCTGATATCCAAAATCTATAAAGAACTCTTCAAACTCGATGCACACAAAACAGATAATCCAGTCAATAAATGAGCAGAAGACATGAACAGACACTTCTCCAAAGAAGATATACAAATGGCTAACAGACACATGAAAAAATGTTCATCATTAGCCGTCAGGGAGATTCAAATCAAAACCACATTGAGATACCACCTTACACCAGTAAGAATGGCCAAAATCAACAAGACTGTAAACAACAAGTGTTGGAGAGGATGTGGAGAAAGGGAAACCCTCTTACACTGTTGGCAGGGATGCAAGTTGGTGCAGTCACTTTGGAAAACAGTGTGGAGATTCCTTAAGGAATTAAAAATAAAGCCACCCAGTAATGCAATTGCATTAGCATTTGTAATTGCATTACTGGATATTTACCCCAAAGATAAAGATGTAGTGAAAAGAAGGGTCATCTGTACCCCAATGTTCATAGCAGCAATGGCCACGGTTGCCAAACTGTAGAAAGAACCAAGATGCCCTTCAACGGGTGAATGAATAAAGATGTGGTCCATATACACTATGGAGTATTATGCATCCACCAGAAAGGATGAATACCCAACTTTGGTATCAAATAGATGGGACTGGAAGATATTATGCTGAGTGAAATAAGTCAAACAGAGAGAGTCAATTATCATATGGTTTCACTTACTTGTGGAGCATAAGGAATAACACAGAGGACATTGGAAGATGAAGAGGGGGTGGGACAAACCATGAGAGACTGTGGGCTCTGAGAAACAAACTGAGGGTTTTGGAGGGGAGGGGGCTGGGGGGTTAGGTGAGCCCCGTGGTGGGTATTAGTGAGGACACATGGAGCACTGGGTGTGGTGTATAAGCAATGAATTTTGGATCACTGAAAAAGAAAAGATATTATTAAAAAATTTAAAAATAATAATACAAGCTCCACAATGGGCAAGTGAAGGAGTTAAATCGGCCTAGGGATTTAAAGAGATTTATTTAGTGACTAACCCTTATTTTAGCTGTATAACCTAGTCCATGAAGGACTAAAATATTTTACTTGGACTGTTGATGTCAGCCACAGAGAGGGTATAATCTTTCTGGGATTATGATTTGCCTGAATAATAAACTATTGGAAATGATGCAAAAGTGAAACTTGTAATATTGTGTTACTTCTCCTTCTACCTCCCCTGTGATTTTTATAGTGTCCCTGTAATTGGTGTTCACTTTTTTTTTTTTAGTGTATCAGCTTAGTCTGAACATATTATATCAAATCTCTCAGGTTGGCAGTAATTTTGAATATTTAGACTGGACAGTGAGCCAAGCTGCTATGCCTAGTTTCACATAAATTTAAGATTTTACATTACAAAATATAAGGGGAAATGTGTTTCACATTCATGGAATCTTTATTCCATACCTAATTTTCAAATTTAGAGTCAAATGACACCTTTGGTAAGCACTGTGTTAACTTCTGCTTAACCAAATTTTCTTCTATTCTTAAATTTTATAAATGCTATTTTTGGAGTATTACAGATTTTGAAGACTTAGCTTGGATTCTGGGTTTCTTGAATGTATCTAGCTTTTTTCTTTTAAAAATATGAAAAATAACATTTATCACAATAATACATGAAATTTTATCATGCAGCATATCAAATAACTATGTCCGTGTCACCACCATGTAGGTTGGAAAGAAACTTGCCACCTGACAAAAAGTCCCTCATGTGTTTTTGCTTGATTTCACCTTCCATCTTCAAGAGTAACTACTATGCAAGCCTTTATGGTAAGTAGCTTCATACGTTGTATGTTTACCACCTACTACGTATCCCAACAGGATCTTACAAGTAACACATAGGCTGACTTTGATAATTCTTCTTTGTTTTCATGTTTTTACAACTGCTATAGATTGAATGTTTGTGTGTCTCCCTCCACCTCACTGCATTCATGTGTTGAAATCTTAGCCCCCATTGTGACAGTACAGTGGGGTAAAGCTTGAGATAGATGATTAGTCATGAAGACAGAACCATCTTGAATGGGATTTGTGCCCTTTCCTAAAAGACCCCAAAGAGCGCTCTTGCCCCTTCCTCAACAGCATCACACAGTAAGAAGACTGTATGAAGCTGGAAGCCGGCACCCACCACACACAGTCTGACCAGCACCTTAACTGTGGTCTTCCCGGCCTCTGAAACCATAAGAAATAAATGTTTATTGTTAAAGTCACCAAGTCTAAAGTATTTTTGTTATAACAGCCCAGTGGACACTACTTATGCATACGAACTTAAAAGGTTTAATAACTGTATTTTTATCTTTTTATGAACATAATCAGATTGCATATTTTAACTTGCATTTGCAACTTGCACTCAATATTGTTTTTATGATATACATATACACATGTGGTTGGCATTCAGTAAATTTAATTGCTGTATATTTGTTAATTTGGTGTATGATTTTATAATAATTTATCCATTCTATTACTCCTGAGCATTTTAACTATTTTGGGATTTGGGTTAATGCTAAAACAATGCTATATATATTCTTGACATTTATTTTAGTGTACCTATGCATGAGTCTCCCTAGAGTATCCATCCACCTCAGAGTGGAATTATTAAGTCATAGATATGTATATTCTGAGATTTACTACATAAAGCCAAGTGATTTTCCAAAGAAGTCGTACTTATTTATACTTCTACCAGAAGTATTTCAGAAAACTCATTCAATACTTTAGCTAATATTTATTACTTCCAGCGTCTTCAGTTTCATGTCAATCTGTGGTGTGTGTGTTGGAGAATTTCATTAAATTTTCCTGATTACTAATGAATCTGATTGTCATTTCTTGTTAATTGATCATTTGGCCTTCACCTTTTTTATTTTGAAGTAACATCAGAATTTTAAAGGGCAGAGTTCTCATATCTTTACCCTATTTTCCCATAATGTTAGTTTTTTAAATAACTATATAAAAATCAGAAAATAAGAAATTCATATTGGCATAACATACTAACAAATTCTAGACCTTATACGAATTTTAATATTTCTACCAATGCCATTTTTCCACCTGAGGATCAAAATCCAGGATACTGAATTGCATTTAGTCATCAAGTTTACTCAATCTGGGACAGTTTCTTTCTTTCTTTCTTTCTTTCTTTCTTTCTTTCTTTCTTTCTTTCTTTCTTTTAAACGACTTTTACACAAAAATTCTGGTAAGGTAGTATATGGAATTCCTTCAATTAAGGTTTGTCTAATATTTTCTTGTGATTGGTCTTTGGATTTG
Source organism: Lontra canadensis (assembly GCF_010015895.1). NCBI lineage: Eukaryota > Metazoa > Chordata > Mammalia > Carnivora > Mustelidae > Lontra > Lontra canadensis. The sequence continues at coordinate 699,257 of NW_022631046.1, read as the reverse complement.
GGGGAAGAATAGAATAGAGGTGAAATGTCCTCTTAATTAAATCTTTTTAAAGGATACATAATATCAACATGGATTGTGTCTGGTAACATTTCCCTAAATCATTCCATTAAGTTATCTTTTTCCAAGGTTTTCTATTGCAAATTAGTATCTTCCACCTTCCATACTCTATTCCTTTAAAAAATCACTAAGTGTAGTCCACACTTAAAGGGAAAGGAATTAAACTCATTTAACCATTGTGGTTTTAACCATGGTTTAAACCACTGCAGTGATTAATAATAACATATTGGGGGCGCCTGTGTGGCTCAGTCTATTAAGTGACTGACTCTTGATTTCTGCTTAGATCATGATCTCAGGGTCCTGGAATGAGTCCTGAGTGGGGCGTCTACTCAGCAGGGAATCTACTTGAAGATTCTCTCACTCCTTCTGCCCTTCTTTCCCCCTGCTTGCATACATGCACATGTAATCTCTTTCTCTCAAATAAATAAACAAATCTTTAAATAATGACACATTGAGTCTATAAAATTATTGATTCTTTTTTAAGTTTCATCCACTAATTTTAGCATTCACCAATTTTAACATAAAACAATTGCATACAACAATATTAACTGTGATTGTTTAACAATGATCTCCTATTTGTATTTTTATTTTTTTCTGTTTTTATTATTTGGAATTGTTCTGTACAGAAAATATGTCTGTTCTCCTCTGACTTATTTAATCATAAACTTATATCAATATGAATTTAGATACTTAGTTTATTCTTTGATTTATAACCCAATATTATAATTATTTATTGTTTTGCTCAAATTTTTCCAGCTTTGATCTTTGGGAGCTCTTTCAGCTTGCTCCTGTATCCCTCTGACATGCTCTCATCCCTTTTGTTCCTTTTCAGCTTGACTTACTCTTTGAGAATAAAAAATACTCAGAAACTGTTTTGTATTTTTCTTACCTCAGTCCTAGAATTAAGTATCTTCAAGAAACTTTGTTTCTCTTTATTGGTTAATGATATTTAGAAACTAAAGCCTTAGTAGTTGATGTGTTTTTGCTACTGTGGTGCTTCTAAGTTCTCTCAGAGATAGCAATATATGTATATATACTAACCCATGTATAATATGACCACATATATACAATGGTTTCTCTATCTATCCATCCATGTATATATTTAGCTAAAAACAATGTCAGATGGAACAATTTTTAAATGTTTTGGTAAAGCAAACCTCTGCAGGAGATTTAACAGTTAGTTTTAATGCAAAGAATAGTTAAAATAACAAACATTATAAGAAAATATCTCACCACCCACTATTTATTATTTAATTTACTAAACATTTAACATGATAGCAAGTAGAGAAACACTATTAATACAATTTTTGAAAGAGTGAACTTTTTGTTATAACCATAAATTTAAGAGTAGTGATATTGAGATATAAATTGAAAGTAGTATTATAATTGGTCACTTTGAATGAGGAGGATATATAATTATTTATCATTTTTAGTAATTGATCTTTCTTTACTTAATCAAACTTTGCTTTTTCAGTGGTAAAACAAGAATAAAACCAGGTGTTGATGTGAATTAAAAACACAAGTGTTTAGTACATTGAAAATGTACTCTTCTCACAGTTGTTTATAATTGTTTTTATGAACATTGTGACAGTAGTAGTTAGCAGAGTCTCTGTACAGCAAAAATGTATTTAAGAACTCAGAGTATTTTTTTATTTTATTTTTTTAAAAAATTTTTATTTATTTATTTGACAGACAGAGATCACAAGTAGGCAGAGAGACAGGCAGAGACAGAGAGAGGGAGGAAGCAGGCTCCCTGCTGAGCAGAGACCCCCCCCCCCCCGATGTGGGGCTCAATCCCAGGACCCTGGGATCACAACCCGAGCCAAAGGCAGAGGCTTCAACCCACTGAGCTACCCAGGCACCCCGAACTCAGAGTATTTTAAAAGATATCCCTCTGAAGTAGAGTGACAATTATAAACTACCGCTAAACTAAACTTAGATTTAATTTTATAATAATTTTTTTAAAAATCCAGGGGTGTTGCCCATATTTCTTTTATTTTAGAAGGCCCTGAATAAACCCAAGTGTCCATCAATAGATGAATGGCTAAAGAAGATGTGGTATCTATAATGAATATTACTCAGCCGTAAAAGAATGAGATCTTGTCATTTGTCCATCCAAAAAAAATTTGGATGGACTTAGAAGGTATATTGCTAAGTGAAATAAGTCAGACAGAGAAAGACAAATACCAAATCATTTCACTCATATGTGGAATTTAAGAAACAAAGTAAATGAACAAACAAAAAGAGACAAAAAATAGACACAAATATGAGAACAAACTGGTGGTTACCAAAGGGGAAGTAGATGGGGAGGGTGAAATAGACAAAGAGGAGTTAAGAGTAGACTTATCATTATGAGCACTGAAATATGTATGGAGTAGGGTGAATCATTATATTGTACACCTGAAACTAGAAGAACACTATATTAATTATACTTTGATAAAATAAATAACAAAATTGAAAAAAAATTGATAAAGGATGTTAATGACATTTGATTGAAAAACAGTTGTTAATTTTAAATTAGATAATGTGTATTAAATTATTATTAAATTTTGTTATGTATTTTATATAGATATTTTATATCCTCGCAACTGAGGAAAGGATTAGAGATAAGTGGAAAGTGGGAGGTAAGTAGATTGTGATGGTAGTCATAGCCTACCATGCACTGGATTTTGGTCTTAGTTAGGAAGTTCAGACCAGAGCTATGAATAGATCATTTGGAAGAAACTGAACAAAGGCAGACATACTTCAGTGTAAGCACTGAGTTGAAGAGGGTCTTCTCCCAAACCATGGAACCCATTCATATTTTTTAAATTAACATTCAGTAAAATTTATTATTTAAATTATAGTAAGTCATAGAAAAATATGAAATGTCAAAATTTATTTTATAATGCCAAGTGCAACCATCCCCTATGGAGAAACCTTGCTGACCACATGTAATTCAATAAATACCCCAAAATATCATGCCTTTATAGAAGGGATAAATTGGTTACAATAGACACAAGCCTCAAAAAATCAAGCTGACTCACAATTAACTTAGGTAACATTCATAGAAAAATCACAATCCAACATAAACAAAATTTTTACTAAAGATGAAGAAAGTAGAAAATGCAATCTATAACTTAGGATAAAATTAATATAATTTAGAAATGACATAAGGAAAGGTCATTGTAACCTTTAAAATACAGGAATATAAATGATCAAAACTGAAGCCCAGAGAAATAAAACACTGAAAAAGTAATATGTGAGACTCAGCGACCTATGGAACTATGTCAAACACTCTCAGAAATGTATCTATAGACCCAGAAGTAGGGTTACAGAAAAATATTTGAAAAACTAATTGCTGGAGGGACCCCCTTTAACTATTATTCTTCATAACTCCAGGATCTATGTGTGGTTAACAATGTCTTCCTTTCCTTTCTTCCTTTCCTCTACCTTTTGTTTGCGTCTTCAGCTTTCCAAAGTGGACAAGGGGAATGTTATATTCTTAGCCAACTTGGATCCTAAGCCACAGTCAGAAAGCCTTGTTTAGTGAAGTTATGACCTTACCTTTTTTCTTTTAGAGAAGTTGCCATTATACTGATTATCTCTCAGTGTTTGGAAACTTACTGAATGCTTGAAGTAGACAATACAGGTAATCTGTATTTTTCCTCTATACATATCTATATTCATAATTACTTTTTTTTTAAAAAGATCAGTATGTGTGCCTCAACATGCAGTAGGCAAGAATTTATCAAAAAGAAAACAACCAAAATGAAGTGGGCACACTTTCAGTTCACTAGAAAAGAGTTCCGAAAAATCACTGAGTACATGAAAATATTTTCACCATCATTATTCTTCAAGGAAATAAAAATCAAAACCATAATAAAAAGTCTGAAAACACTTAATTATGGAAGACTGTAGAGTAACAGGAAGTCATATTATTGGCAGCAGTGTAAAATGTTATAACCACTTGGGAAAATGTCTGGAAGTTTCTTAAAAAAGTAAAACTATGACCTAGCCATTCTAACCCTAAGTATATGCCCAAGGAAAAGGAAAACATTTGTCTACAAAATATTGTAGAAGAATGTTCATAGTGGTTTTATTCATAATGGCCCCTAACTGGAAAACATTCTTTATGTATATCAACATGAAGATGTATAAATAATAAAATGGAACACTACATAGAAATGACAAACTACTAGCAGACGCAACACCGTGAGTTAAACTCCAAAATCTTATGAGTGAAAGAAACCTTAAAGAACATATTGTTTGATTCCATTTTTATGACTTTATAGAACAAGGAAACCTTACCTATGGTGGAAAAAATACAGAATAGCCATTGCTTCCATGCAGGTGAGGCAGGAGTTGATTGTAAAGGATATAAGGAAAACTCTGGATAAAACTTCTGGCAAAATATGATGGTAAGATTCTAAATCTTGGTAACATTATGGGTTAGACAAGTATTTGCATTTCTCAAAACTTTACCAAACCACACTGAGTATTGTATCTTTATTTAGAACAAAAAGAGTTCATATGATTAATTGTATTTCTTTTTAGCTTTAGATGTTTGTGAAATATATAAAGGCTGGTTTCTCCCAAGCTTCTACAGTTGTAGGAATCACTTAGTTTATATGTTAAAAATATGGATTCCTTGTCTTGTTTTTAGAATATTCTCATTCACTAGATATGGATTGTAATACATCATTTTTATAAGTCTCTTAGATAATTATTTTAATTTGAGAAATTTGGGAAATTCTGCTTTAAGAAAAACAATATATTTGCCTCTAGGCTCTAAGCCAATATTTCGAAGCACATTGACCTCCACCAAATCATCGCCACAATATACCTTAACTGTTTTTATTTTTCTTCCCTTTATCACTGATTTTCAAAATCAATTTTCACTATAATGTTGATATTTAGAAAATATGTGGCTTATCATAGTTTCCCTTTCAAAGAATTAACCTCTATTTACAAAAAATTATGGCACTATAAGACAGATGATAAACTATGATTATTAGAATTATTTTCTTAAATCTCCAGGAAGATTTATTTTTCAACATTACTATGCAATTAGAAAAAAAAATCATATTATTAATTCCAGATTTTGGGAACAGCCTCTTAACAACTGGTCACCGTAATCCACTTGAACATTTTCTCTTAACCATAAAAAGGATATAGTAATAGTATGTGCCTATCTATTGAGCATTGATTGAGAAATTACGTGAAAAGATGATTTTTGTAAATTATTAATGATTCAGAAGTGTTAGTTGAGCAGTTTTGGAATTTAAAAATATATAATTTTGGAGAATAATGCAATAGAGTTAATAAGAGTGCATTTAGTATATACACATTGTAAGGAGGTTTGGTTAGTTAGGGGGATTTCCTGACAGGCTTGAAAATGAAGGTCTTACCTTTGGTATTTCTCTCCCAAAAGTGTGCGTGTGTGTGTGTGTGTGTGTGTGTGTGTGTGTCTGTGTGTATCAATTAGTTATTTCTTATAGTCTAAATTAGTACTTAGAGCTTACATGTGTTCCTTCAAAATTGGAGGGAGAAAGGAATCCCTTTGTTAAAATTACCTATGCCATAATGTATATGCTCTGCTGTTTTTCACATTTACACTCAGGATTACTCCAGTATGTTTTGATTGAACTTGCTTGAAATTTAAAACTCCAAGCGCCCTGTGACTTTTCATCCAGACACATGAAAGCTGAGAGTTGTCAGGAACACCTATATTTATGCGTAGCTTTCACAAGTAACTTCAAGTGGTCAGGTGAGAGCAGAGGTTAGCTTACTTAATATTTTCCATCGTATATACATAAAAATACTCTTTGGATGCAGGCAGAATTGAACAAGCTATTATTGTTATTAGAATTAACTGCTGCCATTAAGAAGAAGATACATTTTGTGACTATAGATATATTGCAGAAACCAGGACATACTGTATTTTTAGAGCAAATGAAATGTTTCCTACATGTTTAGTTTCTGCTATTTTGGTATTTATAAGCATCTCATTCTTAATTTAACATCAGTGACTTTATTATACAATAAAAATTTATTACCAAAAGCTTTCAATGAAATCACTTATTTTTGGTCAAAAATGTCAAATAGCCAGCCAGCTGGATATTTTCTATTTTGACACCAAATAGTGTATTCTCAAAAGCAATAGTTTTTAAGAAGTTCAGATGACTCATTTCACCGTGTTCATTGGAAAACATTAATTAATGAAAGACATATTATAAAGGAAATTTTCTTTTTAGTTTCAATTTGATTGGTCTTTTACCAATGAGTAATTATGTTGATGTTCTATACACTTCATGCTTTACAGTAATTGTGAATTATATTTTGACAGAATGGGAATCACTTGTCTTTTGAAGGCAGTGGGATGTAATAAAACAAGAAGTGATTTTAAAATAAGACATATCCCCTTTTTAAAATTTTTGTTTTATGAAAATATCAGTTCTCAAACCTTTAGTACCTGGTGACTTATCTATGAAATGGTCCTAATGTATGAGAATTTAAGATAAAAAAGATATACATTTCCAATGATAAGATAAATACTAGCAAAGATGAAGTATAACATGATGACGATAGTTAATACTGCTGCATGATATGTAGGAAAGTTGTTAAGAGAATAAATCCCAAGAGTTGTCATCACAAGGAGAAATTTTCTTTCTCTTTTTTCTTTCTTTTTATTATACCTACAAGAAGGTGGCTATTAGCTAAACCTGTTGCAAAGGCATTTAAAAAATGCCTTTTCAAAATTATAGAAAAAACACTCAGAAGTGCAAAATCAAATCCATTTTAAATATTTGTCTTTAAATAATTCCTGTGGGCTCCTGGGTGGCTCAGTCAGTTAAGAGGCCAACTCTTGATTTTGGCTCAGGTTATGATCTCAGGGTCATGGGATCAATCCCTGAGTGGGGCTCTCTGCTTGTCAAGGAGTCTGCTTGAAATTCTCTCTCTTTCTCTTACAAATAAATAAATACAATCTTAAAACAAAACAAAACAAAACAAAAAAACAAACTCTAAAAATTTTCAAAAATAAATAATTCCTGAATTCCTCCATGCTCTGTTTGGTGTCTGATTTCTCATCCGACTATATATGTCAGGAATCAAGGTTAGCTAGGTGTTCTCTAATGATCAGACCCATTAATTATTCAGGAAAGTCCTTTCTGTCATTTTACCTTGCAGAGTCCTCTTGTTCACTGAATTTCCATTTAAATATTAACTAAAGTGATATAATAAAAGCAGGCAATTCTTTGAGCATCTTCATGTACAACTGCATACTGGAGATATGAACACATCAAGGTTAAGAATTCTCTGAGTGTCTTTTCTCTTGTTTCAGTTTGGCTTACAGTTTTCAGTTTTGCTGGGATACGTTCAAGTTATTTGGTCACCCATGATATATTTTTGTAAATAAATGGATGCTATTAAGTTTTTCTCTCTTTATGCTGCCTTTTGTTGTTAATTTGTAATCGAGGGAACAAATTTATGGCGGCATTACTCTAATTAATTCTGATTCTATAAAGTTTAGAGTAGAGATATAGAGTTTGTAAAAATTTTGAGATACACCTTTCCTTTGTTTCTTATTTTGTTTTGCTCTGTTTTGTTTTAGTTTTGCTGGTTTTCGCTCATCTTTGCATTAGCCATGCTGACTTAAAAGACTTAAAAAAAAAAAGCTTTTTTTTTCTTTCCATAATCCCACTACTCCACTGAAACTCACTAAATCAATGTCACTAGTGAGTTCTATTTTGACAAATCCAACAATGAATCCCTTTGTCTGATTACTTGACCTCATAGCAACATTCTACAAAGATAATCACTGCCCTCTTTAATATAGTTATGTAGAAGAAACACCTAATCATTACACTATCTGTACTTTCCCTTTTCTGTAGTAATAAAGTTTTACTGGTCACATTGCCATTGCCTTAAAAACTACATTTCCAACTTCTGCAGGAACTAGGCAGGGATGTGAAATGAGGTACTTGCAATTAGGATGTGTGCAGAAGTGATGTGTGGCTCTTCTGTGCCATGGCCTTAAAGAAAGGAGTAAACTCCCTTTATCTCTTTTCTCTTTTCCTCCAGCTGGTTGATGATTGATTCAAAGAAGAGTAGACACATGGACCCAGCAATGGGAGCCACACTGAGAATGACAAAACCAAATGCCCTAACAGCCTTAACTGTTAACATACAGCCTTAACTTGGACATACATTAACATGATTTTTCTATTTAACCCAGTGTGTGTTTAGCTTCTTCTACCCTACATAACACAAAATTCTTTACTACATGTACAGGACAACTTATTATCCTAGTTTTACTGTTATTTATTGGTCACTCGGTCTATGTTTCCTTCATACGACCTTCCCCCCTTTATATTTGCGAAAAGATTCAAGCTACCCAAAGTTCAGTATCCCGCCCCTTTCTCTACTTTATATAATCCTTGGCTTTAGGCTTTAAGTGCCATTTATATGCTAATATCATCTGTAGACTATTTTCTTCAAAATATCACTAAGTGATATGTTCACTTGAAAAACTGCCTACCAGGAATCTCAAATGAAACACGTGTTATAAAAGAATCTTGATTTCCTCCCAGGTCTTCCTCACTAATGTCTCATCTTAGCATCTGGCAGTGCATCACCAACATGCTTACAGATCAGCCTTGCACCTCCATCTCTCACATCTAAGTCTAATCAGGAAGTCAAAGTGAATTTTTTATATTTCATTAACAAGCCCTTAACCCAGGTTCCACCTCTTTGACATTAATAAAAGTCATTATTTTCTCTCACCTTGACAATGTGGTCTTTTTTTTCCTTTCTTGCTATCCTGCAAAATTTTCTGTTCAGCAAACATCAGGATATTTCTAAAATGCCTATCAGGTTATACTATTTGCCTGCTCCAAATCCTCCAAAGTCTTCCTAAAATAAAATCTGAATTTTTCAGTACGTACTACTGGGTGGTACATCAGATGTTCCCTGGCAGTGATTTCATTTCCTCCCATTCATGGCCTTATCTTACTGACATTGTTAAATCCACACTGCATTATAGCCTATGGCTCTATTTTGATCATAGCTCTCATCACCACCAGATTTTACATTCTTTGCCTGCCTGTGTTATAGATTTGTGTATGTATGTGCGTGAGTGTAGATGTGTCTCCACCCATTCCACTGTGAGGTCTGTGAGGACAAATCTTTATTCTGCTTAATACCATATTCTGAGAGTCAGATGCAGTGCCTTACAAATAGGTACAGGCCCTGTGTGATGAATGAATATGTCAATGAAGAAATAAAAAATAAGATGTAGCTGAGAAGATGAAAGCTGAAACATACTGATATAGAAGAGTAGAGCGACAAATGCAGAAAGAGGCATATGCAAAGTGTAGAAGTGGATAGCACATTCAAGAAATTGTAAGTGCTTGAATATTGCTGGACTCACATGATATTAGGTGGAGAGATGAAGAAGTCTCTGATGATGAAGAGATGTGATAACATATTTAGGACAAGGGATTTTATTGTAGGGGAACTGGGAAGCCAGGTACGGATTTTACAAAATGATTCTGAATTGAGTATCTATAATACTTAAGGCTTTATATGAGATATTTTACATATATTCAAATTTGCATTAAATTCACAAGGTACATATTCTGATTCTTATTTGATGGATGACATTGAACTCCTCAGATTCCAAGATTCCAAAATTAACCCCTAGTAAACTTAGGGTTCTAAAACATGTCAATCTGGCTATAATCTGAAATTATAAATCACATGCTTTTACTACTACATTTAGTTTTAAACATGCAAAAGAAGGTCTCACATTATTGCTTTGAAGATTTGAGAAGCATTTCATTTACATATGCACATTTTATGTATTTAATAATATTTAATAGTATAACATTAGTAATAAACAATTCCCTTTTAATTTAGAATAAAATGATTAGAAATTTCTTCGCAAAATCAAAATTATCCCTAATAACCAAGTAAATTGTGTGTGTGTGTGTATACGTATGTGTATATGTGGCTCTTAGAACTGGCTTTCTACTTTTTTCTTGCTGGTTGTTTTCCATGAGGAAGTATAGATCAAGTTTTTATACCTCAGGCCATTTGTGCTGTGAAAAAGAATCCATCTTCCCTTTGAAAGCCATTTTGTTCTTTATTACTAGGTATTATTTTATCCAGAAAGAAAGGCAAATCACTGTATGTGTATAGTTATTTATTTTCTTATAAAATTACTAGTTGATCAGGAATAATATTTCCTAGTGGCCACCTATATTTAAAAGAAAATATTCCAAAATAATATTAGATTTTAAATAGTACTTAATAATTTAATAGTAGTAATAAATGCCTCCAGGTAATTCTTTTCTTTAAGGAAAAAATGCAAATCCCCAAGTTATACTATATAACATATGTGAGTCATTTGATTTTTTATTTATGCTGCTTATACTCTGTAGAGCTATTAAAAAGAAGATACTTGTCTCAATTCAGTTCTAAATTTCCTATATCTTTTCCATTGGTAATACCATATTTCTAACTTTCAATATTCATTTCACTTGGGTCTTGGATCTTTTGGATCAATCCTCTTCACCTCTTGTATTTTTTCTCATGTATTCTCTTAATTTGAATTTTGCTTTTAAGTTCTTCAGTAATTTCTTAACTCTCATCTAAATCACTAAATTCTTAGAAATCATATATATTTAATTTCAAAGAATTTTCTCTTTAACTATTTGTCTTATGCTAGACAGTTGGGTTGCTTCCAGTTCGTAGTTATAATGAATAAAACTGCTTTCAACCTTTTTTATGCAGGTCTTCCTATAGATATTTAATACTAGGGATAGAATTGTTAAGTGATAGAATTTTATCAGAAACTTGTATACAGTTTGCCACATGATTGTATCATTTTATACTGGCACAGTAGTATATAAAAGCATCAGTTTTTCCACATCCTCACCAACAGTCGATGTTATTAGTCTTTTTAATTTTAGTCATTGTACGAAATTGTAAAAAATAACTAACAGCAGTTTTAACTGGCATATCCCTGCTTATTGTTGATTTTGAGCACTTTATGTGTGTTTGTTGGTCATTTCTGAAATATCTGCTCAAGTTCTTTATCCATTTTACTTATTTTTCTTTTTTCTTTTGAGTTGTAGGAACTCTATATTCTGGATTAAGTCTTTAGTCAGATAGATGTATTGAAAGATTTTCTCCCACTATGTGGCCAGGCTAGCCACTTCCTTTTTTGCTTCCATATGTGATGAGCATATATGTTTTAATTTTTGATGATGTATTATTCAATATTTTTTACTCTTAAAGTGTAGCCAACCATGTATTTGTTTGTTTGTGCAATATTTCTTCAGAAGATCTCCATTTTGGATGATGTCTGAAGTTGTTCTGCTACATAATTTATTTGTCTATGTCAATATCATATATCATTCACAATTACTCTGCTTTTAGAATAAACTGTGATATCGGTAATTAAAGTATTTCAAATTTGTTTTTTCCAAAATTGTTTGACTTTTCTAGGTTCTTTGCATGGATATAGTTTAGAATCAGCTTTTCAATTTCTTTAAAAATGTCTGCTGTGATTTCAATTGGTATCACATTTAAGCTGTATATCACTTTGAGGGGAGGTAATGTCATAATGATATCTAGTCTTCCAATCCATGAACATGGTATACATCTATTTTTAAAGGTTCTTTTTCAATTTATTGAGAAATAATTGACATACATAATTATATTAGTTTAAGGATGGTTTCATTTACATATATTCTGAAATGATTACCACAAGAAATTAACATGCATCTTCTCCTACAGGTATAATAAAAAGGAAAAAAAAAAAAAAGAAAAAATATTCTTGTGATGAGTATTCCTAGGATTTGCTCTCTTAACATCTTTCCTATATAATGGCATTAGCAATTTAACTTAAACATTTTTATTCTTATACCATGTTTGTTTGTTTTTACTTTTCACTATGCACATTTGGTACGTTTTTGCTTTCTGTTCTTTCTACATCCCTTGGTTATTGTATTTGATTCTATTTCCAAAACAATTTAAATTTCCTAAACAATTAAAATTAAATTTTAAGATTTAATTTGGATAAATTTATAAAGACTTCTCTCCAAAGTCTAGATTAAATTGTAAAGATGCCTACACAAACTTCTCTTGAATAACTTCTATACATCTAAATCTCAACATGTCACAACTGACTTTTTGTTTATTCTTCCAAAATCTAATCTGAACATATCTCACCAATGCACTGTCATTATCCCAGACTGAGCCACTATCATTCTACACTCTAATACCCTGTTAAAAGGTCTTCCTATTTCTATCATTCCTGTAGTTTATTTCATTTATTTTCTTTTTTTAAAGGTTTATTTAAATTCCAGTTAGTTAACATACAGTGTAATATTAGCTCCAGGTGTAGGATTTATGATTCAACATTTCCGTACAACACCAGGTGCTCATCACAAGGACACTCCCTAACCCTCAATCATCTATTTAACCCATTGCTGTTGAGGTTAATGTAGAACATGAAATCATCCATAATACCGGGCTTGCTAAAATGTAACACGGGCTCTTGGGGGCAGGGAAGGTTTCTGAGAAGGGTGTAGACCATTGGAAATGCTGAGGCCTATGCAACAACTCTGCTATAGGAATACTGCAGGGAGTTGCTTTCTTCAAAACTTTCTTAACCCAAACAGCCAGCCTCTGATCTAAGAGATGTATGCATTGTCCCCTAGGCCATGTTTAGCAAAACTTGTAGAACATGCAGATTAGCATATCATTCTTTCCCATAAACAGATCCTCCTAGTTCTAGTAAGACTCCTTGTCACACATCCAGTGCTTGAGAAACAGTGATAAATATCTATGATTATCCTGAAGAACCAATAAAGGTGGGAGCAAAGAAGAGCAAAGTGTCTTCATCTGTGAGGGTTGACCCCCTTGCCTTCTCCTCTCTTTCACTGGGAAGTTTGGAGTAATCTTTATCCTTTGGTACAGGGAGTGCTGGCTATTCTCGGCACATTCCAAAACAATCTACACATTTAATACCATCCCTGGAAAAAACAACAACAACAACAACAGCAGCAACAGCAGCAGTATTTTTCACAGAACTAGAACAAACAATCTTAAAATTTGTATGGAACCACAAAAGAATTCAAATAGTCAAAGCAACCTTGTAAAAGAAAAGCAAAGCTACAGGCATCACAATTCCAGACTTCAAATTATATTACAAAGATGTAGTGATCAAAACAGTACAGTATTGGCACAAAAAATAGACACATAGATCAATAGAACAGAATAGAAAACCCAGAAATGAACCTACAGCTATATGGTCCATTAATCTTTGACAAAACAGGAAAGAATATCTACTGGGTAAAAGACAGTCTGTTCAACAAATGGTGTTGGGAAAACTGGACAGCCACATGCAAAAGAATGAAACTGGACCACTTTCTTACACCACACACAAAAATAAATTCAAAATGGATTAAGGATCTAACTGGACAGCTACATACAAAAGAATGAAACTGGACCACTTTCATTCACCATACATAAATATAAATTTAAAATGGATTAAGGACCTAACTGTGAGACATGAAACCATTAAAATTCTTAAAGGAACACACAGGCAGTAACCTCTATGACATCAGCCATAGCAACTTCTTTCTGGATATCTCTCCTGAGGCAAGGGAAAAAAGCAAAAATAAACTACTGGGACTCCATCAAAATGAAAAACTTCTGTACAGCAAAGGAAACAATCAATAAAACTATTTCATTTATTTTCAAAAGAGCAGAAATAGTAATCCTGTTAAAACCAAGTTAGATTATGCCCCTTTTCTGCTCTCAGCCCTGTAATGCTCTCTAATTTTTTTCAGAGTAAACAAACAAACAAACAAAAAAAAACAAAACTTCACCAGTCTACCAAACCCTATATAACCTGCCCACTCTTTCTCAGATTTTTATACTACTCTATTTTTCATTCTGCTCCAGTCACTTCAGTCTTCTTCTTCTTCCTCCAATACACCAGGCACATTTTTGTTTTGCTCCAAATGTTCTTTTTGTTTTGTACATTCTTCTTTCACATACCCACTTCCATTGTCTCACACTTTTCAAGTCTTTGTCTAAACCTCAGCTTTTCAAAGATTACCCTGACCACCTCTTCTTTTTTTAAAGAAATATTTTATTTATTTATTTATTTATTTATTTATTTATGTGTTTGTTTGTTTGTTTGTTTACTTATTCTTTATACCCAATGAGGGGCTCAAATTAATGAGCCTGAGATCAAGAGTTGCATGCTCTACCAAGTGAGCCACTCAGATACCCCCTACCCTGACCATCTTATTTAATATTATACTGGTAGTATCTCTCATTTGTACTACTCAGCATTCCTCATTCTCTTCATCTTGTTTTCTTTTTCCCTTTCCAATCTTAATCACTATCTACCACCACATAAATTTTACTCACTTATAAAGTTTATTATTTTCTGAAATTTAGCTTTATTATCTATTTCTCCCAATAAAAAGAAAATTCCTTGAGAGCAGTCACCATTGTTTTGTTGTTATTATTGTTTACTGATGTATCAGAAAAATTCTTGGCACTAGTGAGTTCTCATGAAATGTTGATTGAATAAATAAACAAATAAATAAATGAGTAGTATATTTTTCTTTATCTGGTTATTACTCATATTTTTATGAGATTAATTCTTCTTGAACTAGCTATTTCCATGAAGTTCATATAGAGGTGAGCCAAGTACTTCTTTGAAGGAAGCATACATTGTTTTTATAATAATGTGTATATATTGTATATATATACAAGCTAATTCCTAGTCCTTGTAACTAAATTCCACACTCATAATTTAGAACTCTTTCTCTATTCTATCCTGATTAATTATTCCATCTTACATAAATGATTTTCTGAATGGTTCCTAAACTAGACCCATACTTTTATTTCACACAACATCTCAGGATGTTCTCACTTCCAGCCCATTCAATTTTATCCCAGTTTCCCAAACTGAGTATTGTTTTATTTCTTTAGACTATGCAACTTGAGAGAAAAAACTAAAATCAATAATAATAAAAGGAGCTAATATTCAAAAGCAGCAAGAGTAATAAAAAGAACATCTAACATTCCAATAACCCTTACATGTTACTGGCAAAATTCTAAGTGATATATGTATCTATGCAAATATACAGTAACTCTGTATAGAATAGGTAATGAAATAGGTAATGCACTGAAGCCTATTTTAAGTCGAGATAAGCATTTTAGGTACATTTTCTGAAGTTCAAAAAGCTTTTAAATGTTAGAGATGGGATTTGTAATCCAGATGTAATGGCTGCAGAGTTAATGTTTTTGAATGTCATGGAGAGCAATATCCTCTGCCTTATTTTTATAAGGTGCACATCTTTGAATGTTCCCTCTTTCAACAACCAAAATAAAACAAGGAAAGTAATTTTATTCAAGTTATTGCAATAGGAAGAACACCTCAGATTTGAAAATGAGAGTGTCTTGGCAGGAGGATACCCTCTTATACTTTTATAAGGAGCAGTAGATGAGTCATAGTTGGAATGATCTACTATTGGAACTGAGTTTATAATCAGGACATGTCTCAGTCAAATCAGCAAAACAGGGACTATTCATTTCTGTGTCCATCTACTTTAGACCTCATCTACTAATCATGGATGATACAAAGAATGGAAAGTTGGAGGGTCTGTATCTGGCCTTGTTAAGTTAAAGCAGCAGCTTAAAGATCTGTGTTTACCTTCTTAGAGATATACAAGTATGTCTTTTGTGAGTCTTATAGGAGTCAAGAATGAGTGGACAGCAAGTCTAAGAAACTATACAGAGAAAGATGGTTCTTTGGGTAAGCCATTTTCTAGGACACAAGAGTTGTGTATGAGGTTTTATTTACCATTGCTACTCACAGAGCTTAGTTCAACATCGTCACTTCTTAGGGACCTTTCACATCTCTACTTAACCTTCATTGCATTTGGCTAGGTTTTTGTTTTGTTTATATATTATGGTTTAGGGCTGCAGATGTGTCTTAATAATATAAACCTTTCTGGGAAGAGAAGGTGGATATTTTTTCTTAATTGTGCTGCTTAAAACTGGAAAGTTTAAACATAAATATTAGGTCCAAAACCACAGAAGAGATACTTCAAACAACAAAAGTATTTCCATAGCACATATGTTACCTATTTCTATTGTTTTTATATTGTTTCTTCCTTTGGCATTTTATTTTTTATTTCCTAGAAATTTTTCCTTATTCATGTAGAAATTTTATAGTCATATCAGTTATAATAATTTCATTTTATGCTCAAATAAAAATTCCTTTATGCAGATATCTTTCTATTCTGCTATTTCTTTAGAATTAAAACTAATAAAAACATTTCCAGATAACTATACGAAAATTTTATTACTGGAGTGAAAGTTCTTTAAAGTACTACCAAAAAAGGTTAGTATTTAATTTATTGCCTAAAACACAATGTAATAATAAGCTATGGAGTGAAGGACAGGACTGTGTGAATTGGCTGAGGCCGTTTATTTGATTATCATTGGGTAATATATTACAAATTTGTTAAGTGGTATGCTTCTCATTGTTTTTCATTACTTATAAGTAATATTTTGTTTCTTTATAGAAAGGCCTCATAGCCAAAGAAAAGTCCAAAAAGGACTCCAAGATAATAATGATAACCTTACAAGGAAAACATAATGACTCCACTGACAATTTACCTTTCTCAAATTGACCTAAGATGCTTAGACTTTGCTAAAACCAGTAAGGATGATATTGATTCTCTCATCAAAAGTTTTGTTATCATTAAAATAAATGTGATTCTATTTCAGGCTATATTATATATATTTCTTATGTACCATTAGTGAAAAATAAGTGTGAGGCCTTTTAAAATACTATTGATCAATCATTCCAACCTCAAAAGAAAGCTAAATTGAGTGCACAATAATAATAATAACAACAATAATAATAGTGGGGGAATATAAGAAAAATGATATGTAATTACATCAATATGAAACTTGACACACATTTTCCCACTTTGGAGGGATGGAGTGTAGCAGATTACCATAATTTATTTGAAACAATAAATGAATACCAATTAAGGTTACTATCAAGCATGCGTCTTAAATATTCAAAATGAATCTATTACCCAGAGAATATGGAAAAAATAACTGATATTGACCTAATCATTATTTAAATAGCGTTCCCAAATTCAATGCCTCGAATTAAAAAAAAAAAAAAACTATAAAGAAAGAAAGAAAAAAACAACAGAGACAGCATAGTGGGGGAAAAAAGAGAGATGATTAAAAATAAAATTAAGATAATAGGTAAGACCTCAAAAATTATGTTTGTGTGACTTTGATAAAATACAGCTAAGGAAAGAATCTAATAATAGCATACTATGCAGTGATGTCAATGATCTGTTCTATGGATAGATGAACACCTGTTCTCTCCTTGCTCCACAGCAAGACCAGAGAATTGAACTAAATTGCAACAGGAATGACTTGGGCTAAAAATTAGAAAATGCAGGAGCTATTACTCTAACCATTGTCTTAAAGTTTGTATCATTCTCTATAAAATGTCAAAGAAAGATCACATGGATTTTTAAAAGAAGGTCTATAATTAATTAGTCATTTAGTCTTTCTAAATCTAAGTTTCCTCATCTATACAAAATAGATATTAAGTATATTTTTATAACAATTTAGTCATTGTGTTCTTTCACCATCATTATCTCATTTTTCATCATGATGACAGCTGAATGAATTAGATGTGGCAAGAATCCATATTTCTACTTTACAGAAGACATGAAGTTTCTGGAATTCTCAGAGATGTCAGCTTAGCTCCCAAGATTCTTAAAGCAGTTGTATTTCCCCTGAACCATGCTCAATTGAATGCAGCTTATTCATCTTGCAATTTCATCTTTTAACTTTTATTGTATTATTGTATAATGAGCAGGGTCCAACATCACACAGGAGAGCAATATAAAAGGCCAAGTTAGTATATCTCTCACAGTCACCTAATTTCTATTCATAGTCCCCCCCAAAAAAAATACATAGTGACAAAATATTACTTGAAGTTAATAGAAAATAAAATAGAAAAAAGAAATAATAGAAAATAAAAAGTGAAAATAAATAGAAAATAGAAATAAAATAAATAGAAAATAAAAGGTATGCATCACATTGTAACATAATGATAAAAATGGAATTCAATGGCCCAAGGACTTATTTAATATCTTTAAATTTCAATACAAAATATGTATTTTTATGCTTAATAAAACTTCATTTATTTTATTGATAAATTATCTAATATTTTAGAAAATTTTGATTGTTTCTATTGCACTAATGAATAGTTGATTAATTAATAGCAGCATAGTAATTACACTATATTGGTGAAAAAAACTGAAAATGTGGTATTATCTATAGGAAAAATGTTATACAAAAAAAAAGCTTATTGTCTAAGAGGGAAATGTTGTTTGTGTTTGATATCTATCAAATACTGAGTTGAAACACCTAATATCAATTATCAACTTTAATAGATTTTAATACATTTTGATAAGCAGTAAAAATTTTATATCTGGTAAGCAATCTCTGTCCCAAGGAAAGCAATGGTAAAAAGATTCATTACTAGATTCACTTTTTAAAAAAATTAAATAAATATAGATGTTGAATTTTCACTAGTCTGTAAGGGAGCAAAAGATGAAATACATGCAAAAAACTAAAGTCAAAGAGATTTTCCAAGTAATATGGATACCAGTGAATAGAAAAGAAGACTTATTTACAAGATGACCACCATTAGAGTTCTCAAAAAAAAAAAAAAAAATATTACCTGACCTTCTGGGGGAACTACTATTTGGTTAAACTGTATGAGACTGCATTTTCTTGTAGGTAAAAAGGATCAGACACTGGCAATTTCATATAACCCACCAAATAGAATTCTGGAGGGACCCTAAAGACATTGCTTTCTCTGTATAGCTTCTTGTCCTTACTCCAGTGAATTTTCTCTTTGAATCTGTCATTCTTGTGAGTGATGGATGCAAATTTTGTTTCCAAGAAATGCTAAAGAACAACTAAATGTTTTGAAAAGGAGGTAAGAAACTCATTTTAATACAAAATAATTAGCATTCTCATTCTATTCATATTTTATGTTTATCTGATATATTCTAGAGGTGTGGATATATTATATAAAGCAAACCCCTGTCTCCTTGGCAGTTACAGCATACTAAGGAAGGAAACCACAAAGAATGGGCTTTTTCTATAGCAAATAGGAAAGAAGGGTAGTAGGAATTGAGCAAAGCATAGACTTTGGAGATATAGAAACATGACTTCAGTTTGCTTTTCCTTGTTTGATCTTATCATTGCACCTTCTCACATGCTTTCCCATCTTAACAGGACCATCAGTAATACAAGCTAGAAATCTAGGAGACATTCTTATGTCCTTCCTTATTCCATATGTTTGATCTTAATACTTTCTATAGATTCTATAATTGATGAAGAAAAAAAATAAAGACTCAAATTATTAGAATATGAAATGAAAGTAAGGACATTAATACCAAGTTTACAGAAATAAAAATGAATATAATAGAGTACTATGGGGGGCGCCTGGGTGGCTCTGTGGGTTAGAGCCTCTGCCTTCGGCTCAGGTCATGATCTCAGGGTCCTGGGATCGAGCCCCACATCAGGCTCTCTGCTCAGCAGGGAGCCTGCTTCCTCCCCAATCTCTCTGCCTGCCTCTCTGTCTACTTGTGATCTCTCTCTGTCAAATAAATAAATAAAATCTTAAAGAAAAGAAAAAAGAGTACTATGGGCATCTAGGTGGCTCAGCCAGTTAAGTGTGTGTCTTCCACTCAGGTCATGATCCTGGGTTCCTGGAATCAAGCACCACATTGGGCTTCCTGTTCCATGGAAAGCCTGCTTCTCCCTCTTGCTCTGCCTACTTTTCCCTCTGCTTGTGCTCTTGCACTTTCTCTCAAATAAATAAATATATTTTAAAAAAAATTAAAAATAAGAGTATGAATAATTGTATATCAACAAATTAGTTAACTTAGGTGAAATGGAAAAATTCCTAGAAACACAAAATCTACCAAAACTGAATCATAAAGAAACAGAAAATTTGAACAGACATATAACTAGTAAAAAGAGACTGAGTCTGTATAAAAAACCTACCAGCAAACAAAAGTTCAAGACCACATGTCTTCACTGGTGAATTCTATCAAACATTTAAGAACTAATACCAATCCTTCTCAAATATTTCCAGAAAAAAAAAACAAAACAAAAAACAAAACAAAACAAAAAAAACAACCCTGAAGAGAAAGGGATAATTCCTAACTCATTTCAAGGCCAAAGATACTACAATAAACGAAAATTACAGATCAATATCCCTTATGAACACTGATACAAAGATCCTCAACAAAACACTAGTAAACAAAATTCAGCAGCATATTAAAAGAATTTTACACCATCACCAATAGTATTTATTTGTGGAATTCAAGGATAGTTCAGCATCAGTTAATCAAATTGATTAATTCAACATGCCACATGAACAGAATGAAGGAAACTAAAAAACCCACGTGGCTCAATCAATGTAGGAAAAGCATTTGACAAAATTCAACAGTTTCATGATAAAAACACTCAACAAACCAGGAATAGAAGGAAGTCACTTCAACATAATAAAAGTCATATATTAAAAATGAATAGTGAATATCACACTCAATGGTGAAGAACTAAAAGTTATTTCCTCTAAGATCAGGAATAGGGCAAAATGCTCCCTTTTTCCACTTGTATTCAGCATACTACTGGAAGTTCTAGCCAGAACAATTAAACAATAAAAGACATTAAAGCATTAAAAGACATTAAAATTGTAAAGTAAGATATAAAATTACCAGTTTGCAGATAAAATGATATCATATGTAGAAAATCCTAAAGAGTCTGAAACAAACAAACAAACAAACAAACAAAACTGTTAGAACTACTAAATAAATTCACCAAGGTAGCAGGATACAACAAAAATGAGTTGCATTTCTCTGTATAAAAAATCAATAATCTGAAAGAAATAACAAAAACAATTCCATTTATAATACTGTAAAAAAGAATAAAATACTTGGGAATTAGCTTAACCAAGGAGATAAAAGATTTAGGAAATGAAAACTATGAAACATTGTTACAAACTGCCCAAAAAATAAGAGTCCAGAACATGATAGATTCCCCGGGGAATTCTACCAAATATCCAAAAAAGAAATAACACCTATTCTCCTGAAGCTGTTTCAAAAAATAGAAACAGAAGGAAAACTTCCCCTTTCTATGAAGCCAGCATTACCTTGATTCCCCAAACCAGGCAAAGACCCCACCAAAAAGGAGAATTTCAGACCAATATCCCTGATGAATAGGGATGCCAAGACTTTCAACAAGATTATAGTTAACAGGATCCAAGAGTACATTTAAAAGATTATCCACTATGACCAGGTGGGATTTATCCCTGGGATGCAAGGGTGGTTCACATTCACAAATCAATCAATGTGATAGAACAAATTAATAAGAGAAGAGGGAAGAAAGACATGGTTCTCTCAATTGTTGCAGAAAAAGCATTTGACAAAATACAACATCCTTTCCTGATTAAAACTCTTCAGAGTACAGGGATAGAGGAAACATTCCTCAACTTCATAAAATCCAGCTATGAAAAACCCACAGTGAATATCATTCTCAATGGGGAAAAGCTGAAAGCCTTCCCGTTAAGATCAGGAACACAACCAGGATGTCCATTCTTGCCACTATTTTCAACATAGTACTAGAACTCCCAGCAATAGCAATCAGACACAAAAAGAAAAAAAAAAATGTACTCAAATTGTCAAAGAAGTAGTCAAACTCTCTTCACAGATGACATGATACTTTATGTAGAGAACTCAAAAGACTTCTCCCTCAAATTACTACAACTCATACAGCAATTCAGTAATGTGGCAGGATACAAAAATCAATGTACAGAAATCAGTTGCTTTCTTATATACTAACAATGAAACTGTAGAAAGGGAAATTAGAGAATCTATTCCATTTACAATAGCACTAAAAACCATAAGATACCTTGGAATAAACCTAACCAAAGAGGTAAAGCATCTGTACTCAAGGACAGAACACTCATGAAATTGAAGACACAAAAAGATGGAAGACCATTCCATGATCATGGATCAGAAGAACAAACATTGTTAAATGTCGGCGCTGTCCTGAGCAATCTATACTTTCAATGCTATTCTGATCAAAATACCCTCAGTATTTTTCAAAGAGCTGGATTTTTCAAATCCTAACATTTGTATGGAACAAGAAAAGACTGCGCATTGGCAAGAAATGTTGAAAAAGAAAAACAAAACTGAGAGCATCACGTTGCCTGATCTCAAGCTTTATTACAAAGTTCTGATCACCAAGACAGAATGGTACTGGCACAAAAACAGACACATAGACCAATGGAACAGAGTGGAGAGCCTGATATGGACCCTCAACTCTATGGTCAAATAATGTTTGACAAAGCAGGAAAAAAAATATACAGTGGAAAAAAGACAGTCTCTTCAATAAATGGTGCTGGGAAAATTGGACAACTATGTAAAGCAGAATGAAATTTGACCATTCTCTTACACCATACACAAAGATAAACTCAAAATGGATGAAAGACCTCAACTTGAGGCAGTAATACATCAAAATCCTAGAGGAAAACATAGGCAGTAACCTCTTTGACATCGGCCACAGCAACTTCTTTCAAGACACGTCTCCAAAGACAAGGGAAACAAAAGTAAGAATGAACTTTTGGGACTTCATCAAGATCAAAAGCTTCTGCACAGCAAAGGAAACATTTGACAAAACAAAGAGGCAACCCATGGAATGGGAGAAGATATTCACAAATGACACTACAGACAAAAGGCTGATATCCAAGATCTATAAAAAACTTCTCAAACTCAACACCCAAAAAACAGATAATCAAGTCAAAAAATGAGCAGAAGACATGAACAGACACTTCTCCAATGAAGACATACAAATGG
Source organism: Lontra canadensis (assembly GCF_010015895.1). Classification (NCBI taxonomy): domain Eukaryota; kingdom Metazoa; phylum Chordata; class Mammalia; order Carnivora; family Mustelidae; genus Lontra; species Lontra canadensis. Next base: position 676,206 of record NW_022631046.1, on the reverse strand, counting down.
CTAGCAAACACATGAAACAATGTTTATCATCATTAACCATCGGGGAGATTCAAATCAAAACCACACTGAGATACCACCTTACACCAGTTAGAATGGCCAAAATTAACAAGGCAGTAAACAACAAATGTTAGAGAGGATATGGGGAAAGGGGAACCCTCTTACATTGTTGGTGGGGATGCAAGTTGGTGCAGCCACTTTGGAAAACTAGAGATTTCTTAAGAAATTAAATGAAATGACCAGCAATTGCACTAATGGGTATTTGCCTCAAAGATACAGATGCAGTGAAAAGAAAGGCCATATGTAGCCCAATGTACATAGAAGCAATGTCCACAATAGCCAAACTGTGGAAAGAGCTGAGATACCCTTCAACAGACAAATGGATAAAGACGATGTGGTCCATACACATGATGGAATATTAGTCAGCCATCAGAAAGGATGAATACCCACCTTTTGCATCAACGTACATGGGACTGGAGGAGATTATGTTGAGTGAAATAAGTCAAGCAGAGAAAGTCAATTATCTTACAGTTTCACTTGCTTGTGGAACATCAGGAATAACATGGAGGACATTAGGAGAATGAAGGGAAAAGTGAAGGGGGGAAAATCAGAGGAGGAGATGAACCATAAGAAACTGTGGACTCTGAGAAGCAAACTGAGGGTGTTTTGGGGGTTGGGAGGGTGGGTGAGCATGGTAGTGGGTATTAAGGAGGGCACATATTGCATGGAGCACTGGGTGTGGTACATAAACAATGAATCTTGGAACACTGAAAAAAATGGAATGAAATGAAATAAAATAAATAATAAAATAAATTAAAGAAGATTTAAATAAATGAGAACACATCTCATGTTCATATTCATGGATTGTTTAAATATAAAATGTCAATTGCTAATATACCAAAGTGATCTACAGATTCAATGTAATCCCTAACATATTCATAGTAGCTTTATGAGCAGGGATAATTATTCTTATTTTAATGAGGATGAAACTAGGCAGTGGAAGATCAGGTTGATAATTGGATGCCACATGGACAAATGTAAAATGTGAATCAGCAGTGTAACCTGAATCTCTGCTCTTATATGACATTGCATTCCCTCCCATTGAATAAAACACTGGATAGAGAGTCCCGAGTCACAGGGTAAGAGAATTTTCAAAGCTGTAAGTATATTTTGTCCATTTCATATGTGAAAGTGTTGTATTATTTTCTTATTCAGCTAGACTGTATCACTCAACATTTGCATCACGTGAAGTTTCATATGTTCAGTTCTGAGGAATATCACTCATGATTTTCTGTTTCTTTGGTTATTTTGTAATTTTGGATTTTTAATCATTTTTAGTAGGGTTTGTAGTCTAGTGAGACCTTCTTTAACTTTATCTATGGGAGTCCTTTGCATTTACTTTTTTTTTCTTGGATTTTATTTATTTATTTGACAGAGAGAGATCACAAGTAGGCAGCGTGGCAGGCAGAGAAAGAGAGGGAAGTAGGCTCCCCACTGAGCAGAGAGCCAGATGCAGGGCTCAATCCCAGGACCCCGAGACCATGACCTGAGCCGAAGGCAGAGGCTTAACCCACTGAGCCACCCAGGCACCCCTGCAATTACTTTTTGTTAGTTGTCCCTGGCTGCTACCAGACTTAGAACTATTTAATATCATTTTCTCTGTGTGAACTTCTTTGCATGTTATAAATGCCAAAACAATTTTCCTTTTCAGCTACCTTTGTTAGTGTAGGGGATTTTTTTTGGTCAACATTTTCACTGAGGTCCTATGCATTCTAGGGTCCAGCATTAAACACCAGTATTCTTAATGATAGCTAGTAAATGCTCCTACTGTGACTATAGCTTGAAAGTTAGCTTGCAACTTTTGGTTCAGATTTATTTATTTATTTATTTATTTATTTTTATTTTTTGAGCTCTGGGGACTTTTATAATTCTCCTCTAAGCATAGTATTGCATCAACAAATATTTTCTACATTTTCCAGTCATTTATAGCTGTTCTGTATCACAAATTTTCTCCAAACATCTGTCTTGGCTTATTAACGGAAAAGTAAGTCCAGGTACTCTCTGCTTTTCTGCTAATATTATAAACAATGCTCTTTGAGCTTTTAAGTGCCTAAAAGAAAATGTAAGGCTCTGAAAGGAGAAAGATATAAAAGTCCAAAAGTTTAAGAACAAGGAACATTCTGTAGTATGGCCATAATTTCTTAGATCAATAAAGAGGTAACCAAAATATCTCACTCAAGTGAGAAATTTTGGGGGTCATTTATATCAAGGAGGAATTTTTATAACCAATTAAAGTAATTTTTCTTTTTAAATGTGCCACCATTTGTAACCTCTGAAATCATAATTGTTTTACTTTTACTATATAAAGAGTTTCATCATAAAGTACTATAGTAAAAACTTCTCATCATTTCTACACAGTTGTGTTATGTATATGTTAAATAAATGAAGACACACTACAAAGAAATAACTATATTAAAGGCAATAATTTTTACTCAAATATAAATACAAACTCAAAAGATTAGGAAATTTCTATCAAGATTGTTTAAAGTAAGATATACATTAACAATTATTGAAATGTTATAACTATTTCACTGCACATTGTCAAATACCTTCTCCAGATACACATTGCTTATATAAGCACAGGATTAAGTTGTCATCATTCTGTTATGTTTATGCCATATTGACCAAAATTCTTCACTTGGGTTGTTTAGTCTATGCTAGGTAGGTGTATCATATTGTTAATAAAATCTATACCATTAGTATATCTTATCTCATAGAAAATCTGCTTGAACTCCTGGGGCCCTAAATATTTTATGCCTTAATTATAATTTTATTATTCCAACTTTAAAAAGTATAAGCAAAAAAAATTTAAAAAGAAATGTATTTACATATCTCACCTCTCCTATCAGTATGAGTAATTAGCAAATCAGTATGTCCTAAAGATCAGTATGAGTAATTAGCAAATCAGTATATTTAAATGACTAAAAGAAATGTTCTAGCTCACAGAAAAGTTAGAAAATTTATAAAGTAAGCACAATCTGATATATTATGAGTATAACATTATAAATTCACTTATATCAACTCTTTGCTTTATATATATATATTTATACCTGGCTTCATATACAAGAATATAAACTTCAAGAGATCAGTAATTATCTGCTTTATTCACTTAACTTGGCTATAGTTATTGATTTAGGTCAGTCAGCATTCTCTGTGTTTAAATTAATTCCTCTTGATATTCATTTGGGGAGCCATATCTTACCAATTCTCAATCCATCCTTTTCTCATGAACAGCTCCAATTCCGGACTCAAGGGTGGAGTATGTGAGTTAGAACTGGCACACATCTCATTAACCTGCTACAGGGACTATTTCCAGAGATGCATCCTGCCTGAAGTTGGGCCAGTCAGTTTTCAGTCTCTATTTTGGCACTTGGTTGAAATTAATGGGTATCGTTTCTCTTTTGCTGGATTAGTATTGGGAAGATAGGACACAGAAAATTATTCAGCTACTGTGTCAACACAGCTGAAGGACTTCTTTGAAAATGGCAGAACAAATAAATGAGGTAGAAAAACGATGTTTTATTATATTAAGACATCCTATGCATTACAGAGTAACCTAAAAATGCCAAAATTACTTAAAAATATACAAAAAAGGAAAATAAAGCTATATACATGTATATATACATATGTATAACTTCTTTTTAAATTTATTTATTTTATTTTATTTTACTTTTTAATTTAATTTCTTTTCGGTGTAACAGAACTCATTGTTTATGCACCACACCCAATGCTTCATGCAGTAAGTGCCCTCCATAATACCCACCACCACCCTCCCCCAACCTCCCACTCCCTGCCCCTTCAAAACCCTCAGATTGTTTTTCAGAGTCCATAGTCTCTCATGGTTCATCTCCCTCTCCAATTTCCCTCAACTCCCTTCTCCTTTCCATCTCCTCATGTCCTCCATTATTTGTTATGCTCCACAAGTAAGTGAAATCATATAATTGACTCTCTCTGCTTTACTTATTGAATACCCAACTTTGTATCAACATGGACAGGATTGGAAGAGGTTATGCTGAGTGAAATAAGTCAAACATACGTATAATTTTTAAATGCAAATGATTATTAAAGTATAGCTATATTTAAATTGTTTTTTTATTTTAAAATAATTTAAGCAAATACATTTCTACATATATTTCTACATATGTGTAGAGATATAAAGATAGATGGATCCGGAGGAAGAGAATGCTTCTAATCCTGGCAGAGGTTGGGTAACATCTCCAGTCTAGCTGAATAAGTAAATGATACAAGCCTTTCCAATCTCAAATTGTCTAAACTTATCTACAGTCTTGGCAATTCACTTAGCCTTTGACCCTGGACAACTCCCAAGGCACGATGGTTTACTCAAGGGGAAAGAATATAATATATACAAGACCAGAGATTCTAGTCAAACAGCCTATTCATATCCTCTATTAGTCCATAAGTTGTGTGACGTCCAGTTACCTATATAATCATCCTGTGCTTGGTTCCCTCCTCATTGAAATAGGAATAATTACACCTGATCATGATGCTGTTTATATTATGGAAAAGTTAAGCCCCATTCTCCAGATATTAATCATAATTATTATCTGTAGAGAAAATGGTACTCAATCTCAACCTCCATAAAGAATAAGTATACAAACATAGAGTAATATTTTATTCATCTTTCAAATTGATGTCAAATTCACTCTATAAAAACAGACTTAAATTTATGATAAAATTATAGGTTAAATGAGATACAATTTTGTGTAGCTATTGTGGGCATAACTGTTAAGATATATTCAAGCATAAATTCACTCCCTCGGCATAAGATTATAGAGAAGAGTAAATAGATAAGAATATTATGTAGTGTTTTGAAGTGCTTTGCTTTTCTCCTTGATTTTCTAGGGGCTCAGTAACTGCATTAGGAGCAAGATCACAGGCCCTGGAGCTCAGACTCTGGAGCCAATTTCATCACACGAGCTGAGTCATTTCAGCCATTCCTGAAGAACAGTGTGGTTTAATTTTCTTACCCGTAAAACAGGGATGTTCACAGATGCTACCTCATAGTATATGATAGGGGAGTAACACTAAGTTTGTTAAAAGAAGTGCATGGTAATGAAAAGAATTCATAGTAACGCTAGGCATGAATTAAATGGCATGAAAGTTTTCTTAACTAAAATAAATGAGTAAAGCCCTTTATAGAAATAACTAGAAATTATAAAACATGCCTATTCTTCATAAAATTGTTTCTTCAAGCTAATTGCATATATTTTCTTGATAACATATCATGACTTCATACAGAATATACCTTTTCTCTTTACTAATATCAAAAACCACTTTTCTCCAGAAGAGAGAAGAAAAGCCTAAATTTGAGACAAAAACCACACTTCACAGGAAATCTGGAAATGAGGATATAAAGCTGTGAATAAAGACACTTTACAAACACCATATGTCCACAGATGGACATGATATTTTTCAAGAGTAAAGTGCTTTTTTTTTTCTATATAAAATGTTTGGAGTTATTAGTATTAATAAATGTAACAAAGTATAAATCATTTTTAAAACTCTAGTGTGCTATTTTATGTCGTTATGTAACCTTCTGACCCATTTAAAATGAACATGTAGGGAATCCATTTTAATAGCTTCTTCCTGTAGGCTTGAGGGATTCTATAGCTAGTGCAATTCCTAAACCAAAAAATATAGTTGGGTCTTTCCACTCATTTAAAGATTTCTTTGCCAGAAAGTTTTGTGTTGAGTTGGCATCTTCTAGGAATACAAGTGAATAAACAGCACAGAAAAGGGAAAGAGAAGAGAAATATTTGTTCAACACTCTGCATGTTATAGCAATGTGCAACATCATTTATATGTTACTTCAGCCAAAAATGACATGATGTTATAAATCACTAATTTCTCAATTTTGGAAAGGAAGTTGGAAATATGGGATAAGGTCATGTTCAGTTCAGGTCCTGAAAACCAAAAATGCACAGGTTGGAGTTTTTATAATGTTTTACCAAATCCCGGAGGAGGTTCAATATCACAGTTATTACTATTATTTTCCTCTTGGAAAAGAAAGGAAATGGAAAAATTCTTGCCCGATTTTTGAGGCATATAACATGACCTGGAAGCATTTTACATTTTATTTAATACTTACAAAATCCTGGCTATTTTTTATTTCATAAGCCAATATTTCAATAAATAAATATTAGTAAGTGTTTTAACATTCCCTACTTCCAGTAATATATTTTTCTTTGACTATATTGATCATCCTAAATTCATGCATGGTACATTTTATTTGAATCTGATAGTTCTAAATTAGTATTAGAATATATATAATATTAGAATATATATATTTTCACACACACATATATATATGCACACACATATACAGATATGTGTGTGCATATATATTATATGTGTGTGTGAAAAAAAAATATATATATTTAATTCATGCCACAATGTTTTTAATGTTGGGATAGTCTAAGAAATATGACCCTAGGGAATCAAACGGCTAGTTTGAAACAAAGTCTGCTCTGCTAAAAGAATGAGAAATTCCTGTACTTTCAAAGACTTTCTCCTGTAATTGTGCCAGTGGGTTCTCTTTTACCCTCTATAAAACTTCTATTTCTTTCACTTGATCTATGTGGAAAGAATCACACAAAGAACCACAGGTTAAGGATGAACTATCAAACAGAAGAAACGGAAAACTGTTATGTGTTTTGGAGGATGTTTAATTACTTGGAAAAGTCCCCTGATTCTACAAAGTTCATCCAGCAGGCTAAGGATGGAGGTTGGCTCCCTTTTACAGCTCCTGTTAGAACTAATCTATCCCCTTAATGTTTTGTACTCCAGTAAACAGCACCAAGCCTGCTGAACGAGATTACTGAACATTTATTTTAGGATTTGTTATGGAAAACATATCCAAGATAAACATTATCATACAGGATTCTAGCTACACTTTTGATCCATCTACTCCACAAACATTCATTGCCTATTTCCTATATTTAAACCTTTTAAGCAGTTAAAATAGGGCAATGAAACTGACATGCTCTGCCTATAATGGAAATGACAGCCCCATGAAAGAGATGAATAAATTTAAAATGCAATAGAATGAAACAGGAGCCTTCATAAATATATACAAAGAGTGCAACAGGAGAAAGTGTGGCTTAGATGAAGGAGTCAGACAGATGGAGATTAATCTATCATCTTTAGTTACGACAAAAGCTAGGTCGGAAGACATGGCTTGCTAATAGTGCATCGAAGAATTACACTTAGTCACCCAGGTACAGACATAGCTGGAAAACCACAAACTTCCTCTATTGAACTTACCCTTATACAATTTATGGCATGAAGAGACCCCTGACTCTAAAAGAGGAAAGAACTAAGCTGAGCACGTCCAGGCTCCTTTTTCTTAAATCTCTAATCTCCAACTCACTTCTTCCACAGAAGGAAATGGATAGCTGGTAGGTAAAGAGCTTGAAGTGTTTTTCTAGTGAAGAGCTCCCCATGGAAAGGTAAGGGCTGTGACATAAACAGTTTACCCCGGAGCTTGACTCTTAAGAATTGAGTGACTAAGGCAGACCCTTTCTGGGGACACTTGAGCCCTACCTGCCCCCATCCCATTTTCACAAACTCCCCACTGTAAGAATAAAGCAAAAATCTTGGGAAGCGTGGATCCGGATACTTCAGCCTCCCCAGATCACTCCCAATTCAGCATGGAATGAAATAGTATATATAATCCTCATGATGTGCAATATTCTGGGATTTGGGGCACCTATGAAAAATATTATTGGCCACAACAGAGTTTAAGTCATAATAATTGAGAATTTGCCATGTAACTTGAACTTAAGAATGAAAGCACTGAACTGGAAAATAATTCTTCACATACAGTTTGCTTTATGAAGGGAATGTTTTAATTCACTCACACTCCTGAAGAAAGTGATTTAACTATATATTTAAACAAGTCAGTTAATGATATCATCTTTAGGCTTATAAAAGCTTATTTCGCCTAATAAGTATTCTCTGTCTTTCCTTTTTTCCTTTTTAGAAAAGCAACTTAGAGAATTTTGGTTGAGATAATTATAACTGTTATTTTAAAGTAATAAACAAACAGAAAATCAATCCTTTCTTCTCTTAATTTAACTAATGCCATGGATATCCTCTCTTCTAGTTTTAGAGTGCACTTAAATCAAACTTTGTTTATTATTTCTTAGATTTTATAGCCATAATGGTCTTCTTTGGTAAAAGCTCAGAGAAGTTGTACTCTGGCCCCTGTTTAGCCCCACAACTAGAAAGGGGTAATTTTCTCTAGCTAAGTATAAGTTTTCTTGTTTGAGAAGAAGGATAGACATTTCTATCATGGCATCTCTCCTTCAGTGGAGTGACAAAAACCTCTATTTTCTGCCTTGGAAAAAATTACCTGGAGCATTTAAATTAGGATGAAGATACTTTGTTGCTTTCTAATTATTAATTTCTGGCGAGACAAAACTTATTTTTAATCTCCTAAAAACACAAAGGAAAATAAAATATTACAGAAATTTTAACTTGTTAGTATGTATTATGTGCTAAAGCTTACACATCTCAAAAGTAAATAATTGGTCAATATTGTTTATCTGCACTTTCTTCAAAGTTGAAAAATAGAAACCTGATTATTTACAGTATTTTTGACATGCTGACAATTGTTAACCCAACATGAGAAACTGCCTCAAATAAACTTCATTAAACAATCAAAACAAGCAAATTGTCTTGCAGTTACTCTTCCTTCTGGCTTATGACTGTATTATTAAGTCAGGGGTTCACTGAGATTTTTGAATCTACCGGTTAATATTTTCATCATATTTTTGGAAATTTTGACCAGTATTTCATCAAATACTCATTATGTCTTCCTTTACTTCACAAACTATAGTGACATATGTTATACATGTTACATGTATTTTAGGTCGTGTGAAATTGTTTCATCACTTCCTGGTGCCCTGCTCTTACTTATTTTTTTGACTCTTTTCTGCATGTGTTTCACCTGGATGAATTTCTGAATGGTTTCTACTGCATGTCAACAGATCCAGTGTTGAAAGTACAATATTTACCATAATAGTTCATACAAGTATAATGGATGCCCGAAAAAGAAACCATTTAATTTAAAATAATTTAATTTTAGTATTTGTATTTTTGCTTGTCAAACTAATCGTTCACATGTATATAGAGTATTTACTGAATGGCCCTAGGATGTCATTTCAACAATTCAGAAATACTCAGCGGTTGTTGAGCCACTTATATGCCCATTATTGTCCTATGTATTTTCAGGTACAGTACTCAGTTGATTCTCACAGAAAATCTGAAGGATAAATACTATTCTCATTCAACAGGAAAAAAGTTATCAGGGTTAGGGCAGAGAGACTACCATTATACTGGTAGACCTTATGGCTGAGGGTAGACTCTTACTTACTGAGACTCCAAAGTCCATGTTCTTTTTCCCATGAGTCATGACCTGGAGAGATTGCTCTTTAAAGTGAACAAATAAAAACTTTCTGGAGATGGCAGGTAGGTCATTGGGCTGTGACACATCACGCCAAATATTATAAGATGAATTCATATTTAAGAAATTAAGAAATATATTTTTGTAACATCAATTCTAGAAATAAAAGTTAGACAAGCTCAGCTCAGCTCTCAGGGCATGAGCAAAAATAAGGTTAAAAATACTGTGCTAAAAATTCCCAATTACTATGAAAATTTCATAAAGGAAATAAAAAGGTCTAATTTTACATTCCATACTTCATATCAGTAGATACTTTTATATCTGTACTTACATTAGTGACAAAGGCTGAGCCAGTATTTTGGGGGAAAAAAAAATCAGTTTATATCTGCCAACCCTACCTCTCTGAAGCACCAAGATAACTATTCAGGTAACTGGGAACTAATCATTCACAATACTTACATGTTGGGTTGGTGTCATGGACATTTGTGTTACTAGGTAATAGGTTGGCATTTTCTATCAAAATTACAACTATTTACAGGAAAATCTGGGAAAACATCTCTGTTTCTAACTTTAGAAACAACAACTAATTGTGTAACTTTGAGTATACCCATGGAAAAAAAATGAATGATATTGTGCAACAAATCTATCACCAGCAGACATATTTTTTACAATAATTATTTGCAGACCTTAGGTTATATATCTATTAAAAGAATATTTTTTTCTTAAATGGCAAGCTTCATGTTTCATAATATCTGATAATCACTACAAACAAAAGCAGATTCTTTACCTGGAGTATAAGGAATACATTCAAATAGGAGGTTCTTACACATTCATTTCTTCACATTTAATTTTACACAGTTGAAACATTTGGACCTTCTGTATGCATTATTCACTAAGGATTTTATGATATGTATCAAGTAAGTGGTAAAAAAAAAAATCTGATTTTTTTTTTTTTTTTTTGCAGGATTCCATGTTCTTCCTCCTAATAATAAATTGTTAAAAAAGAAGAAAACCTCACAATTATTCTCTTACTTTTTCTGGGCTATTTTCCTCCCTAATATTCTTCATTTGTTATTTGAATGTCTTTTGATTTAGAATGTTAGCAAAAGAAAACCTGAAAAAAGTAAGTAAAAAAGTAAGAACAGGAACACATCATTTTTCCCTTGGCTCCCTTTGATTGCAATTTGTGGTGTATAGAAAGTGACATTTTACTCTAATTTAAATGTATTGCTTGAATATAAACTGTGAATGAAACCCTTAGTAGAAGATCTTCTTGCGATTTTATTAACTCATCTACGTCAGATTTATAAAATATTGTAGCTTATTTTTTGCTGTTTTTTATAGTTTTAACAATTTTACAACTTCATATAAATAGAAAAGAGTACAATAAACAAATACAGATTATGTAACCTTCTGCCTTTTTCTGCTCAGCATAATTCTTGTGAGATCTATCCATGTTATTGTATGTATCAGTAATTAGTTGCTAAGAACATTTGTATACAAATATTTTTGTGAATATATGCTATATTATTTTCTTTAGGTAACTACCTACAACTGGAATTTGTGGGTCATATGGTAATTGTATATTTATCTTTACTTAAAAGTGCCATACTCTTTTCCAAAGTGGTTGTAATCTTTCCACTTCCACTCGCAATGTAAGAGTCCAATTTTTCCTCACCTTAGCCAAAACTTGGCATTGTCTGTTTAATTTATGCATACTTGTGGATGTGTTTTTGTAGTTTTAATTTGCAGTTCTCTTATGATAATGTTAGTGAGCATCTTTTATGTGTTTATTGGTCATTCATATGTATCCTTTGGTGAAGTTTATGTTCGAAAAGTTCTGGAAAAATCCTTTCCAGAGTTTTATATTATGTTGTGTGTCTTACTATTGAATTATAAGTGTTCTTTTTTCTACCAGTTTTATTGAGCTGTAATTGACATACAACATTATGTAAGTTTAAGGTGTACAAAGTGATGATTTAATATACATATATATGGTGAAGTGATTCTCACAATAAGGTTAGTTCATACATATATTATTTTTAAATTATATTTACTTATGTGTTCCAGAGAAATATGTTCGCTTTCTTCAGAACAATAGCTAGTAAATTATTTTTGATTCCTAACGTCAAGAAATGTTTGGAAATAGAGAAAATGTGGAATTGCCAACCAAAAGGATAAAAAACTTGAAATAGTTCCTAGTTCAAAGGAGTTTCTTCCTTTCTAAGACTAGGCCTGATACATGCTACTGGGCTCCAAGTGGCTTTTTCTGTTCTAACATTACCCTATCTCCTTCACCTGCAGCATAACCTGACCTCATTGAGCCAGTCATGTCAGTCCTGACTACACTTATGTGAGTCCGAGCTGTGTGCCTGAATCAAATTAAGCCAATTAGAAATCTGTAGTAGATTTTCCAACCTATGACAAGGAGCAGGAGAGTCCTTCTCTGGTGGTAGTCTTCATATATAAGTTTTGGAAGCTATCCTAGACCATATTTCTTGTGAAGAAGGGTGGAGAAATTGGGAGTTCATAGGCAAAAAATGAAAAGTAGGAGATGGAAGGGTGATCCATGGAAATGCTTCAGAACATTCTTGTTTCTCATAAATTTTCAAAAAATATTCCAGTATTTTTCCATTAGGTAGAAGCTGGACAAGAGCAATGGAAGGAATGACTCAAGGCAGAGTCCCAAATCCTTGAAGGGGAAATGATAGAGACAGAAGCTGGGTGCGAGGAAGGTGATAAAACAACAACAACAACAAATAACTACACATTATAAGACCAGGAGCTCAACCTCCTGACCTGTAGCTTCCAAGACCTAGTGCCTGACAGATCAAGAGCCACAAGTTCAGAACAAGCACTCTCATCTTCCACCTCTGTCCCAGAGTAACCCCTTGACTCACTATAATTTATTTGCATTGCAGGAACAGCCCCCTCCCTCATTGGGAAAGGCTGCCATTGTGGTTCCTGTGCAAACTTTATAGGGTCAAAAACTCCCCCTCCCAAACTATGGGAAGAATTTCCCAAATGGTTTGTAGCAGCCTCCATTAGAGTTCACCCCCCTGGCATCACATCTCCTCCCAGCTCAGAGAGATCCAATAATATCCAGTTCCAAAACAAGGAGACACTGGTTCCACCTCTGGGACCCTGTTAGCTCTCCCACCTGGAGTGTGCACTTTTACTTTAATAAACTGCTATGCTTATGGCTGTCTTTATTCTGAGTGCAGATCCCCACTTAAACCTTCTCCTGGGGATCCAAGGACCCAGACTACCATTCACATAATGCAGACATTCTCTCTCCAATAGCTCTCACCTTTACTCTCAGAAGCTATATAAAATTTATTTTGACTTAAGTGTGTCCTGACAAATAAACTACAGCAAATTCTCAATGTCAGGGACATTTATTCATTCTCTTTGTATAATAACTCATTCATTCCAAAAACATTTACATGACTTCAAGAATAAGAAGCAGACAATATTAATAGTCACAAATTCCCTGATGCCTAAAAATAATCTAAGGGCAGGTAACTCTCAACAGCTTTTAATCCCAGAACATATTCTACATCAGGTGAAACTACTATTATTTTACATTCAATGGGGAAAGGAAAAGGTAAATGTTTTCCCCTCCCCTCAGGAATTTCAAATTTGGATTAGAAGTTGTGTCAACTTCTTATTTTGAGATTTGATAATTTGAAGATTATTATGCCTCCTGTTTTCCTCAGTTATGTATAACTATTAATTTATCCTTATAATTTTTCAATGACAAATACAAAATGAGTATTGAATTATTCTTCATCCTTTAATGAATTAAAGGGTGCACCTAATGAGTATGCATATGTATCATCACATAAAATAAACCTATCTATATTAGGAATCAAGTAAACCTAATAGCTTTATTTAAGTTCAAAAAATTTCAGTGATCAGGGGCACCTGGGTGGCTCAGTGGGTGAAAGCCTCTGCCTTCAGCCCAGGTCATGATACCAGGGTCCTGGGATCGAGCCCCACATCGGGCTCTCTGCTCAGCAGGGAGACTGCTTCCTCCTCTCTCTCTGCCTGCCTCTCTGCCTACTTGTGATCTCTGTCAAAAAAAAAAAAAAAAAAAAAAAAAATTCAGTGATCAATTTGCCACCTTCTTTCCTGGTTAAATTATTTCCTGGAGAGGATATACTAGTTAACAATAAGATATTGCTCAAAATAAGTCAAAATTAGTTAAATCCAAACTGTTTTCCCCCAGATAAGTATACCGCATTGAAAATTTACTGCTAATACATGCTTTAAAAAAAGAAAAAAAGATAGACACTGATTAAATGCATGTAGGAAGTTATAAATTAGGGACAATACAGGTTAGTAGGATAAAGTTAAGCTCACTGTGCAAAAAACACGACAATTGTTTCTATTTTTTTGCATTTTAGATGAGTCCATGCTATATTTAGCAGTGACTTTTAAAGTTTGGATTGACAATATTTTTTCTGGCTGTGCACTTCTGCCCTGAGTAGGATAAGGAAACAGGAACACATCATTCTCATCCTCTTCAGACAATTCCCCTGAAGCTTTATTTATATTGGGATGGATTCAAAATTGCTCTCAACATTTTAAGGATTGTCTTGTTCCGGTATAACTTATGGATCTAAATTCCCTTTTCTAATTTCCTTAGCTCTATTCAAGTTCTGCTCTATAACCCACTCTCTCTCTTGGGGATTTATTTAATACTGATAATATAGTTTTGTTTTATTCTGCTCTAAGTGATAAATAAGTTTCATCCATCTAGGGACACAGCAAGTGGGTGATATTTATGTAAGTGTTGTCTTCTACTCTTGTATTCTAAGAGGGACTTGATTTCCAGTTCCAGAAAGAGAGACTGGTAAATCAATTTTCAAAATTTGTTTCAAAACAAACATAGAAGTGACAGAAAGAAAAGAGAGGGAGAGAGAAAGAGAGAGAATGAATAAATACTAGTTTTTTTTTAATTTGTTTGATTTGTAATTTAATTATAATTAAACAGCTTCAAATTTCTCTTTTCCATAGCCATATTAATATACTATGGATAGTAGACATGAGAGAGATCACAGATCCTGTTTACGACTGCATTCAAAACAATAAGATACTTAGAAATAAACTTAACCAAAGAGGCAAAAAACTGTTTTATGAAAACTATGAACACCAATGAAAGAAACCAATAACACAAAGAAAAAAAAAATCCAAGCTTATGGATTAAGAAAAACATTGCTAAAATGCTTATACTACTCAAAGCAATCTATATATTTAATGCAATCTCTTTCAAAATGCCAACAGCATTTTTCACTGAACTAGAACAAGCAATCCTAAAATTTGAATGGAACCACAAATAACCCCAAATAGCCAATGCAACCTTGAAAAAGAAAAGCAAAGCTGGAGGCATCACAATTCCAGACTTCAAGTTATATTGCAAAATCGATTAAAGACCCACATGTGATACCCGAAACCATAAAAATCTTTGAAGATAACACAGGAAATAATCCCTCTAACATTGTCTGTAGTAAAATTTTTCTAGCTATGTCCCTTCAAGGGAGGAAAAACAAAAGCAAAAATAAACTCTTGGGACTACATCAAAATAAGTTTCTGCACAGCAAAGGAAACAACAAAACTAAAAGGCAACCTATTGAATGGGAGAAGGTATTTGCAAATAGCATATCTGATAAAGGGTTAGTGTCCATACTATATAAAGAACTAATAAAACTCAATACCCAAAAAAGAAATAATCCAATTTAAAAATGGGCTGAAGACATGAACAGAATTTTCTCCAAAGAAGACATTCAAATAGCCAACATGACATGAAAAGATGCTCAGTATCGCTCATCATCAAGGAAATGCAAATCAAAACTACAATGAGATATCACCTCACAACCCAGAATGGTTAAAATCAAAAACACAAGAAACAACTGTTGATGAGGATATGTAGAAAAATGAACACTCTTGCACTGTTGGTTGGGATACAAACTGGTGCAGCCACTGTGAAAAACAATATGGAGTTTCCTCAAAACTTTAAAAATAGAACTACCCTACAATCAAGCAATTGCACTACTTTGTAACACTGTAGGCAATTTGTGATTGTGTTTCTGGATCTCACACCAACTTCTTTTTGTTTTAAAAGGTATTCTTAAAAAATTTTCCTAATTCTTGTAATGCAAGCAAAGCCTCAAAAAATGTGTCTTTTAGCATCTAATTGTTCTGTAGTGGATGGTCCCTTAAACTATTTCCCACACCCCATGGTTTAGGATTAAGCCCTAGAATCCACATTTCCACAAGCACACCATTTGGTGATTCTAGTTCAACTGGATTATGGAAGAGCCTCTCAGGGATACTTCTGTTAAAATTTAGAAATTTTATTTCAAAAGCCATTTAAAGGAACTTAAGAATATTAATAACAGTTTAAAGTATTATATTTTAGAATGATCACTTTGGTATCACTCTATAGAGTGAAGGGAAGAGGTAGATTAGAGGGAAACAGAACTGAGTTTAATATCAAAGAAAGAAATTAGGAAGGTTTAGCTTAGGTAATCCCAGTGTGGAGAGAGAGAATTAAGTAGATTTAGGACTATGAAGTATAAAGTATGTGCTCTAAGGACTAAATTATGAGACTCTGGTAAATGGAAGAATCAGACTTAAACGTTTGTGTTTTGCTTCTCTTTGTGATGATGATTATATTACTAAAATAGGGAAGGTAAAATCTGATGAATTTCTTTGGGGTTTAGACATAGAATAAATGACTAACTCTGGATGCTGTGAAATTTGTGCAAATATCTCTATGGAGATATTTTAGGAGGAAGTTGCATATAGATTTTGGAGTCAAGATACAGACATGAGTTTATTACATATATTTTGAAGATATCAGCATGTAAATGGTATTTGAAACCATGGAAATGAAGCATATGACCCAGGGTAATTGTTAAGAGAGGAAAGAGGATGAGACAAAGAATCATAGGGTAGACCAGTATTTAAATCAATCAACAGATAATTGGAACTAGTGAATATTGTCATGCTACTTTTATATCCAAACATAAAAACCATTCTAAGACAATATTTTGTATAAGGTTTCATTTTTTGAGTTTTAGGCAATCTGGACACTAGTCACTGAGTCTAGATAATGATTTAGAGTAGCAATTATCAGCTTTTATTGTGTATCATATTAACTTGGGAAGGTTGCAGAAGCAGAAATTCTTGGGCTTCCTCCTTAAAGAATTTTGATCAGAAGATTTTTGGTACACTGACATATTTACAAACCAAAGCTTTGTATTTATCCAAACATATTACGTGGGGTTAAAAATCAAAGACTTAACTGATATTAACCAATAATAATGTAATTTATGCATTGATGTGTATATGTAATACATATTACCATAAATTTTATACACACACACACACACACACACACACACTCTTTGCTATTTACTTATTTTAATCATCTTTATAGGCTGTTAATTATAAAAATTGTGCCAAGAATTTTCCTACTGTCTCTCAGATTCTATTTAAACATTATCTACCTATAGAAAACTTAAAAATAAACTTCCCAGACATACATTTTCTTCCTTTCTATTCTAATTTAATGTTTTTAAATTTTTAATCCTTTATTTCTCAAGTAAAATTCTATATATACTGTATTACAGACACAGAGAAAGAACAGTGTTAACATACAGGAAGACTGGATTAGCATTTTTTTTGCATATGTTTCATATTATACATCCATTATACTCAGGGGACATTTTTCAGTCAGAAATCCACTAGGTGGCATTACAAACTGTACTGTTTTAATAATTCATTGATTAAACACTTAATAAAATTGTGTAATAAAACACCTGTTCATAATTTATTTTAAATAATCTTTTAGGCTTTATACCTTTATTTTTGATATTAATAATATAAGACTTTTATTAAAATTAGTATTCATCAAAAGTTTTATTGAAAATCTATAAAGTTGTTTAAGTATGTATATAATACTGAGGACCTAGTTTGGGGACATTCTTACAATGTTGTAGTCTTATTCACCTGGGACACCTTTAAATTGTCCTAGGCTTTATATTTCAAAATCCCACCTGTTTAATGGATATTGTCTGAAAAAGGAAATAAAAACAATGAAAATAGCTTGGAGAGCAAAACTCTGAGAACATTTATTAATGAAAGTTGGCATGGTTAACTGGAGGCTGATCTGATCCAGGAAAATAATTTTATCCCCATTTCTACTTAAAACTGTCAGACATTCAGACTATGTCTGCTTGAAACCATAAGATTAAACTTTTGAATCACCTGAGGAGTAATTTTATTCTGATATCCAACTGAAGTAATTCCCCAACCCCAATAGGATTGAATTTTGGTTTAGGATTTCTGTAGTGACATTATTTGTGTAATACACCCACAGCCTGGAGAATGAATGTGTAGTTTGTTAAAAATAATTAGAAAAATAGAGAAGAGAATTTTGGAAAGAAACACTAGAGGTGAATTGGAGAGAAAAGTGGGAATATGTGTTATAAAATATAACCTTTTGAGAAATAAACGGAGGCTGCAGAATTACAAGGCATGGTACTTCCATGCATTGTACTTGCATTTCTGTATCTGTGAAGGAGGTGGAAATAGACATGAGGGAAGGCACACTGAGAGAGTCAAATCAAGTGCCAGCTATGTTAAAGTGAAAAGAAGAAGTTAAAGTGAAAAGAGTTGAATTGAAATCAGCTAGTGAATTGCGAAAGTGGTTTTAGAAATGCCAAAGGGTATACGTGAAAATGTTTTACTTAGTGATGCCAAACTATGTAAGTCATAAATACTACCTAAATTTTTCATGTCTCATATGATCAAGAAATCTGCATTTACTGAGTAAGGAAAGGAGTTTGAGGCTGGAGTTAATCTTATGTTTAAAACAATTGCCTTTCCTCAGTAAAATTAATCAACTTACTGCCGGTTTAATATAATTCTCCTATATCTGAGTGGAACATGGGAATCTAAAAGAAAGTATTAGGATGTATGGATGGCTGATAGATTAAAGAAGAAGGAGCAGGAGGAGGGGGAGGAAAGAAAGGAGGGGGAGGAATAATATAAAATAAGAAATGTCATGCATATGTGTTTCTCAATGATGAAGTAAATCTATTGCAACTTAGACCAAAATGTGAACATTACTCCTCTGGATAAAATATACCGAAAGGGAAAAAGTAACAGAGGATCAAAACATAAAGTGCTAAAACAATTTGAAGATCATGAAACATTCATGTCCTAGAAAAATACTATATTATCAAGTGGACAGAGGGAAAAAATCATTCTCTCCCACACCAAAAAATGCATTTTTGCAGAATGTCTTCATGAGGATTGAAACGTGTGTGTGTGTGTGTGTGTTACTAACGTAACTAAATATCTAATTTAACTGCCATCATGATCACCAAACCCTCTCCCAGCAACCAGCAGTGACCCTATCTCAGCTAACTCACAATCTATTTATTGGGCCAAAAACTTTAAGGTAATCCTTAACTACTTGCTCTCATACCACACTCCAATCTGTCTGCAATGCTTAATTCTGCTTTCAAATTATATTTAGAATCCAACCGTATCTTATCACTTTCACTGCTACCAATACGGTACCAGCCACCCAGTATCTGTCATAAGGTTGCAACTATATCCTCCTATCAATATTCCTGTATTCACCATTGCCACCTCCCCAGTCTATAAGAGGGCAGTTTGATAATACCTCTTCTGAAGCCTCCATTGCCTCCTTGTTTCAGTCAAAGTAAAAGCCAAAGTCGCTAAAATGATCTGAAAATGCTTCAATTTTCCCTCCTTCACACAAACATATATTATCTCTCTGTCCTGTTTCCTAATATTATAAATTTGTTCTAATAAAATGGACAAATCTTTGGTAACATTTGCCAGAAACAAACAAACCAGAAAAAAAAGCATTCATATTAGTGATGAGGGAGCAGGAGGCTGGCTGAAGACAAAGCAAAAGCTGGCACCTTGCACCCCCTCTCCACCCGCTCCCCTCGGTAATTTGTGTGACATTCCTCGGGCACCCCTGACTGCCATAAACGAGAAACAAATAGTTAACTTGCAGAGATCACCTCCTGCAAGACAGTCTCCCTTGGTTTACAAATGTCCTAGAGATCTACAAAGAAGTTACCTTATCAATAGCACAATTTCCAGAGGTAAATAACTCAGTTCCTCAAGCCCTAATGTCTCCCTCACCACCATAAACAAAACTGAAGGAGGCTGAGGTAGAAGGGAATGTAAATAAAGTTAAATTTCTTTTAAACCCAAATCTCACTAACAAAGACGCTTGATAGCAGAAATGTGAATGCCTTGCCAAAAGACAACACTGATCAATCCACAAGGCCTGCGGTATCCTGGCACCTCGTAGGCCCTCTTTAGCATATGAAAGCTCCGTTGAAACCTCCCTTCCTCTCACCTTCCCCCAACTGCAAGGTACAGAACCTGCCATCCCTCACAACCCCGAACAGCAGCACTTCCTGCCCACCGGTCCTGTCCCAGTGCTTTAATAAACCACCATTTTGCACCAAAGATGTCTCAAGAATTCTTTCTTGGTCATCGGCTCCGGACCTCAGCCCACCGAACCTCACCTAGGTTCTAGAACTTCATCATTAGAATATAAAAATATTGGGATTTTTAAAAGTACATTGTCAATTTTATAAAAGTTAATTGAAAACTGAGAGGATGTGGCTAAATCTCTTCTAAAATTCAACATATCAAAACTGACTTAAGACTTCTTGTGTGCAGTCTGCTGTATAAGGAGCTAATCTATCCTAATAGCAAATAACAAGCTGAATAAACCGGAAAATTAGTAATTTTTCTTAGATCCATTAGAGAAGTGAGGCCACAGGGCAAACCACTGCCCCCAAAATTAGAGAGACAGACAGATGAATACAGAGAATTACAATTCACGGGATCAGAAATCCTAAGCAGAAACCTCCCTGGGAACTAGTACTATTCATAGGAAAACCCAAACTATAATTCATGAATTGCTGAAGGCTCAGTGTAGATAAGTCTTAGAGTTAAAATGTGAGGGGGTCCCCACACTTTTGTAAGTTTTACCTTTACTGGGTTCTCACAGTAAAATTCAGAGAAAAATACCCTCAGGCTTTAGGCAGAGGGAGAGAAAAAATGATTTTAGAATAGTCTGAACATAGTATTTTTCTTAACAAGGCCTGTCCTTAAGAAAAACTATTTTTACCAGAACATGATCTATTAGGGTTATATCAGAGCTTAACTCACCTCTGGGAAAGGAAATACCCTATTCCAGTTCCTCTAGTCATCATGTCCCTACTAGGTGAGGGAGAAAATAAGTAGTTGTGAAATTCACAGCCCCAGGCATAAGCTCACTAAAAGACTGAGATCCTGTCATAGCACTATAGAATACACACTTTACCAACACCTTAATGCCACATCACTAAAGATCTTTTTACCAGAGTTCCTTTTACTCAGTATATTGCAACTGACTTTCAACAAAAAACATTTATAAGGCATACTAAAAAAAAAAGAAAAATAAACACTGACCAAACACGGGGAAAGCATCAGAACCAAAGATATGGCATAAATGTAGAAATGATCAGACTGTAAATTTAAAACTGTAATTAATATGCTAAGGACTACTAAGGAAAAGGTAGACAACATGCAAGAACAGATGGGTAACATAAGCAGGGAGATGGATATTCTCTATGTCCACAAATTTGATAAAGAAGATGAAATGGACCAATTCCTTGAAAGACATAATCTACTAAAACTCACCCAAGAAAAAATAGTCTGAATAAACCTGTATCTATTAAAGATAGTGAATCAGCAATTTAAACTTTCCATAAGAAAGCAGCTGGCCCAGAAAGTTTCCCTGGTAAACTGCATCAAATATTTAAGGGAGAAACTCTACCAAGTGTCTATAATGTCTTCTAGAAAACAGAGGCTTTGGTGATACTCCTAAACTCATTATATGAGACCAAAATCACCTTAATAACAAAACCAGATATAAAGACATTATAAGGAAAAAAAAAAAAAAACAAAACAACTACTGACCAATATCTCTCATAAATATCAATGGAAAAGTCCTCAACAAATTATTAGCAAATTGAATATAGTAATGCACAAAAAAATTATACATCTTAATCAAGTAGGATTCCCAAATATGCAAGGCTGGTTCGACACTCAAAAACCAATTAATGCCATTCATTACATCAATAAGTTAAAAAAGAAAAATCAATGATTATATCAATAGATGCAGAAAAAATGTTTTTGACAAAATCCAACACATATTTATGATTAAAAAATAATACTAAAAATAAAAAAGCTCCTAGAAAACTATGAGTAGAAGAGAGCTTTGTCAACTTGACAAAGAACATTTACAAAAAACCTACAGCCAATATCATACTTAATGGTGAGAAACTAGAAGCTTCACAATTGAAATCAGAAACAAGGCAGGGATGTCCCCCTTCTCCACTTCTTTGCAACATCATACTAGCAATCCTTCACAATAAGTCCTTAGGCAATAACACAAGGAAAAAAGTATACAGACTGATGGAAGAAATAAACTGTCTTTATTTACAGATGACATAATTGTCTATATAGAAAATCCAAAATCTATGTAGAAATCTATGTAGGATTGACAAAAAAATCTCCTGGAACGAGTAAGTAATTATAGTAAGTACATTTGCAGAATGCCAGCTTAACATACAAAAGCCACTTTCTTATGTATGAACAATGAACAAAAGGACTTTAGAGTAAAAACACACTACCACTTAGCATTCCCTGTAAAGAAATACTTAGATATAAATCTAACAAAACATACACAAGGTCCGTATGTGGAAAACTACAAAACTTTGAAGAATGTAATATTGAATGTAAAACTAAATGAATGGAGAGATAATCCATGATCACGGGTAGAAAGACTCAGTATTGTTAATATGTCAATCCTTCCCAACTTGATCTGTAGATTCTATGTATTTCCAGTAAAATAAGCAAATCATTTTGTGAGGATATCAGAAAACAATTCTACAGTTTTATATAGAGAAACACCCCCCCGAATTGCCAACACAATATTGAAGAAGTATAAAATCAGAAGACCAACAGTAGTTTACTTAAACATTTACCAAAAATATACAGTAATTAAGGAAATGTGGAATAGACAAAAGAATAGATAACCTGCTCGATGAAACAGAAAAATAGTCCCAAAATTGATTTACATGAATGTATTCAACTGATCTTTGAGAGAGGAGCAAATACCATAGAGTTGAAAACGATAATATTTTCTACAAATGGTGCTGGAATAACTGAATAACCACATGCAAAAAAATGACAGAGACCTTACATTCTTCACAAAAATTAACTCAAAATGAGTCAGAGACTTAAATATAAAATGAAAAACCAAAAACTCTGGGAAAATAATAGGAGAAAATCTAGATGGCATTAGGTATGGTGATAACTTTTTAGATACAACACTAAACACATGATATATGAAAGAAATAATTGATAATCTGACTTTTACTAAAAGCAAAAAAAAAAAAAAAAATTCTCTAGGAAATACACAGTTATGAGAATGAGAAGCCAATCCCCAGACTGGGAGAAATTATTGTAAAACACCTATCTGATAAAGAAGTGTTAGCCATTATATACAATATGTACTGTATCCAATACAAAGATCTCTTAAAACTCAACAATAAGAAAATAACTAAATCAACTGAAAAAGCACAAAGGACCTGCACAGACATCTCACCAAAAAACAATACAAAGGTGGCAAATAAAAATGTCCCCCAAATTAGAAAGACAAACAAATGGATACAGAGAAATACACACACACATACACACACACACACACACCCTCCACAAAAGTTGTGTCCCCAGGCATTAAGGAACAGAAAATTAGAATCAAGCATAAACACTTTCAAAGACCAGAACAATAAGGTTCATTTCCCAACTAATTTGTGAGACTAGGATCACTATTACTAAAAGCTGGTAGTAATAATACAAGAAAAATAAACTTCAATCTAATCATATTTGTAAATATACATGTCAAAATCCTAAATAAAACATTAACAAATTAAATCCAGAAAAGTATTAAATAAGGTAACCCATCATGGCATTTTTTATTTTATCCTGGAGAGTCTAGGAATAAAATGTTGATTTAATTGTAAAGGTGATTAATGAAATTCAGCATATTAATAGGGAAACAACTATATCATAGTGTTGATCGATGAAAAAAACACATATTTGATAATTCTCACCATCCATTTATGTTTTTTTTTAATCAAACCAGAAACAGTGAGGAGGTTGCTTAAGATTTTTAATGGCATTTAAATCTCTAGTCCTCTCATTAATATTTGCTAATTTGAATAAATCATCAAATCTTTTCTCAATGATTTTGTAATACATTATACTTTACAAGGCAGTTTAAATATACACTATATCACTTAACTTAATCCTTACAATAGCATAATGGGTTATATAAAATGAAGCCTTTTTATTAGTGTAAACACTGACAGTAAGGCTGGGACACAGAGACACTGCAGTGAATGTCCGATCTTGAAGTTGAAAAGTGACAAAGCTTTGTTTATAATTTATATGTCATGACCCCTAGTTAAGAGCCCTTTGAGAGCCCAAATCTCATCTCTTCAGAATTACAACCATGGATTTTTATGAAGAGCTAAAAGTCATATCTCTATATATGACTTAATGTATAAAGAAGCTACATTTATCCTTTGCATTGAGTCCAACTCCCCTCATGCCTAGAGGAAGAACAAAAGGAGAAAATATGCCTGAGTCCTTTCCCATATATCATCATTGCCTCTAGCATTGAACCTGTTACATGGTGACTGTGAACAAGGTTTGGAAAAGATAAAATAATGGAAATTTATACTGACAAAATTGAGGTCACTGATCATATTCTTTAGGCAAGGGACACAAGTATCAGTGTGGTACAAAGTATGTAGAATTTGACAGCTTCCTGGGAAAATGAAATGCCATAGGCGCATTTAAGCCTAGGAAACTCAGAAAACCAGGGAGAATTTATCCTCCTTTGGACTTCAATGTGCATTTTATATACATCGGTTAAGAGCATTTAGATGATTATATATGAGAGGCTAGATGTAAAGATGTTCTAAATCTTTTCTGAAAAAAGAAAAAAGCTTTCATGTGTTATTTGCTGGTCAATGGCTTTAAAAACAATCTGAAAAATTTGTGGAAATTCTGTTTCCTTATCCAGCATTTTTTTTTTAATTTTATTTTTTATAAACATATACTTTTTTCCCCAGGGGTACAGGTCTGTGAATCGTCAGGTTTACACACTTCACAGCACTCACCATAGCACATACCCTCCCCAATGTCCATAACCCCACCCCCCTCTCCCAACCCCCCTCCCCCCTGCAACCCTCAGTTTCTTTTGTGAGATTAAGAGTCACTTATGGTTTATCTCCCTCCCAATCCCATCTTGCTTCATTTACTCTTCTCCTACCCCCTTAACCCCCCGTGTTGCATCTCCTCTCCCTCATATCAGGGAGATCATATGATAGTTGTCTTTCTCCGATTGACTTATTTCGCTAAGCATGATAACTGAAGTCAAAACATGGTTTGTTCATATATATTAAATATATATATAATATATATATTACATATATAATATAATTAAACACAAGAAATAAATCTTGATTAGTATTCTACATAAATATGATTGTGAAAGAACTATTAAACATTGTATTTAATGAATTATTTGAACACAGATCTATTACATATATTGTATATCCGATTTTAGAGCTTTTCACTACAAATTTTACCACCAAATTGTATGCATATCTAAAAATGAAAATCTATAGTATGAACAAAAATGAAATATATTTGTGAAAAGAACATGAGCCTAAATATACACTAAAATTAAGTTCAGGGAACTGGATGTGAAGGATATTCTGGTATAACTATTTAAGTTATATATATATATTTTTTTAAGATTTTATTTATTTATTTGATAGAGAGAGATCACAAGTAGACAGAGAGGCAGGCAGAGAGAGAGGAGGAAGCAGGCTCCCCGCTGAGCAGAGAGCCCAATGCGGGACTCGATCCCAGGACCCTGAGATCACGACCTGAGCCGAAGGCAGCGGCTTAACCCACTGAGCCACCCAGGTGCCCTATATATTATTTTTTAACAGAATATGTAATCTTTTGTTATTTATGTATAATCAGTTCCTCACTTTGCCAGTAAGGTTTTACATTATCTTCAATTGTCACAGATACAGTCCTGGTATTGAGACTTCTGTTCATTTCCTGATGGTCACATTTTGTCATTTATTGACAAAAATGTTTCAATTTTTTTACAGTACGAGTACAAAAGTGACTTTAAGAACTTTGATTTCCGGAGACAGTAGTAAATACTTTCTGTGCATCATGTGATACAGCCTTCATAATAGCCACATAAGAGGGGTATTTTTGCTATTTCTTCTAGAGGAGGAAACTAAATTCTACAAAGACTTAGAGTATTGGCTCAAGGTTATACAATTTTTAAACACATGACAAAATGCTGCCAAAATGTTACCTTTTTATGAGTATATGCAATTTGCAATATGCAATATGCAATTTTCAGAAGCCTAATTAAAAATTATTATCAAAAATAATGGTTATAGCTGGTGACAGACTCCAATCAATGAAAAACAATCTTTTTTTTTTCAAGATTTTATTTATTTATCAGAGAGAGAGAGAGCACAAGCAGGCAAAGTGGCAAGCAGAGGCAGAGAGAGAAGCAGGCTCCCCACTGAGCAAGGAGCCCAATGCAGAACTCGATCCCAGGACCGTGGCATCATGACCTGAGCAGAAGGCAGTGGCTTAACCGACTGAGCCACCCAGTCGTCCTGAAAGATAATTTATTTCATGCTGCTAAAGTATGGATTATGAAAGAGGGAGAATCTTAGATTAAATGTTAAATTATCTGTCAGGAAATTAATAGGAAAAATTATGTAGAAAGCATCATTCCATTTCTCCATAGCTCGTTACTTGCTCTAAAGTCACAAAGATAAGAGATCACAAGGATATGGCATTTATTTTCTTTATGGTTTTTTCATATTGTTTCTGTGAAAGGAGGGTTGTGTTTACAAATTAATTCCTGTCCTTTTCATTTGCTCCAATTTAGCAGCTGGGACTATATAGTTTAGAGAGAGTAAAATCATGTGGGTATGATGCCAGATCTGCCAAACCCACTCAAGAAATGAAAACCCAAGAAATAAACCACTCAAGAAATGAAAAGATGTGAGAAAAAATTGTTAAGCCAAAATAAGATGATAGAGGTAGAACAGAAGGGCAGGATTTAGTAGAACTATAGGTCTACCCAAGATTATACAAGTGGGCATTAGTGAGGACAATATCAATTGGCCTTGTAGTTTTCTTTAATAGTTCTGTTTCATTCTTTAAAATATTGTGATAAAATCACCTTATTGCATAATTATGGAGAAGAAAATACATTTCTGAGCTAAATGCACTCAATAGATTCCTAAAAATCCTGTGCATTATGATTCTTTGTGAATTGATAAAGCTAATTTCCCTTGAGCTAGAAAGCCAGATAACCTACATTGTTAAGTATCATATGAGAAGTAATGGCAATTGAAGTTTTTGAAAAAACCTGATAGAGAATTTGCCTAAATTTCTTTCTAGGGCCTCCTAATTAAAATGTAGAATATCAGTAGCTCTTATGTCTTTAAAGACACAGATTCTGGTCCCTACCCTAGATTTACTGAGTCAGGTGAAACTGAAAATATTTTAGCTCCTCAGATTATTCTTATGTACATTAAAATTGGAAACTACTCACCCAAGAAATACAGTACTTTAACACATGTGTTTTAACCTTTTTGACTACACTTTCCTACTTAGAATTGAGTCCCAAAAGGCTAAGTGTACCAGAAACCCTAACTCACATATCAATCTTTCACTTACTATTCTATCTTCCATTAAACAAACACACCTTCAGCACTTACTGTTTACTGATTAAGATTTAGCAACGAATCTTTGACAAAGTAGGAAAGAATATCCAATGGAAAAAAGACAGTCTCTTCAATAAATGGTGCTGAAAAAATTGGATGGCCACAAGCAGAAGAATGAAACTGGGCCATTCTCTTACACCGTACAAAAAGATAAACTCAAAACGAATGAAAAACCTCAATATGAGACAGGAATCCATCAAAATGCCAGAGAAAAATACAGATAGTAACTTCTTCGACCTCGGACACAGCAACTTCTTGCAAGACATGTCTCTAAAAGCAAGGGAAAGAAAAGCAAAACTATTGGGACTCCATCAAGATAAAAATCTTCTACACAGCAATGGAAACAGCCAACAAAACGAAACGGCAATCTACAGAATGGGAGAAGATATTTGCAAATGACATATCAGATAAAGGGCTGGTATCCAGGATCTATGAAGAAAATTTTCGAACTCAACCCCCAAAAAACAAATAATCCAGTCAATAAATGGGCAGAAGACATGAACCATCACATTTCCAAAGAAGACACATAAATGGCTGACAGACCATGAAAAAATGCTCCACATCACTTGTCATCAGGGAAATAAAAATCAAAACCACAATGAGATACCATCTTACAGAAGTTAGACTGGCTAAAATTAACAAGACAGGGAACGACAAATGTTGGTGAGGATGTGGAAAAAGGGGAACACTTTTACACTGTTGGTGGGAATGCAAGCTGGTACAGCCACTCTGGAAAACAGTATGGAGGTTCCTCAAGATGATAAAAATAGAGCTACCCTACAACCCAGCAATTGCACTACTGGGTATTTACCCCAAAGATACAGATGTATTGAAAAGAAGGAGCACCTACAACCCAATATTCACAGCAGCAATGTCCACAATAGCTAAACTGTGGAAGGAGCTGAGATGTCCTTCAACAGATGAATGGACAAAGAAGATGTGGTTCATATGTACAATGGAATATTATTTAGCCATCAGAAAGGATGAATCCCTACCATTTACATCGACATGGCTGGAACTGGAGGGTATTATGCCAAGTGAAATAAGTCAATCAGAGAAAGACAATTACCATATGGTTTCACTCATATATGGAACATAATAAAGAGCACAGAAGATCAGAGCAGAAGGGAGGAAAAACTGAACAGGAAGAAATCAGAGAGGGAGAAAAACTATGAAAGATTCTTGACTCAGGGAAACAAACTGAGGGTTGCTGAAGGGGAGGTAGGTGGGGGGATGGGGTAACTGAGTGATGAGTATTAAGGATGGCATGTAATGTGACAAGCTCTGGGTGTTATATGCAACTAACAAGTCATTGAACACTACGTTAAAAACTGATGATGTACTACAGATCAGCTATTGCATGTAAATAAATAAAAATAAGAATCTATTTAGTACTATTGATATAATGATGGCAAGAATACGATATTTACTTTTGGGTAAGACAAAAACTAATAAAAGATATAGGCATGGAAATCATTACATACAACCCATTGTGATATATTTTTCTAATTTTGGACTCATGTTTTAACTAACATACATTATTTATCCAATAATATTTGGATAAATAATTGTGACTTTTAGCTAACCTGTAGCTAAAGCTTCACCTGTAACTTTATCAGGTAGTATACAGTATTTTATATTTATTTAATGTTATAAATAATACATCCATGCAACCAAAGAGTTTAAAAGCATACTAAAGTAAACAAAAAATTTTTAAAGAAAATCAATATATCTGTCTTTATGTGTACCTTTCTTTGTACATAATTTATTGCTTTAACTGAACAGCATACTTAAATATCAAATATCAAATATCAATATCAAATATCAAAACATATCTGCAATTTTTTTCATCCTAACACTTTATCTAAACACGGACAATTCCTTTAAATAATAAATCCTTTAGTTGTTCATATTTATGGAAATGTTAATTCTTTGATGTTAGCTGTCTAGATGTTTCTTTCTGATTTTCAGACAGAAATCAAAGAAGATAAGCACAATAATTTGTTTTGACCAACTGGAAAGTGAGCACCTTACAATGAAAGGATGAGTTACTCATATTAACATATTCGTTTTCTTTGCTTGGCTGTTCTGCTCATTGATTTCCAAGAAGATCAAAATTCTCAATAATTATATTCATATATTAATTAATTCCTTCCACAAAGACTTACTGAATAATTAGTATGTGCTCCTGTAGCTGTTATTAATACTCTCATGCAATTTATATTCTGGCAATAGACAAGAATCAGTAGTAGATATAAGAAATCAACAGATTAAGAGTAAGTGTATTGTATGATATAGTGAAAGGCAGTAATAACTTTCTGAAGAAAAGTGAAGCCAGATCAAAGGGCAGAGAATGATACAATGGGAGTAGGTTCTTATTTTAGTAATAGATTAAATGGTGAGGTCATGTTAAGAGCTGTGCTATTACCTGGGGGAATATTGTTTCCAGAGAAATGAAATAGCATGTGCAAAAGTCCTGGGTACAAAACATGTTGGTATGCTTGAATAATGGTAAAAAAGTCATTGAGGTTGAAATATATGCAAAGGGGGAGCTAGTGATAGAAAGTAAACTCAGAGACTAAGGCCAAGTTATATTGTTTGTAAGCAAATAGTCAGCAGTTTAATTTTTATTCCAAGGTATCAAAGTCTTTTAGGCAATTAAATGTAGATATTTCAGAATCTTTTCTGCAGAATTTTATACCAAATGCTATTAGCTAGGCTGACTGATATAGATACTGTAAAAAATATAAATTTATTTTGTTCATTCATTTGAATTGCTCAAGATGTTTCTAATTGTGTATATTAACTGATACCATGAGGGAAGATGTATATAGTCATTCAGATGCTCAGACTTAGGAAGACTATGCCATCTTCAAAACATATCTTCTGAAGTTGCTAGATTATTTTCATCTAGTTGGCAAAAGAAGACAGAGGACCTCATACAGAGGTCTTTTTCATGAACCAGGCCTGGAATGGGCAAACAACACTGCTTTCGCAGTCCACAGTCAGAACTTATTCCCATAGCCATACCCAAGTTGATAAGAAACAGTCTGGCTATTTGTGGTAACGGAGAAAAAAACACATTTAAAAAAAAAAAAAGTTTCTGCCACATCGGTATTTCTTATTTTTATAACATCTTATCATGAACACTATTTTCTGAAAATCGAGCTATATTTTGTTGAATATCAAAACTGTCCTAAACTGGATGAGCTATAACTGTATCCAGTAAAATCCACTAATTTTAAGTGTATAGTAGGGAAAGTTTTGAGAAATGTATGTATACCCACGTAACTACCATTTCAAAGAGCATTTCTCTTATCCCCCAAATTTTCCTCATGGTGTTTTGCAGCTACTTATCGCCATCCCCATCTGAGATAATCATCTGGTTTCTTTACTTAATTCAGTTATTTTTAGAATTTCACATAAATATTACCATGCAATATGTACTCTTTTGTATCTGACTCCTTTCAGCATAATATCTTTGAGATCATCCAAGTTGTTTCAGGTTTCATTAATTTGTTCTTTTATCACTGAGTGGTATCCCACTGTATACCCAGAGCCATTCAGCTATTCTATTGAGGGACACCTGATTATTTTATTTTTTCTGACTATTATGAATTGTGCTGCATAAAACTTCATGTGTAAGATTTTGTATAGACATATATTTTAACTTTTGTTGGGTAAATATCTGGGTTTGCCCCTGTGAAATAGCTGAGTAATATTACTCTTTCCAACATTTGATACTGGCACATTTTTTGTTTGTTTGGTTCTTAATTTTAGCTATTCTAGAGGATATGCAATCATATCACTGTGGTTTTAAATTGTATTTCCTTGATGGCTAAAGACATTTTATTAATGTTCCTTATATTGATCAATTATATAGGTTTCTATATTAGATGTTTCTTATTTCCTAATACAAATATTCAGTGTTATAAATTCACTCTGAGCACTTCTTTGATTATAACACATAAATTATGATATATTATGTTTTTATTTTCCTTTTTCAAATATCTTACTGCTTGTATCATATTTTTTAAAAGATTTTGTTTATTTATTTGACAGGCAGAGATCACAAGTAGGCAGAGAAGCAGGCAGAGAGAGAGGGGGAAGCAGGCTCCCTGCTGAGCAGAGAGCCCGATGTGGGGCTCGATCCCAGGACTCTGGGATCATGACCAGAGCCGAAGGCAGAGGCTTTAACCCACTGAGCCACCCAGGTGCCCCTCTTATATCATATTTTAGACTGTGACCTACATTCTACCTTGTATTTATATATATATGTATATATATATATATATATATATATATATATATGAACTGATCATCTCAATATATAGATAGATAGATTCTGATGAATTTATCATTTAGTTCTGCTATTTTAATTTCTTTATTTGAAGATGCTGGATATAACCTATTCTGTTGGTGTTATGACCTACTAAGGATTACTAACACACTATGACAGGATGGAATAGTGAAGAAAATGAAAGCCTTGGACATGGAGTAAAATGTCCAAGTTCACAGGTTTTACTTACATTCTATCAATTGAGTAAGGCAAATTTATAATAATTTAAAAAAAAACTTAAAAAATGTTATTTCCTTCTTGTTCATGCTACCCCTCATTGCAACTTGGGGAGGGATTTCTGCTCTATGGATAACGCAGGGAATCAAGCTAATAATGAAGCAGCAGCCACCTCACACCACCAGAGGAGAAGAAGAGTTCTGGGGGATGGATCTTAACTATTTCTACAATGGCGAATACCGGAAATACTTTGCAAAAAGCACTAATGATTGTCATATTCATGCACTAGTTACCTCTTACTAGCAACTCTAGCAAAAGCAAATTATTTTACTTTACTTTTTGCAAATATCAGAAAATGTCTCCAAGAATGGGTTTCTAAATACGTGAGATACATCAACTCCTCTGTGGCTTTATCACATATTCCAAGAGCCAGTAATATATCTAATTATTTATATTCCCATTATTGGCCTCATATAATGAGATTATGTAATTATGGTTCATCTTTTTTGATTTCGTAATTTTTAGGAGACATCTTCTAGAAAAGACAATTCAGAAATGTTTATGAATTGAGAAGTGATTGTATTTCTTTGTACAAACCTATCAAGAATAAAAAATTCCCTAATTTGGTTAGTTTCTTCCTTGGCAAGGAGGAAAGATCAGAAAATCACAAATTATATGCAGTGCAACTAAATTTCTATTACTAAAACTGTCAGTAAGAAATTGAAATTTCTCCCTTTATAAATAATTACTTTCTAATCAGAAATAAAGCTGGGTTATGCTTATTGAACTACTTCTTATGATTTCATTCATCATCTGTTGAATTGGCCAGACATGACAGAACTGATCTTTAGAATTAACCATTTGCCACAGATATGACAAAAGAGAAAGACTGAAAAATTTGCTGAGTCATATTTGAAATATCAAAGTAATCTGGTTTGACTTTGCTACTGACATTATTTGAGTTCAGATGAGCTAAATTCACACTGAATTTAGTGAAAATTACACAACAGCTTACCAGAGTATTTTAAAATTAATAAAAACCATAAGATATTTGCAGAAACTTAATGTTAGTTGCCAAGTAAAATTTTTAAAAATTACTAACATAGTATTTATTCATTAACTTCCAATGATTAGCAATTTTTTATATACATGTTCAGTTTGATGTTTTCTATACATGCTGAAAGCTAAAGGTAAAAGATGGGTATCACTTTGTCCTATTTTAATTAGTTCTTAAAGTTCAAAAATAAATTTTATTTTATATTGCTAGAGATAAAAGCAATTAAAATTGTGGTTTAGCTTTACAAAGAGACAAAAGGAACAAAGTGGCTCTGAAAAGAATAATTCAACTTCACATCAAAATACTATTTTATCTTGCTAAAGGATTATTTTCAATTATTTGGGCAAATTTTGACTCTAAATCTCAACTGTGTCAATATGTTTTCTAACCAAATTACATCAAAATAGTTTTTTTTCCCCCTGATTACAGGCTTCTTTGTTATGCCTATGAAATTGTTTTAGTTGCCGGGAAGCAGGGGTTTGTTTTTCACTGTTAATAAAATGTTAGTAATTAAAAAATGAACAACAGTATTACATTATGAATAATATATGTAAATACACAAAGGTTTGTGAGTTTTATAGGCAATGAAATAATGAATTTGGTATCATTTTTTTCTGTAAAATTTAGTTAATTATTTTTTTAAATCATTGACTTTTCCCCATTTCTTCTTTTAATTATAAGCTGTAAATTATATATAAGAAATTACAAAACAATGGACACTTTCCCTCTTATTATTTTTTTTTAAATATTTATCCATTCATTTGAAAGAGAGTGAAATAGAGTGCACATGTCTGTAGTTTGAATGGGGGAAGGAGGAGAGAGAGAGGGAGAGGAGAGAGAGAATCTCAAGGAGACTCCCTGCTGAGCACAGAGCCTGCCTGGGGACTTGAATCCCAGACCAGGAGCTCATGACTACAGGTAAGTCAACAGCTGGGCACAAGGGGTGAGCCACCCAAGTATCCCTCCCTCTTGTTATTCTTTGGAAAACAGTCTTCCATATGAATAGTATACTAAAGAGAGAAAATTATTTCTTGATTTGTATATATTTATATATGTATATATATTATATATAAATACACATACACACACACTTGTTCACAATAAAAATAATTATATTATTTTGGTGCTATATGTTCTATTATAAATATGTAGATCTCATATAATATTTTCATATATAACATATAATAATGCCATGAGTAATTATTAGAGAGTAATTTCATTCTATGGATTGGGGCATGTTAGAAAGAGATGATCACAATAATACTAGTAAACCAATCTAATCCACTGCAAGAATTTTCTAGATGACTTCATCTGCTATTTTTAATACTTACTTAATGAATCTCTATTTTTAATTTCTTAAGGAATCGCCACACTGTTTTCCAAAGTGGCTGCATCAACCTGCATTCCCACCAACAGCATAAGAGGGTTCCCCTTTCTCCACATCCTCTTCAACACATGTTGTTTACTGTCTTCTTAATTTTGGCCATTCTGACTGGTGTAAGGTGGTATCTCAATGTGGTTTTGATTTGAATCTCCCTGATTGCTAATGATGATGAACATTTTTTCATGTATCTGTTAACCATTTGTATGTCTTCTTTGGAGAAGTGTCTGTTCATGTCAACTGCCATTTAATGAAAATGTTAATTATCATTTAGTGGTATAAACGTAAAGAAAACACCCATGAAGCAGCTCAAATAAAAGTTGTTTTAGGAACGTCAGAAGAAAGCCATTATTTCTCTGTTCACAGAACTAATTGCTGGTTAGCTTAAGAAGGCTGGATGAGTGTGGTGGTACCTAGGCAACCAGCTCTGCTAGTATTAGCATCTGACCTCTAGAGAAAACACAGCAGATCCCTGACATGAGCAAATATTAGCAATGATATTATAAAGCTTTCTTCAGAGTAGTTAAATTTTGTTTGTAGACACTGTGGCACAGATACATTACATCTACATTTCAAATGAGCCCATTCTTCATTGTGTAGATTAACTGGAGCTGAAAGTTTCCAGATGATTATAATTAATATCATTCCACCTATTTTTTTTAATTGAGTAATAACATCTATTCATTTTAAGAATGTTATTTGGTAAGGTAGCACCACCAAATGTACTTTCTATGTCCAATGGTAAATAAAACTTAGATTATAACTATAAAATATTTGGCTTTAAGCTATAAATTGCATCTCCTTAAATAAGTACTAATTCATTCAAATAGAACATGTTTTAATTAATTATACACCAGTTTATATAATTATTCAAAAGACATGCATAAGTGTCTATTATATGCCAGTCAGTTAAAATTGTTAGTTATGAAGATGAATTAACAAATCAATATGTTCTATCAAAGTAATATACCTCATCAAAAAAATGCAGGCATATAAATAGAGGCAACATGACATTATAGGATATAATATGGGGCAAAATAGTATAATGGGTTATTTCCTATAGAGGTAAGTGGTAGCACCCAAAGTTTCATAGTCATGGGTTTGTAAAAATCAAATATTTAAGGATGAATATCTGCTTTCTAAGACATTATTTTCAAATGTTTTTGAACATGAACCTGAGTTATAAGTACAGCATACATTGCAAAGCAGGATATGTGCAGGGACACATGCATATGTACACATGAACACACATTCACAATCATTACTGAAACTAAAGGCTCATGAAATAATACTATTCTTACTGCATTGGATACACTTAGATTTTCAATTCTGTACTACTTAATTTTTAACCCTAAATTAGTTCTACAACCCCACTAATGGATCATGATCCACTATCTTAGTATCAAAAACAGTGCCCTAGAAGTAATCATATTGGTAACTTGTAGTAGCAGAGAGATTCTAAGTATTGGAATTGCAGGAATAAGAAAGCAGATTTTATGTTTCATTGGAAAGGTGAAATGAAGGGGAAAATATAGTCAGAAAAGGAGGTATGGTGTGTGTTTGTGTTTTTTCGTGTGTGTGTTTTCTCCCTTATCTCTCCATTCTTTATGGCTTCTTGACAGATTCTTCAAATTAGTAAATTCTGTGAGTCTCACTTTAGCCTCACTTTAGTCTGACTTTAGCCAGAGGAGATATAAATCCAGGTGAGTCTATTAATAATATAGTCCAGTGGAAAAAGGATAATCACTTAAAGTTATATACACAGCTAAATATTACTGGAAGAATAAGAACTATATACATTTAGGTTAGCCTTTTTAAGTTCTGGATCTTATCACTTCAAAACACATTTAGGAAATAGTTGTGGTAAACATAGGATTTAAAAAATCAATTCCCAAATAATCTGAAAGAATCACTTTAGGATTGGTAACAGTCAATGAGAAGGTGTTAATTACATAATCAAAACATTGTACCTATTAATACATTTTCCTAGAACTGTGTCTTGGAAACATTAATTCCAGGTTATAGTTACAAAAGAAATTCTCTAGAATTTATCCTTATCTAACTATCCATAAGATACTGACAAATGATGAAATAATCTCTGTCCACTTAATCTCAAGTGATTTTATAATGTTGTCTCTAGTTCTGCTGTTTAAATTTTCAGAAATACTTTTTTCAATCATTGGGCACCTACAAGAGGCAGAAATCATAACAATGTCAAATTTAGTTCAGATATATAAACAACCCATATACATCCTGTACAAAGGTATAAACACCAGGACATAATATATTTATATCATTGAACATTAAATTAAATGAAAGAAACAAGAAATTTGTATTACATGAATTTGGTTGCTTCACCAAATAAACGTGGTCAACTTTGTCCCTGCTCACTTTCTTTCCTTTTTCCCTCTTATAATATGACAAGAACCACAGAAATAAGGCTTTACCTTTTCCAAGTCCAGGTTTCTTGAAAATACAGAATATAGCTGGCAGAACTACTTCAAATATGTATCACCATCCTAATACATTTGGAAGGAGACATTTGGTCCCTCAAAATTTCATTTCAAGGAACATGCCCTCGAGCAGTGCAAAGCAGAGAAGCCACATGCAAGAGATGATATGATTTGACAGAAGTTGCAAATCTTGCTGTACCATCCCAGGCTTCTCTGCCCATTGCTGTGCATCAGGGCTTTATGGGAAAGGAACAAGTGCCAAATGAACATATTATTTGCTCTTAGCCACCTGGTGTGATAACTTATCCTGACCGCACCATAGCCTTTAGACCAATTGAGAAGGCATTTACTTAGTTTTGAGCTTTCAGTGTGACACTGGGGACCAATGTGATTTAATATATAGCCACTCATCAGTCAATGATGTCTGCCATGAGAGTTATTCCATTCTTCTTATTCCATGCCTAAACTGATAACATTACCTATACCTTGATTGATTATCTACAGACACAGAATGCTATAAGCTTCCTCTCTAGTGACTTAAATTGACACCTTCTTCTTTCAAATTTTCCCATTGTGTCCTTTGAAACTCCAGTCATTCTATGATTGATAAATTCTTTACCTCCTGTCCTTAGCTGCCAGTTTATTCTCCTTTGAGAATATCCATTTCCTACAGCTTACCTATTATCTCTCTCCTAACCCTGAGGCTGCTTCCAGAAAAATGGCTTTTCCTTTAATAAAACCCTGATTCGAAGCTTATTCCACAGATTTTTACTACTTTCTACTCTTTCTGTATTCCTCCAACCATTTGCTCTATCAACTCTTATTTTCTCCATAATCAGTACTGTTTTCTGTCAAAAGTTACCTTTCTTAAAGTCCAGACCCCATCAACTGTTTGTTCTCTTTTGGTTAAGTACCACATCCCACTCTCTTTTTTCTTACATAATCCTGGATCAAAAACAACTGTGTAGAAGGATAAATCCTGGTTATGTGCTTCTACTAGTTTGCTAGAAAGAAAAAAACAACAACAACAACAAAACAAACAAACAAAAAAACCACAACAAGTAAGTCTTTTTACCATAATAAATTGAGTCTTTGATATTACTTCTGAATCCTACAACATCTTACTCCTCTGTTAAGTCAGGGAATCTTTGCAATAATTTCCCTCTAAGCTTTTAATATCTACTCAAATTCCTTGTCAAAAGGAAATGTTTTCCTTTTAATAGACATGTATAGCTGAGAAATGGCATAAGTTTACTTTTTTAGCAATAATCGCGCCTCGGATAAACCTCATTGGCTACCATACTTCCACTGCGCAAAGCTAGGTTTCCTTTTTTTAAGAAAATCTTAATTCTTTAATTTGGTTGGGCTTATTAATGATAGTCCTGTTTGTGCGTTAAATATGATGGTAGCTACTTGTTTATTTTTTAAATATATATATTTTTTAATTTAATTGACAGAGAAAGCGCAAGCAGGAGGAGCAGCAGAGGGATAGGGAGAAGCAGGATCCCTGCTGAAGAAGGAGTCCAACATGGGGCTTGATCCCAGGACTCTGGGAGGGCAGATGCTTAATGCTTCACTGATGGAGCCACCCAGGTGCCCCTAGCTTCTTGTTTAGAAATAAAGTATTTTATACACCACTTGCAAATAAAAATTTAAAAATGACATGAGAATAAATGTTGATCTAAGTGCTTCCTTTAAGCTCTATCAAGAACAAAAGATGAAAAAATTTCTCTTGATAACTGTGAAGAAATGACAACTATAATGAAAATAGATTGAATTCAGGGTATGACAAGAATTCTGAGTTTGGTAACAGATACTCTACTGTAACTTCCACAGTGTTTTTATAGACATTTTAGGAGTCTTTGGTTTTTATTGCTAGCATTTTTGCTTTAAATTAAGGTTGAACATCTGGGGCACCTGGGTGGCTTAGTTAGCTGAGCGTCTGACTCTTGGTTTCAGCTCAGGTTGTGATTTCACAGTCCTGGGATGAGCCCTATGTGGGGCTTCACACTCAGCATAGTGTCTGCTTGTCCCTCTCTGTCTGCTCCTTGACTCATTCCCATTGGTCTCCTCATATAAGGGTATATGAGTTTGAGTTTCTAGGAGGTAACATCCTGGCTATTTATCTGCATGTTGCTGAAGTATATTTGATATACAGAGAAACATTTTTGCCTGTGAAATAATTGATTTCTTTTTTTTTTTTTTAAGATTTTATTTACATGAGAGAGAGAGAATGAGAGAGCATGAGAAGGGAGAGAGTCAGAGGGAGAAGCAGACTCCCTGTTGAGCAGTGCGCTGGATGCAGGACTTAATCCTGGGACTCCAGGATCATGACCTAAGCCGAAGGCAGTCACTTAACCAACGGAGCCACCCAGGTGCCTGAAATTATTGATTTCTAATTGAATTCAGCAAGACAGGGATCTTTGAGTTTGTGGTCCTCTACTTTTTTTTTTTTTTTTTTTTAAGATTTTATTTATTTATTTGGCAGACGGAGATCAGACGTAGGCAGAGAGGCAGGCAGAGAGAGAGGAGGAAGCAGGTTCCCCGCCGAGCAGAAAGCCCGATGCGGGGCTCGATCCCAAGACACCGGGATCATGACCTGAGCCGAAGGCAGCGGCTTTAACCTACTGAGCCACCCAGGCGCCCCTGTGGTCCTCTACTTTTAAGGGTGGATGTTACACAGCATGAAGCTAAAAAGGCTAAATCATGAATAACCATTTAGGGATATAAAAACCCTTCCTTAATTAAAGTATAAATATACCCATGACAATTTGCTAAAGCTTACATTTTCTTCAATGTCTTTTAAAAAATAGACTGGTAAACTGTGGGAAAAATACAATAAGAATGCAATGGGGTAAAAATTATTTATACCAATTAGAAAAACTAGGAAGTATAGATACACTAAAATTAGATACTCATAATTTATAGTCTCATAAACACTGCTATTAAATATAAAGTTTAGCTAATA
Organism: Lontra canadensis; assembly: GCF_010015895.1. Classification (NCBI taxonomy): domain Eukaryota; kingdom Metazoa; phylum Chordata; class Mammalia; order Carnivora; family Mustelidae; genus Lontra; species Lontra canadensis. Next base: position 636,381 of record NW_022631046.1, on the reverse strand, counting down.
AAAAGAGCATAAGAAAAATAATAGCAATAATCATAGTAAAAAAGGGTGAATTATATACACAAATACTAAAGGAATAAAAATACAAATATTTTGACATAATCTATAATGAATATGAAAAATTTAATTAAGTGGATATATTTTAAAAATAGTTAAAAGGAAGACACTAAATGTATACCAATAGTCTATAATTCTGTGGCTTACATGAAGTTTAACTCCATCCCCCCAACTACAACTGGACATTAACTGGAGCTGTCCTCCAGGTTTTCTGCCTACAATAACCTGAAAGAAATAGTGTTGGAGTAAGAGGAGGGTTTAAAGTGAACAAGCCCCAGTCTGTATTGAATGAAGGTATTCTGGAAGCTATATAGAGTGGAAAAGTGTTTTTAATTTATTTTTTTAAACAAATGATTTCTCTAATGTTGAAGAGACTATTAATACTTTCCAATCAGTAAAAAATTGTTCCATTTACCAACCCTGACATTTAAGTAACTCTTAGCAACAAAATATACAAATAAACAAATAACAGTAACAACACAAAAACAAACTTTCAATGTGTTCATAACAAAAGAACATGGTGCTGGGGGGAATGAGGAAGCAAACTGACAGAATAAGCTCTTATTGTAGACTATCTGGAAAATAAATAGCAAAAAGGAATCAGCTCTTTTTCTTTCACATGGGGGAACTCTCTCTTTAAGACTGTATCAACATGGAGGGGACTGGAAGAGATTATGCTGAGTGAAATAAGTCAAGTAGAGAGAGTCAATTACATGGTTTCACTTACTTGTAGAGAATAAGGAATAACACGGAGGACATTGGGAGATGGAGAGGAGGAGTGAGTTGGGGGAAATTGGAGGGAGAGACAAACCACGAGAGACTGTGGACTCTGAGAAACAAACTGAGGGTTTTGGAGGGGAGGGAGATGGGGAGTTGGGTGAGACTGGTGGTGGGTATTATGGAGGGCAGGTATTGCATGGAGCACTGGGGGTAGTGCATAAACAATAAATTTTGTAAAACCGGGGGGGGAAAAAGACTAATCTTTGGCAAAATCTCATCCAAAATGGCTTTTTATCCTTTAATCTACACAAAGGATCATTGTATGTTTCCATAGTCACTTTCTAAGATAGCAGTAATTATTGTTTGCAATAATCCCTTAATTCTCTCTCTCTCTTTTTTTTTAGTAGACTAAAAGAAACTTCAAGACAAAAAAAATGTGTCTTTTAATTTTTCTACAATGTATCTGTTGCAGTACTTTGACAGTAGATCATGGATAAACACTTGATGAACTTAGTGCATGAATCAGTGACCAGGATATAGAAAGCTCTCAAAATAATATGTTTTAAACTGAATTGACCACATCTATCCTACTGAAAATTAGAATGAACTCTTATTTCTCTTCACCTCTGTTAAACATGAGGTCCTATATTCTATTTCTCTTCTTGTTGGTATTTTCTCTTAGCATCAATATTTATTCCATTCCCATTTTATTACACTGCATGCCATGTCACTAATGACCATGGTTTTATTTATATTACTAAAAAGAAACATTGTTTTAAAATGTATAGGACATACTTTTTTAAACATTTATTTTTAATTTTTTGTAATTTTACTTTATTTTTTTCAATGTTCCAAGATTCATTGTTTATGCACCACACCCAGTACTTGATGCAATACATGCCCTCCATATTATGCACCACCAGGCTCACCCAAACCCCGCCCCAAATCCTCTGTTTCTTAGAGTCCACAGTCTCTCGTGGTTTGTCTCATTCTCTGATTTATCCATTCGTCTTTTGAAGGGCATCTTGGTTCTTTCCACAGTTTGGTGACTGTGGCCATTGCTGCTATGAACATTGGGGCACATATGACCCTTCTTTTCACTACATCTGTATCTTTGGGGTAAATACCCAGTAGTGCAATTGCAGGGTCATAGGGTAGCTCTATTTATAATTTCTTAAGGAATCTCCACACTGTTTTCCAAAGTGGCTGTACCAACTTGCATTCCCACCAACAATGTAAGAGGGTTCCCCTTTTTCCACATCTTCTCCAACACTTGTTGGGATAGTTGGGATAGTTGTTTACTATCTTGTTGATTTTGGCCATTCTAACTCATGTAAGGTGGTATCTCAATGTGGTTTTGATTTGAATCTCCCTGATGGCTAATGATGATGAATATTTTTTTCATGTGTCTGCTAGCCATTTGTATGTCTTCTTTGGAGAAGTGTCTGTTCATGTCTTCTGCCCATTTTTTGATATGATTATCTGTTTTGTGTGTGTTGAGTTTGAGAGTTCTTTATAGATCTTGGATATCAGCCCTTTGTCTGTAGTGTCATTTGCGAATATCTTCTCCCATTCCATGGGTTGACTCTGTTTTGTTGACTGTTTCTTTTGCTGTGAAGAAGATTTTACTATAGCACCAATAACCATAAGATACCTGGGAATGAACCTAACCAAAGAGGTAAAGGTTCTGTACTCAAGGAACTATAGAATACTCATGAAAGAAATTGAAGAAGACACAAAAAGATGGAAAAGCATTCCATGCTTATGGATCAGAGGAATAAACATTGTTAAAATGTCTATACTGCCTAGAGGAATATATACTTTCAATGACATCCTGATCAAAATTCTACTGGTATTTTTCAAAGTGCTGGAACAAGCAATCCTAAAATTTATATGGAACCAGAAAAGACCTCAAATTGCCAAGGAAATGTTGAAAAAGAAAAACAAAACTGGGGGCATCATGTTGCCTGATTTCAAGCTTTCCTAAAAAGCTGTGATCACCAAGACAGCATGTACTGACGCAAACACACACACACAGACCGGTGGAACAGAGTAGAGAGCTCAGATATGGACCCTCAACTCTATGGTTAAATAATCTTTGACAAAGCATGAAAAAGTATCCAGTGGAAAAAAGACAGTCTCCTCAATAAACGATGCTGGGAAAATTGGACAGCTCTGTATAGAAGAATGAAACTCAACCATTCTCTTACACCATAAACAAAGATAAACTCTAAATAGATAAAAGACCTCAATGTGAAGCAGGAATCTATCAAAATCCTAGAGGAGAACATAGGCAGTAATCTCTTCAACATCAGCCACAGCAACTTCTTTCAAGACATGGCTCCAAAGGCAAAGGAAACAAAAGCAAAAATGAACTTTGGGGACCTCGCCAAGATCAGGACATACTTTTAAAAAAAACCTCCTGCACAATGTTGTTAGTGTCATTCTCAATTGGTTTAAAACTTGGTCAGTGAAAAAAGGAGTGGACCCCTCGAAAGTGTCAATATTTTGGGGACTGAATCAAGACTTTGAAGGGGAGGTAGAGGGTAGAACTTGGGAAACAAAATACATGCCATAATTAATAATAACAATAATAATAATAAGGCTTAGTGTCCAAAACACAGGGCTTTAAATTTTGAAGACACTGTAATAAACATGGACTATGAAGTTTTGATGCTTTCAGTTGTGTGATAGGCTTTGAATGTCAAAGATTGAGAAATAGTGGAATGCCTGGGTGGCACAGTCAGTTAAGCATCAGAGTCCTGGACTCAGGCTGTGAGACTATTGGCGCCCAGCTCCATGCTCAAGACATGGCTCCAAAGGCAAAGGAAACAAAAGCAAAAATGTACTTTGGGGACCTCGCCAAGATCAGGACATACTTTTAAAAAAACCTCCTGTACACTGTTGTTAGTGTATAAATATATATATGTGTATATATATATATATGTATATACATGTATATACATATATATATACACATATATATATATTTATTTAAATATATATGTGTGTGTGTATATATATTTAATTGAGAAATAGAGAGCAGGTTTACATTTTATTTCAGATAGATATCTGGCCTTGGAATGCCTACTAGATCTTATAGGTTCTTACTCTACAGACCAGGGCAAACATACTAAGTCGGGGCTCCTGGGTGGCTCAGTGGGTTAAGCCTTTGCCTTTGGCTCAGGTCATGATCTCAGGGTCCTGGGATTGAGTCCCGCATCGGGCTCTCTGCTCAGCAGGGAGCCTGCTTCCTCCTCTCTCTCTCTGCCTGCCTCTCTGCCTACTTGTGATCTCTCTCTGTCAAATAAATAAATAAAATCTTAAAAAAATAATAATGACAAGTCAGAAGGGTTTCAGCATGACGAACCTAGCAATCAAAAGCCTTCCTACAGAAGATTTATCAAGAGGAAGGATGCTAGACATCAGCATTAAGGACTTGAGCTTAAGTAAAAACATCAAAAGAATTAAGAATAATAATTATGTGACACTATCATTATTGTCTATAATATTCTTCTATATAAACTTTTTTTTACTGTTTTTGAATAGAAAGGGTAACTCTAAAGCTAATGTCACTTCTATGACAAAGTTACACTTACATACAACTCTTTTTTGTGTTTGAAAGCATTGTTCAGTTTAAGATAGGATTCTCTTAACTATTTATGAGTCACAAATTTGTGATTTAAATCATGAATTTTAAACAATAATAAAATAAGTTAGCATCCAATGAGACATGTCCTGGTGATAGTGAGACATTAGAAGCAAGTTAGATAGCAAAGAAAAGTCACATTTTAACGTAAACTGTTTAGGAAAATCTGTATTCTAGATACTGTATTTTCTGGCAATCAAAGGATGACTATACTTGAAACAGCACTCAAAGAATGGTTTAAGTTTAGATGTGTTTATATTTGGTAATAAACAGAGATTCCTATAAACCTGACTTGATTAAATGGTTGTAAAAATAATTTCCTATTAAATCAGTCATTTCATTTTTAATCACTGTCTGTAAGCTCATTCTGGAGAAAATATTTGAATATCTATCATCATTTCTTAGTCATTACTTAGAAAATGAATGTAGCTCATGGATTTTAGTGCTTTCCAGAAAATGCAATTTTAAAGCACATGAAAAAGCTCATGGCTTTAAGAAAGAAAATGTTTTGCATGACTATTTACCAAAAAATACGAGCTATTACTTTGTAAAATCAAATGAATTCACATGTAAGATTTTGTATCCTTAATTCTGATTTTTTTAAAAAAATCTGTCTTTAAAATATTACAGTACATTTTGGCTGACGTAAAATTTCAAATCTCAAAGGTATACTTTTTTTCACATTACTTTTTTATTTATTCAATCACCATGACTACTCACATTCAACTGTTTGCACCTGCAGGTGAATCAAAGCCAAGTTCTAAGATGTTTTGGCATCTTACTTCTTCATAGGGGAAAAGAGAAAGTCAAACTCTGGTTTTTGCTGACCTTAAATTATAGTGTACATGAAAAGCAGCAGATACATATTATTTTTTTCCCTTGGTTTGTTTTAATCTCAGTGACTGTTGTCTTCATGAGAACCTACTTATAAGATGAGTTGGTATACAATAAAGGGAAGTAATTTTGCTGGTGCTTCAGGACCCATTGGCTGATCTAACTGTAATAAATTGTGATATATCTTTTATGATTACTTATAGTAGATGACTGAATAATGCCTTCATCATATATTCCTGAACTGTTTAAGTAATCATGTCTGCTATTGTAAGCTTTATCTGAGACTAATGGACTGCAATGTGAGTTATGAGTCCTCAACTGAAGCTCTTAGTATAATATGATACTTAACTTTCTTGCCACAAAGGTTACATGATATGTGAACATCATGAAAATATGTGTGCATGACCATATGACTATTGACTGATAATTTTTGCTTTTTTTTCTGCATAAGTAATGAAAAAGTACTTCATGTATTAACAACTAAGTTTATGTGTTACCCATCCACAAAAGAAAACATTTTTTTTAGAAAATATATGTAGTGTAATTGATGAGATGAGATTAGAAGCTTATAATTGTTGGTATAAATTTATAATTATATACATATTTATTTATCCAAGTCCTGAACTATTACTCATTCTTTTGCATCTTTTTTAGGTGCCTGAAAAATGGGATTTTTTGTTAAATTTCCTATACTATTTTGTTAAAAACAGATTTATTAGCAATAATAGCATTAAAATAGTATAAAACAGCATAAAAACAGTATAAAACAGTAACAGATTAATAACAATAAAACAGTATGATTTGAAGCTACAGTATCTTAGGGCACTTGATTTTTCTTTTTATCAACTGTTAAAGCAAGTTCATGTGTAAGGGAATTTGTTTCTAGTAACTATATAGCAAAATGAAGTTAAACAGATAATAAATTTCACTTTCATTAGATATAGTCACTCTGAGTGAAATTTATATTGTTTGATGTCTGGACACTTAGATGACCTTATAGAAAACCTTTGTAGACATTCTGTTGTAACTGACTGTAAAATTCAAAGACCATAGATAACAAATCACAGTGCCAGTGGAGGAAGATATGCTAATCGGAATAGTTGAATATATTATGTTATCCTAAAAACAGAAAAACAAAACAAAACAAAAAAACCTACATATTTCTTACATAAAGGGCTGCAGTTGAAGAGGGTATAGGGATAGTCTCCTAAAAAAAAAAAAAAAAAAGGAAAAATATAATAAGAGTAATCACTGGAAAAGCCAAGATGATGGCTTTTCTGAATTACGTATGTTTTAGGAGATGCAGTCAGGAAGATACTAATAGTGACATAATAAATTGTTTTTGAGAGTGGCTTCCTATATAAAATTGATCATCATAAGGAAATACCACTTCTGGGGGTGTGTGGATGCTCGTTAAGCATCTGCCTTCGGCTAGGTCATGATCTTGGAGTTCTGGGATCAAGCCCGGCATCGGGCTCCCTGCTTGAGGGGAAGCCTGCTTCTCCATCTCCCATTCCCTCTGCTTGTGTTCTCTCTCTCACTTTGTCCCTCTCTGTCAAATAAATAAAATCTTAAAAAAATATATCACTTCTGAACAAAAACCAGATGAATAAATGTGTTAGGCAGATGTTGAAGATAAATTTATCTTAATCTAAAAAAAGATGTTTAATTTGCATATTTTATATATTTAATATATTATTCTTTCAATTAGTTTTAACATAAAAATAGTGCCTAAAATATCTTGCAGAGGAAAGCTACTTATGTATTTTCTTCTTGTGAGGCAGGTTGAGGTCTTTTACGTGTATTAATCATAGCATGAACACATCATTTTTCACCATTCTAGGGAGACTATAAAGCATTCTCGTATCATTGAAATTGAAAAAGAGATTCCTATGCCAATTAGCTGATTTGTCTTTCATTTAACTTCTCTGATGTTCAAAACTATGGATTCCACTGAGGACTATAAATAATAAGGAAACTGAAAATACTCATCTACTTTTAAACTTTGAGATTGAACCCATGACAACTGCATAAAATAATTATAAATTTAATGTTTGATTTAGCAATAAAACTAAAAAACATTTGTCTTGGAAGACTGTATCATCATTCTTAGGGGAAACTGTTGGGGATCTGTAATGTTAATAATTAGACCTATATTCTAACCCTATTTTTATACCATACTACGTGCTGTACTATTCATATTAATTAAATGTCTATATTTGGATGAAACCTTTAAAACTTCACTCAATTCTATTAGAACCAAGAGTTTTTATTAAACACATTAAACAATGAACAGAGATGCTGTCATGTTTTGTTTTTCTTTCTAAATCTCAGATTATTTTCATATGGGTAATGCTACCTTATTTAAAAATTAGTCATGATTCTTTTGCCTTTATAATAAATTTATTTTATTTTACCTTGAGGTAATTCTATCTTCTTTAAGTCTCCTGTAATTTCTGCCTTTTATTAGTATTGCCACTCTGAAGTTTTATGTATTTTTTTATTTACTTGACTGTTAATGACACATATTTGAATTTGAGTTTTAATGTAATCCCCAAATCTTTGTTTTAGTGTGTTGGTTTAACTCATTGATATTAATTTTGATAAATTATAGGTTGGACCTTATTTCTCTCACCCTTTGGGTTTTTTTCATGTTTTCATGCCAAATTTGTTTTATCTTTTTTTCCCCTGTTGGCTTTTTCTATATTTCAAAATTTGCACTTTTTTCTGAATGTATTTAACATACATATACTATTTTCACTTAAACACAGGCACATATACATATGTGTAAACTTTTCATGCTAATAATATCAAAGCAATAAGATGATGCATTTCATTCCTTTTTCTACCCCATCATTCATTCAATAGTTGTGACTATAATATATAATTAAGATACATGTCATTACTAATTGCAGCTTATTTTCATTTCCTTTTTATGACTGATGATTCTTACATGTGCTTTCATTATCATGATGGTAGTAACGATTACTTATCATTAATATAAGTTTTCATAGCTTTATTGATATGTTCTTTCTCTTGCTTTTTTTTTTTTCATTTTTCAATGGGTTTAGAAAAATTCTGGGTAGATCAAATTTTGAATAATTTTCCAGGAGATTTTATGGGTGTCTTATTTCCTCCATCTTTATTTATCTGATATTTTATTGTTTTTGATTTTACAGAGGGATAATAGTATATTTGGTTAAAATACTCAAAGTATTTATTCCTTTAAATTCTATTTACTCAATAATACTTTTTATTGCTTGGAACTAATGTTAAGCTCCCACCCTACTCCACTATGAAAACCTTTTTTTTTCTTCTTATATGCTTTAGTCACATTACTTTTTCTTCAAAGTACACTTAAAATATCAGGATATATCTTGAAAGAGGTCAAATTTTGTACACTTGTTATTTAGACAATGAGATATTAAGGAGAATTTTCTTCTCACTCTGGTTTCTTCTTTTGTTACTGTGTATCCCATCATACCCTGTTCTCTAATTCTAGAATATTTATCCGTATAAAGCATTCCTTCTTTATTCTGTTTTCCATTATTTATATTTTTTGTAATTGGATCATTATTACCCTTGTCTAAAGGACAGTGATATTCTGATATTATATTGAAGTATTTGGATGTTATCAAAAAAATACATGCATACATGTTTGAAAAAAATTGTCTATAAGCTCTTTCCTTTCTCTCTCCTGTCCATTTTGGCGGCTGCTCTTGGTTGGGGCTGTCCCGTACCTAAGGCAGGAAGATGGTGGCCGCAAAGAAGATGAAAAACTCACTGGAGTCGATCAACTCTAGGCTCGAGCTCGCTATGAAAAGTGTAAAGTGTGTGCTGGGGTACAAGCAGACTCTGAAAATGATCAGACATGGCAAAGCGAAGCTGGTCATCCTCTCCAACAACTGCTCGGCCTTGAGGAAATCTGAAATAGAATACTACACTATGTTGGCCAAAACTGGTGTCCATCACTACAGTGGCAATAATATTGAATTGGGTACAGCCTGTGGGAAATACTACAGAGTGTGCACACTGGCTATCATTGATCCAGGTGATTCTGATATCAGAAGATGCATGCCAGAACAGACTGGTGAAAAGTAAATCACGTAGAATTTTTCTTTAATAAAACTGGTCACAGCTTGTTTTAAACACACACACACACACACACACACACACACACAATTTGTCTATATGATCACTCTTGACAGAAAGCTTTGAACAACTCTTCAGAGTTGATAAAATGCTTGGATCTGGCAACTATACAAAGAAGCAACACAGATGCAGTGGATGAAAGCATTGTCACCAGAGTCATGCAGCCTAGGAGACTGTGCCATTCTTTACCAGATACGTGACCTCAGACAAGTAACTTAAATTTTTTTGTTTAATCTCTATTTATTTATCTATAAATGGAGATAATAGACCTGCCTACCAAGTGAATAAAAATAGCTCAGGGTAATTTTTTTAGAGACCCTCTAATGAAGAGTATTACATATCAGAAAATACTACTTGCTAGATTTATTTTTCTCTGAATTTTTAAATTAGTTTTCTCTGAAGGACTTTTCTCCTGTCTAAAAGTGCTACCACTAAAAGAAAAAAAGGTTGGGGGGGGCACCCTCCTTATTTAATCCAATACAAAATCTGCATTAAATTTCTTTATAATTACATTTATTTCAACTTTTTAAAATCATATAAGCACAAAGAAATGATTAATAAAAATAGACAGTGTGACTCAAATATGTATGAGATAAGATAAATAAAATATTGGCAAAAATTAGTGAGCTTTCCTTCCTAAAATTATTTTCTAATGCTGTATTTTTTTCCTATTATTATGATAAACATACTAGGAAAAGTCAGTCTTGCTAACCATGGGCATAATGCAAATCAGACCTTGCAAATATTTTTGTTTTCCTTCTTTCATCTTAGGAAATAATTTCCCAGAATTTTTTTCATAGAGAAGTTCAAGCAGGATTCCTCATCCTAATTTGATGATGATTATCAATCTAAAAAATGCATCAATAAAAAGGCAATATATAATAGTTATAACTATCTAAACTTTGGGTTTTTCCAAGAGCAAAACTCATCACTAAACAGCAGTAGAGACTTGGGTTTTTGTTCTTGTAGTAGAGAATTGATCTAAACTCCACATCCTTCACTGGATTCGTTCAGTATTTTCTTTGGCACTTATGTTTTGAAATGTGGCAGAGTAGTTTTAAAATCGGTATCTGATGGAAACTGTTGAGTGCCAAAGGACCCACAATTTGAACTGACAGTGCTCCCATTAAGGAGGTCAAGAGTTAAAATTTCATGATGTTTTTTAAAATAAGAGAGATTGACAGAGTACTGACCCATACAATTAGAAATTTGGCATAGAAAAAAGTGAGGCAGACAAGCTGGAAAAGAACCTAAAATACTGATCCTAAAGAAGAGAAAGAAAGGTAGATTACTTTCCAGAAAGCAAAGACTTTAAATTTATTGAGACAATGTTTCCTCCTAATATCCCTTTTTATTTTTAAATGCTATACTGTTACTGTTATTCTGTCAAATATATTAGAAAAGTCATTGCTGCCATTCTGCAAATATTTTTGCTTTCCCATCATCATCTTAGGAAATTACTGTTTGGAATTTTCTTCATAGAGAAGTTTAAACAGGGTTCCTCATCTCAAGTTGATGATTACAATTACTCAAAAACAAAACAAAACAAAACAAAAACAAACCCACAAAAAACCTTTTGCATCAAGAGAAACAATACACAATAGCGATATTGTTATAATATGCTAGTTGTACATTGTTGTCATTACTGTTCTAAATACTGCTGTATGACTGTGATAATAAATAGTGAAATCTAGATTTTCCAAGTTAAAAACTTCTAAGGAAAAGAGAATGGTGAACATAATGGAGATGAAGTTTACAAGTGATTAGTGTGCAAAGGATGTTCTTTGATAGTTTTGTATTTCGTAACTTTAATCTTCAGCAGAAAAATTGGGGCAGTTGTTAACCTAGTATAAGGCAAATTTTACAATTATTTTTCATGTTTTACCTTTCTCTTTTTTCTCCTTCAAAATTGTTTCCCTTTTCCTCATATTTTCTTCAATGATCTATTATTTATAAGAGTCCAAGTAATCAATTTAGAATGTTTCTAGATTAAGTTAAAAATTTATTTTAGGAATATGGTATAGAGGATTTGATCAAGGTTATAAAACTGAGTTTAAAATATTAAATAAACTTGCATAAAACTCCAATTATATAATTTACTAGGAAGTAACATAATATAAAAAGGGATAATGTTTTACAATACAAAATAATGATTTTATTGCACTGTGATTTTTTTATATTTCCCAATGAGTTTATGTATACTTTTAGGTTAGATAACATATGATACACATATAATAGGTTCTCTAATAGTTAATGATGTTTTCCTTTCTCTATAATTTGGCAATCCAACCCAACTAGCTGCTATTTACATGGCTCCTGTGGATAAATTATTTTATTATAAAAGCATTAAAATAAATCATACTTTGATATAGAAAAAATTGCTAATGCAATTAATAATTGAAAGTAAAATGAAATGACATGTATGGAGAGAGGATGATGATGTATTTGGTATGCCGTATTTTCTTAACATGCTGTTTCCATCCTAGTTTTTATATTGCTTTCCTGAATAATCCAAGGTCTCAACATTCTAAAATTACCAAAAATAAGTTATTTCATAAATTAGATGCCTAAAAAATTTTTTTTCAGATTTTCATCTTTAAGGTATCTATTTTTCTTTAACAATTATAAATAATTCTATTTTTAAATTCTGATTTACAACTATTTTAATTCCATTGTTGAAGATGCACTGTCATAAAAACAGCCCATGTGGGAATGTTTCTAAACCCTGGAAAGATTATGTTCTGAACATAAATTAGTGTGTAATTGAGGTTAAGATTAAACTGCTTCTCCGCAAACCTTGTCTCTCAAGGTGTCATGTTATCTTTCAGTTTTGCTTCTTAAAAATAGAGCCCTTAATTTCTCTATTGCCATATTTCACTTACTGTTACGTGGTAATGAACTGAAACTAAAATATAAATGGAATAAAACCTCATATTCTTCTTGTTCATTAACAATCCTCTAATATATGTTTTATTCAAATTATTCCAAGCTGATCAACACCATCATTATATAGAATTTGATCTGGCAGTTCAAAAGATACTATAGTCACTTCTCTTTAGCTATTTTTTCACATGATAATATGCTAATGGTAAATTTCAGTAGGAAAACCAGTTTTTACACACAGCAGGAAAAATCACAGAATCCTCCCAATTGTAACAGCTTGAAAGTTAAAGATGAAATTTTTAATGGTTTTGTTGTTGCACAAAGAAAAGGAACAAAATAATCTATTCAGTTATTAAAGTTACTCCTTAAAGCTTGACAAAGGGTTTCCCACCTATATTTTGTGTGTACCTGCTCTAAGCATAGAAGTAATAATCCTTTCATAATATTATTTTATTTTATTCATTTAAATAGAAGATTGATATGGAGTAATCATTAAATATTTTCCCCATCAGTTTCCTTATCTGTAAAAGCTCATACAGATGTTGTTTATTATCTAATGAAAATGTTAAAGTTGTACATTGTAACTGATGAAACTTTGGAAAATACAAAAAGCAAAATCAAATGATGATGAGGATGACGATGATTCCACAACACAGGGAAAATACACTTTTATACACTTTGCAAATTTTTGAATATAATTGATTATACTGCATGTGTTATTTTCATTCTGTTCTTGTTCATTGAATCCTTCCTATCCATTTCATGTTTTCTCTCATTCTAGATCAGAGGAGAATTACTGTGTTACATCTAATACATTTTTTAATTATAATATTATGAATCATAATAAGTTATCAGTCAGGTGGTAACAGGGATTGTGAAATTAGATTCTTGCAATTAGAATCTGAACTATATAATTTATTAGTGTGTTACCTGGACAACTAATCTAACTCTGTTTAAGGTTTCTCACCTATTAAAATGTGAAAAGTAGCACGTCCACTGCATGTTGGTGTTCTGAGGATTAAAGTAAGTAATCCAGTCAAAGTCCTTAGCATATAGCAAATACTTAAGAGTTCTAGCTCTTTTTCTCTCTCTCCTTTGTCAGTTACTACTATTGCTGCGACTACAGCTATTCTCAGGTGAACTGCTATTACAAGTACCAATACCAATGACATCTTTTAACACTTAATTTAATACTATATTTTAATGAGCAGAAAGTCAGATTTTTCTCAGTATATACCAAATTTTCTTTATCCATTTATCCATTGATGGACATTTATGAGGCTTCTGTGTCTTGGCTGTTGTGAATATTGTTGCAATGAACATGGGGGTACAGATATCTCTGATATCCTGATTTCATTCCTTTGGGTATGTACCCAGAGATGGGATTGCTGAATCATATAGTAGTTTTATTTTTTTATTTCCTAAGGAATCTACATACTGTTTTCCGTACTGGCCATGAATATACATTCCAGCCAACAGCGTACAAAGCTCCCTTTTCTCCACATCCTCATCAACAATTGTTTTCTTTTTTTAATTTAAAAAAAGTACTTGAGGACAACTAACCTATTTGGTGTAAAGTGATAGGTTATTACGGGATTTGTATTTCCCTGATGATTAGTGATGTTGAGTGAGTCCTTTCCATTTACCTATGGCATTTGTATGTCTTTATAGAAATGTCTATTCAAGTATTTTGCCTTTTAAAAATCACATTACTTGGGGGACTTGCTATTGAGTTCCCTACACATTTTGGACTACATGATACCACTTATATAAGAAATATGAAATAGTCAACTTATAGAAATAGGAGAATGGCAGTTGCCAGAACCTAGGGGTAGAGAGAAATGTATTATTAGTCAAAGGGCACAAAATTTTAGTTATGCAAGATGAATAAGTTCTTTTTTTTTTTTTAAAGATTTAAAAAATTTATTTATTTGACAGAGATCACAGAGAGAGAGGAGGAAGCAGGCTCCCTGATGAGCAGGGAGCCCGATGCGGGGCTCAATCCCACGACCCTGGGATCATGACCTGAGCCGAAGGCAGAGGCTTAACCCACTGAGCCACCCAGATGGCCCAAAATGAATAAGTTCTAAAGAGCTGCTATAGCACAGTGCCTAGTTACAATAATGTACTGTATACGTACAAGATGGTTAAGAGGACAGATATTATGTTGTGTTCTTATCATAAATTAATAGTGATAATAATGATAAAAATAATAATGATAAAGAGGACAGGAAAAAAACTTTTGGAAGTAATGGATAGGTTTATGGCACTGATTATGGTGATGATATTTCACAGATGTATACTTATCTCCAAACTCATCAAGTTGTACACATTAAGAATATACAACTTTTTCCATGTCACTATTAAGCAACTCTTTTTTTTAAAACCTTTTATTTTTAAAAATATTTTATTTATTTGACAGTGAGATCACAAGTAGGCAGAGAGGCAGGCAGAGAGAGAGGAGGAAGCAGGCTCCCCGCGGAGCAGAGAGCCCAATGCGGGGCTCCATCCCAGGACCCCGAGATCCTGACCTGAGCCAAAGGCAGAGTCTTTAAGCCACTGAGCCACCCAGGCGCCCTAGTATTAAGCAACTCTTACAGTAAATTTCAATAAAAGTAAATAAATGAAAACTTCCATCAAAAAAAAAAATGACAAAGACAAAAGCTGTCAAATTTTATAGTCAAACTTAGATAAAATCTTAATAGGCTTTTACCGACTGTGAGGATCAGGGAAAGAACATAATCCCTCTGAATCCCAGTTCTAAATGCAGGAATAATGATGCAGCTACAAAGCTGTCACTTTATATGCATATTAATAATACGTCTTGCAAAACCTGGCACACATCAGGCTTTGGGTAAATATTAGTCCCTGTTTCCTCTTCCAATTTTCCCTAATGTAATTCAATTTTCGGAGTCTGATTTTGTTCCGAATTTGTATAATAATCATCAACACATTCCATAATTTATGCTTACCATTTAGTGAGGAAAAATAGGAATTGCTGATGTTCCAGATATTCAGAATATTAGGAGAAACAAAAGAAGGAAACACTAAAAATTTTGTCAGTGTTGTGAAACGATTTCAATGTTTCTATACCTAAAAATGTTTCAATAGCTGAAACAGGAAAATTTGAAAGCATAGAATACTTATGCTTAACATATTTTATTGCAGTATTTGTTCATATTTTCTCTTAAGAAAATGTGTTATCAATCTATGAGATAGGAATCTCTCATTATGTTAAATTGCAAAGGATTGATCTTCATGTAGATTTGTAATTAATATAGCTTTTCTTTCTTTTTTTTTTTTTTTTTTTCAAAATAAAGCCCTAAAAAGAAGTTAGTTGTTAACTAAAAAGTGCAGTCCTTTTCCATGGGATTAAAGATGTCTTCATCAAGAATTATAGTAATTTTTAATATTTTAATACTAAGCTAAACTAGTTATTGTGACCCTTTAACAATTAAAAATAACTTATTAAAAATAACTTATTTGAAAAGTGCTCTCTTTTTTAAAGATTATTTATTTATTTATTTGATAGAAAGAGACACAGTGAGAGAGGGAACACAAGCAAGAGAAGTGGGAGAGGGAGAAGCAGGCTTTGCTGAGTAAGGAGCCCAATGAGGGCTGGATCCCAGGACCCCAGGATTATGCCCAGAGGGAAGACAGACCCACCCAGGTGCCTGGAGGAGTGTTTTATTTATTTATTTATTTATTTATTTATTTATTTATTTATTTTTCAGAGAGAGAGAGGAGCGAGAGCGAGCACAGGCAGACAGAGTGGCAGGCAGAGGCAGAGGGAGAAGCAGGCTCCCTGCCAAGCAAGGAGACAGATGAGGGACTTGATCCCAGGATGCTGGGATCATGACATGAGCAAAGGCAGATGCTTAACCAACTGAGCCACCCAGGTGTCCTAGGAGTGTTCTTTTTAAATAACATGTTTATAATCACAATGAAGGTGCTAGAAATGATGTTCAGTATTTGCAGAAATCTGCTTATTTTATATATAGTCATTAACAATTCTATACATCATCATCCAGTGTTTACCAAATTGTTTTGTAACAAATTACAATTAAAACTAACATCTATTCAATCAAAACTCTCCCCTAGTTATCCAAATCTCCTTTTAAGACATCCTGATGCATCAAGGATTTTATCAGTTTTACTCCCTAAAATTCTCTCTCCTAACTCCAGTTTGGACTAATTATCCTATATGCCTGAGACATCTATCTCATTAAATAGAACAGGAGTTCTTTGACTATTTAAAGTTATATTAAATTCATCTTTGTAAGGTAATTTATTATACAGTATGTACTCATAATAAGAATTTTAAATATTAACAAATAGAACATTAACTATTTTTTCTCATCATTTATTTTACATTTTAATATGTTGAAAATGATCTGAATAAATATTTTATAATGATTACATACCTATGTGTTCTATAAGCTGCCCACATTAAAGACGTCATTCCATCCTGATCCATCAGATCTACATCCTGATAGAATAAAAAGAAAAAAGTCAGACAGT
Organism: Lontra canadensis; assembly: GCF_010015895.1. Taxonomy (NCBI): domain Eukaryota; kingdom Metazoa; phylum Chordata; class Mammalia; order Carnivora; family Mustelidae; genus Lontra; species Lontra canadensis. The sequence goes on along the minus strand of NW_022631046.1, from coordinate 619,568 downwards.
AAAAATTTCTAAGTTCCTGCCAAATATACTTGGAAAAATCAAATTACATAACACAGGAGAAGCTAATATAACACTCATCTCAATCAAGGCCAGTTTATTAAAATTTTTCTTTTTTAACTTCTAAAATTAAACTATTTATTGTCACTAAATATTTTAATTAATGGACATATATTTATTGACTATACATTAAATATGTATTTAATTAACATATATTATAGATTTCATTTTTCAGATGCTTTAATTACCCTTTTAATGTTTTGCATTTAAAGATCTTGACATATTCTTCATCTTTCATCCACAGATCAATATATGAAATTCTTCTTTCTGAAATGTTGTTTTTATATTTGATAGCTATAAGACCACAATAATGACATTCAATATATGTTAGAAAAAAAGATCCAGAGATCACAAACTCACCAGTTTATGATAAAATGAATTATCTTATTAAGTAATTTTTATGAAGTACTATCAACTATGGTTTTGTTTGAATATCATTATATATTTTTCTATACTCTTAAATAGATATTTGGTCCATTAACTTTCTATTTCAAACATTTTGGTGGGTATATATCTTTATAATGTAAGCTCTTTATTCTTCTGCAAAGCAATAGATACAGGCTATTGCTGACATTACAATAATTCCAACTAGTCCCACATTCCAGTACTTTAGATATTGATGACATAAATGTAAGATATATTTTAAAATCTCAATATGAGAAAACTAATACTTTCATATAGAAGAAAACAAAGCTAATGGACATTATTTAGACTTGAAAAGGCAAACATAAATAGGAAAATGATGTAATTACATCATTTTTGTCTAAGCTGCCAAATAAAAATGACATATTGATTTTTCTCTATTTGGTATAGTATACCTAATTATTCAGAAATACTCATTTGTTTAAAATAGCACAAAAAGTGACTGCTTGGGATTTCAGTTATGCACAATAGTACTAGTTACATAGTGAGAAGACTAGCAAAGTGTTTGGGAATTGGAAAAGATTTATTTTTCCATTTAGGAAGAAAATCCATTTTCCTAATAGACAATTTGGTGAATTTTTCATTTCCAAGAAAGCAGAAACTAACTTTAGAGATCAAAGCCAATAGACAAAGCTGGACCCCTTCCTTAATAAAACTGGGACACTTTAAGAAAAGATACATTAGATACCTATATTTCTGAGAAAGTCATCGCTAGTTTCTGATATTCATATTCCTGTACTTCATATGCAAGGTTTCTCATCAGTGACACTATGATATTTTGCTGAGTAATATTTTGTTTGAGTAATATTTTGTTATATAGAAGGTATCCTGTGCATTTTAGAATGTTTAACAAGACCTCTATCTGGCCTCTACTCACTCGTCCAATATCTACCTGCCCTGAATTATGACAGTTAAAAAAAAAAAAAAACCTCTGCATTTTAATGATACGTCCCAGGGAGACAACATTGCTTCAGCTGACTTTTTAATCTATATCTAGAACATAACACATCATTTATCTATTATTTTTGGGTATTTTAAGTTTTTTTCCCAATGTTTGGCAATTATGAGTAATGCTTTTTGAGACATCGTTTACAAATCTTCCTACGGATAAAGGTTTTTATTTCTCCTTGGTATACCTAGCAAAATTACAGGGAGCTATTTTGGCTGGGATACCATCTTTCCACACTGGTTTCTCTGAGTGCTTCTCATTCTTATGTGGTCTGCAGTTTAGGTCTGCAGTTTAGGTCTACAGTTTACTACAAAATTGTCTTATTGTCAACCTCATGACTCCTTTGCATTTGGCACTCTGTTTCAACTACTTCTGGGTTTCTCTTAAGAATGGGAGTAATTTTTGTCATAGCTCTTCCAGGCTAAGCTGTGGGAAAGACAGTGGGTTTCCTCAGATCAGTTCATGTCACACTCAGGCAGATGGAATATTCCTGTTCCTCCTTTACAATGTTGAGACATAAGAACTTCACTTGGCTCACTAGCCCCTTTCCTTCTATGCTCCATTGATATCTTGCATTCTTCACTGATTCTACCCAGGAAGCAAAAAATCAAAGGCAAACCCTCTAGATGCACACTCAACAAATGTGTCTGAAGCCCTTCTGTTGTTCCACTACACCGGGTCCTTTTCCAGATAATTTTCTGGACCCAGAAATAAGATATCTACAATAGTTCTTCTCTCAGTGCTGCACTGACTTCCCATCCTCACCAAGAAGCCAAATAACAGGTACATTAATCTGTGATCCAGTGATTAAAAGGTCAAAAGTCCCTGCCATGACAACAGATTCTTCTCATCCACAAAACTGGGAAGTGGACATTGGAAAGTACTATATGAGAGTCTTGTATTATCTGACCTGGATTGCCAGACACAACAGCCAAGGCTTCCAGGAAAATGATCTCCATGCCACTGTTCTCTACCAAGACTGGCACAAAGACATCTAGTTGTCCAGGGGGTAAGGGGAAAGAAGAAGAAAAAGAAAAACATCCAGAACCCTGGCTTCAAGGGTATCTCCATAATACGTGTTTTAGCTTTCCAATTCTCTAGACATGGGGAGGGAGGAATATATTAAAATCAATGCAAATATCACTCTACTAAAGCAGATTTACTAAATTATTTAGTGAGGGAGAGATAAGCTCTAACACCTCTCTTGTATAGATTTCAATGAATACTGGTTTGTGGGATGCAGAATGTTCCAAGGGAGGAGGAAAAATCAAGTTGCCTACAGGCAGCATTAAAGAATGAGCATTCGTGGTAAAATGCCAAAAGATATCTCAGGAAAAAGTGGTGTGAATCTCTACAGCACATGTGGAGGAAAAATCACTGTTATGCCTAGTTTTGTATTTCTAATACTATATTATTTATAATGTTGTTTTATTATATAGTATTATGTTACTATAAATTTCTCTCCAATTTTATGTTTAAGGTGCCACAAAATCTGTTTTTGCTCCTGCTTTGTGTAGATTCCACTAACACTGAAATAGCAATTGCCTGGAGTTTAAGAAATAAGTATGGGCTGGTGATATATATACATGGGAATTGTCAGCATACAGAGAGAATTTAAAGTTATGAATCAGAATGGATTACCAAGGGAGTAAGTACAGATAGAAAAGAGGTTCAAAGAATGATCCCTCAGGCACACCCAAATGTAGAGGCCCTGAAGAATCCAATGTTAGAGACATTGCAACTGGATGAAAAAAGGCCAAAAAAGGATACAGAAAAATAACAGTGTATTAAGAAAATAAAGAAATGTGGTGGTTTGGACATCAAGTGAAAATAAATGTTTCTTTCTTTCTTTCTTTCTTTTTTTTAAAGATTTTCTTTATTTGTCCGAGAGACAGAGCACAAGCAAGGGGAACGGGCAGAGGGAGAGGGACAAGCGGGCCTCTTGCTGGGCCAGGGGCCTGACATGGGGTGTGGGCCGATCTCAAGACCCTGAGAGAATGACCTGAGTGGAAGGCAGATGCTCAACCCACTGAGCCAGCCAGGGCCTGGAAAGTAAATGTTTCTAAAAGGAAGTGTTCAACAAGGCCACGATGGCTGATACGTTAATATCCAAGATAAAGGTAGTAACAACAACAAAAACAATAGGTAACACGTATCACACTTACCTTATGCCAGGGAGTGTTCTGAGCACTTCAGGTCTGTGAAAACTCAATCCTCACAACAATTCCATGAGACAAGTGTTAGCATATTTCCAAATTTGCAAATGACAACTCTGAGACCCCAATGGTGAAGTGACACACCCAAGATCATACAGGTAGCAAGGAGAGGGATCAGGATTTGCACTCAGGCTACCTGCCTCCTGAGTCCACATGCTTAAGCATCTTTTACATAACCATGTCTTCCTCAGTGTCTGAGAACAACTACACACATTTGTATCTTCTTTCCATGAGTTTTGCTAATGACTACTTCAGACTTGAATGTGTTCATTGTCTAGGAAATCTGCTTATTTAGTACAATTATGGGTAATTTATTTCTGTCTTACAAATTAATATCTTATATGAACTCAAAAAGCAACTTCATTATATGTGGTTTTGAATCCTAGAATTATTTCCTAGAATCACCTTTTTCCCTGACTTCATACTCCCTTCTATTATAGTCAGATATCTGCATTTTTTGGTCGAATTGTCAAACATGAACACACCACCAAAACGTAAAGAAGGACAGAAATTGAGCTGTTGGTGAAGGATTCAGTGCACCTGTTTCTAATTAAGACCTGGCAGTGGCTGCTAAATCCCTCTTCCGTATATCTGGACAGAGGCTTCTGAGACCATGTTGTCTCTTTATCCTCTGAGTTACTCCAGAACCAGTCCAGCAGGGAGGGTCTTCATCCCTGCTGTAAGAGATGCTCCCCACAGGGAGTCACACCCTCCAGCAAAGCTCAAACTATAATTGAGATTTCCTGGCAAATTCCATGGGAGGAGAATCAAACCCTAAAGAGCCTTGCAGGAAAGACTTTCCATTGATTTCAGCTCTGCCTAGTTCACCACAGAACTTTTACAGACGGTAATAAATTGGTTAGTGTTTTAAGACAGATTCTTCTACTATAGGGAACAAAAGAAGAAAAAAAAAGGAAGGGAACAGATGAAATCAGATGAAATGTGTTTTCTCTGAAGGTGAAAAGAAATTTCTGCCCTTGATGTCATTTCGGATACCCATGACTAAACAGAGACGGACATGACCAAGGGGTGGATAGAATTCATGTTTGCTGTGAATTTTATTTCAGTGTAGCAAAGATGATCATCTTCAGCTTATAAAACAGTCACAGAAAGAATGAGAATCAGACACCTTAAAATTATTCAGTGGCAACTGTGTGATATGGTGTGACAGAGTGTCACTAATACCTGTGGTATAATCCGTATTTATAAACAGAGACTGCTACTAGTCACAAATCCCAAAACAAATACATTTGTTGTACTGTGATGCCCTTAGGAAGAATTGCATTTGATCATCTGGCTTGGTCTTCTCTGAATGATTTTAACTGAACTAAAAGAACTGCAGTAATATCTGAACTAAAGGTCCCACTGAATTGATAAAAGAGAGTGTCAAAAACCTATTTCTTTGAAAAAATTGGAAAGATCCCCAGTGGGGTTGAGGTTATGTGGAAATCCTGCCTCAAATAAAATGAGGGAGAAATCTCACACTTCCTTGCAACAAGAAAAAACAAGAATAACAATAACTTTATTAAAATGATGTATAGAGCATATTCAACAAACAGAAAAACATAACCAAATTTATCTGAGAATTTCATCAAGAATAGAGTACAACATCTGGATGCTATAGTTTTGGTGTTTATGTTCCAAAAAAGCTTGTTTTTGCCATCAGTTTTGCTTAATATAAAGGTGCCCATATGTGTCCAAATTCATGAGGAGTTCTTTACTGGAGCTGTTACTATTACGTTTCTTTAAATTGTTTATTAAATAGCCATTCCAATAACCTAAAGAACTATTTTCCTTAAAAAGTGTATGACAAATTTTATTTTGAAATATCTTGTACTTTCAGTCCAGTTCACATGTAATTATATTCATGACCACTCTCTTTCTTAATTAATAGTATTGAATGTTGGTGTACTGAAACATTTCAAATTACAAATATCATAAAGGGGGATCAATTGCTGAGAATGGACAGGAAATAATTATTTTGTTTGCTTTTCTTTGTTGGGTTGAAATAAGGATTGTTTATTGAGAATGAACATCATAAAACCATATATATATATATATATGTGTGTGTGCGTGTGTGTGTATATATATATTAGGTGTCATAGATGGAGAACAGATTTGAAAATGGGACTTTCACATACTGATAAAATCTCATCAGATAAAAGGTGTTATCTGTGTTATGTCTTTATTTCCTGACTGTGGAGTTATGGACTACCCACTTATAAATTTGAGTCTCTTCCTTACCAGTTGAGTGACATTGGACTTGCTGGTAGTCTTAAATGTATAATTGGGATACTAATATAATTTACTTAATACAGTGATTACTGGGCAAAATGGAATAATATATATATATAATATATATAAAGAGCAAGAAGAAGCATCTCCTTCATAATAAGTACTCAATATATGGTAGCTATTTTTCTCCTCCTTATTAAATTATATAGTTTAATATTATAAAGACAATAACTTTTTTGATATATATAAATTGTAGAAGTTTATATTTCAAATACAGATGACCTGAATATTTAGATCCTAATAGCCATTTTCCTCATTTTTCTTTTGTTTTTATAACATTTTATTTATTTATTTGACAGAGAGAGAGAGAGAGCACAATTAGGCAGAGAGGCAGGCAGAGAGAGAGGGGGAAGCAGGCTCCCCGCTCGGCAGAGAGCCCGATGTAGGGCTCGTTCCCAGGACCCTGAGATCATGACCTGAGCCGAAGACAGAGGCTTAACCCACGGAACCACCCAGGTGCCCCTCCTCATTTTTCTATGTATTACAGTTTTTAACTGAGTTGAGTAATCTTAATAATTGAATGTCTTTATCAACTAGAGTGTACAAAACTATGATTGATTATCAAAAACAATTGCTCCCAAAAGGAGCCGAACTTCTAGGATGCTTTGGCCAACAGATAGTTATCAAGTTGACAATTTTAAGGCAGCTATACAATTTATATCATTATTGTTACTTTTAAAACTGTGATTATGAATATCTCTTTTGTTCAAATGAAGAGTATCACCTACTGATATAAAAGCTTTAGTGAAGATTAACAGTTCTCCACAAAATTTCTTTTAGGTGTGACATTCTATCTCACTACATTAATTACTTCAAGATACAGTCAATTCTTATAATTTATCATAGTTATATTCTGTAACGTGGCTACAAATGCTCACTTAATTAGTACTGAATCATTTCTCCTAAGAAAAATACAGGGTTAAGTTCCTGTGAGTCTCTGGTCACATTTTCAGAAATTGATCATTAAATGACTTGTTTTATGCATTTACTTAATACATCATTGATTCATTAATACTGAACTCAATGAACTCAGTAGAAGTCAACTGCACTGTAACTCCTACCTAATGGAAGCTTATCTAACACACATATTTTTTCCCTAAGGCACATCACAGCCTGCTTGTACTTAGGAACAGGAAACACACTATAACACTATGCATGGGTGTCATTTTAAACCAAAACCACCAACAGAAAGCACAAAAATTTAAGTGTAGCATGAAATAGACCACAGAAAGAACACTAATTTACAACATAACAGGAAACCGAAAAAATTTGAAAAAAAAAATGGAAGAAGAAGAGAAAAAGCTTATGTGAGAACACGTGAATGAGGTAACTCAAACTTTTTGCTTCTCTACTTATGTCTATAAATGACTATCAAAGTGTCATGAGTTTTCATTTGGGTTCTCAAATACATTTTACTGAGTAGGCAAATTTGAAAAAACAGAATCCATGAATACAGAGGGTTGACTGTATTTATGGTGAAATTCTGTCTTCAATGGATTAGTCTAGTGGAACTGCATCCTATTTTTCAAGTTGTCATATATTAATCATAATCTTCACATCCTAGAAAGAATGTGAATCAACCAATTCCCTCCCTAAAATATTATCTCCTTTTTTGTCTTCCCTGTGAGAGTTGGGGAAAATTTGTGTAATAATGAATATAGATCTATTCAATGCACTTTAAGATCTAATTAAAAAAAAAAAAGAATTTTTACCATAAAAAAGATTTTCCTTGTAACACAATACCCTACATTTCTGAGCAACAATGATAACAACAATAGTACCAAAAAAGCAGCTTTTCTTTTTAAAATTTTCTTGATTTAGGGATGCAAATTACTACTCTAAAAGTCTACATACATCCTAGAAGTAAATACAATTAAATATATTCTTGTGGCTTTACCGGCCTCATAATGTAGTCTCCAGCTTTACTCCAGGGAACAATGGTATATGTGAGACCACATTTTGTAGCTCCTTAGGTCATGGAAGAAAAACAGCACAGATGTTGCCGAGCTCAAAACTAACATAAAGACAGAAGGTTCTCTGACTAGTTGATAAAGAAGTATGTCCCCAGAGAGAAAATATTGACTTGCTAAACACCTTTTTGTTTATTTATTATCTCAACTTTTTTTCACAAGGTTTAAGATGGGCATCTCAATCATAATCTAATCTACCCAAGAGTTTCATCTGTTTGTTTTGTTTTGTTTTTGGTCTTTTAAAAGTTATCTAAATGGGGAAATTGATCAAGCAGATCAATTTTGACATTTTCTAAATTCACTGAAAGATGAAAAAGAGTGACCTGAGAGGCTCGTGGGTGGCTCAGTGGGTTAAAGCCTCTGCCTTCGGCTTAGGTCATGATCTCAGGGTCCTGGGATCGAGCCCCTCATTGGGCTCTCTGCTCAGTGGGGAACCTGCTTCCCCCTCTCTCTGCCTGCCTCTCTGCCTACTTGAGATCTCTCTCTCTGTCAATAAATAAATAAAACCTTAAAAAAAAAAGAGTGACTAGAAAATTTCTAAAGAGCATTTTCAGTTTAACGAAAACTATGACTCCTAAAAATATTAATTCAAACTTGAATATTCGAACAGTAAAATATATTTTGAAGCTATTCTTCATTATTTCTTTCATGCTATGAAAATCAAACAAAAGTAATTATTTACTAATAATCATACTTTTTAATCAATGACTTCTATAATTACAAGAGAAAAATAATATATTTAAAGAAAGAAAGAAATGTGTACTTTCAAAACAGAAAACCAGATGACTGTGCTGCTAAAGTGCAAGGGTTAGATGATATTCAGGGATTTGCAGTCTAATTTTTAGTAATCAGTTATTCAAACACACACACATAGGGGCACCTGGGTGGCTCAGTGGGTTAAGCCTCTGCCTTCGGCTCAGGTCATGATCTCAGGGTCCTGGGATTGAGCCCTGTGTTGGGCTCTCTGCTCAGTGGGGAGCCTGCTTCCCCCTCTTTCTCTGCCCTTCTCTCTGCCTACTTGTGACCTCTGTCTATCAAATAAATAAATAAAATCTTTAACAAAAAATAAACCAAAAAACACACACACATAAACAACCATTTAATGTATAGTGCTTTCCAATCTTCATTGTGTAAATACTGCAACCATGGTTGATTTCTAACTGCCAACATGTCAGGAAAGATGGAACACAGATATGGTAAGTAACAGGAACATTCAGCTCTCATAAGCTGGTAAAAGCTGACTCCATCACAGTACCGGTTATATCTCTGAACAATTTTTTTTCATAAATATGATTTTTTTTTTTACCAATCAACAGATAAAATTACATTCCTTAAGAATACAGCTTATTTTGCATTATATGTAGCTCTTAGGGCAAAACATGCCAATATTCCTGAAGCTTAATTGATCTTACTGATTTTTTTCTCAAAATTTTATATACTACTGAAATACTGTTATTAGCAAGTATTTTAAAAGACAAAAATTATCATTTATAAATACCTACTTTGTATATAAATGATTATTTCTTATAAATATTTAGATTGACATGGTTAGACTGAAAACCAATCTTGAATTTTATCTGGCATCCTTCCTAATGCCTAAAAGTGCAATTCATGAGTGTATGTGTTTGTGAGTGTGGGTGTGTTTGTGGATGACTATGAAGATGAATGTGAATGTTTTTGTGAGAAGGAAGGAAAAAGACAGTACAGAGAAAGAATTATCTTTCTTAAATACTGTTAAGATATTACCAGTAAACTTAATTGACAAGAAAATATTGTATAATTTACTGCATGGCTAGGAAATTATTTATGACAAGGTGTCTCGTGAATATATCAATATATTGAAAGGATCAAGGTGTTTTTTTTTCCAGTTAAATTTATAGTGTCTATTTTGCTTTTTATTTAACATTTTTTTTTTTTTACTCTAAAATTACGATTCCAAAATAGCATTACTTTTTCTTCCTTTTTGTGTTTGGTATTTATAATAGGGTTTGAATCATCAAAGTCTGCTTTCAGGTATTTGAAGCAGTAGTAGATGAGAAACTGTGAATCACAGGTTAGGAACATTGATATAGATTCCTATTCAAATTTTAGACTATAATTGCATCATTTTGCATAAACTCATATTTAAAGCACATTTAGATTCCATGCACTATCAAATTGATGTGTAAGTTTTCACAATCACTTCTATAGCAAATGATTTTTTTCAAGAGTATAAAGTTTTCACTTATATTTTATTTGTCTCTTTTTGTTCTAACTGAATCAAGATCAGTTAAGCCCTTAACTATTGCTATTTTGCTAATGCTCATTTAATGCAGCAAGTTGGTTGAAGTGTAGTTTCATAAAAGTGTATGACTTTTATGCAACCATGAAGTGAGCATATGCCAAATGTTTTATTCAACTCATTATTTAATTACAGAACAATAAGATGGTAAAATTAGTTGACACTATTTGATGACCTTATATTACAGACAGTTTAATGAATGAAAATTAGGTTTTGATTGCAATATTAGATACTAAATGAGTATGTCTTATCTGATAAAAATAAACTTCCACTAAAGATAAATTATTTACATGTTTAGGTACAATTATCTACATCTTAACATGTAAAATACACTAAGTTTGTGGCCTTTAATAAATAATCTTAACAGTACAGTTTCCTGATTTTCTTTTATTTTTCAAATCCTATTAAAAGAATTGCCTAAATTGCTCTATTTTATATTTAAACATAATTTGAGATATTTAATGTTTGATGAGATGAAAGCTAAAATGTATTTAGATCTTAAATTTTTCTTACAAATATCCATACTTTTTCAACAAATATTTTTGACTCCCACTTTTGTGTTAGATATTGCTCTGTATGCTATATATATAATAATGGTCAAAGAAAAAATCCCTGCATTCATAAAACTTAAATTTTAGGGGCGGAGAAGAGAGACATTAAAACTACTCAGGGTATACTGGATGGCTCAGTTAATTAAGCATCTCAGTTAATTCAGCTCCAGTCATGATCCCAGGGTCCTGAGATCAAGTTTTTCATTGGGCTCCTTGCTCAGTGGGGAACATGCTTCTCTCTCTGGCTACCTCTCTCCCTGCTTGTGTGTTCTCTCTTTTTCTCTCTTTAACAAACAAAATCTTTAGGGGGAAAAAAAAAGAGCTACTCAGAAAAATATAAGTAAAATCTATAACTTTTTAAAATAATTATTTATTTTAGAGAAAGGGGAGGGGCAGAGGCAGAGAAAGAGTCTTAAGCAGAAATCTCACTGAGCATAGAACGTGACTAGGGTCTTGCTCTCACGACCCTGATATCAGGACCTGAGCTGAAACCTAGAGTCAGCACTTAACTGTGCCACCCAGGTGCCCCAATTCTATAACATTTTTGAATGTGCTATGAAAGAGGAAACACTGTAAAAAGATAATGGGAATCTTTTTCCTGTCATGGTTTGCATGGAGTTAGCTCATGGGTCTGGGAGATCCGAAAATTGAGATAATCTTTGCTCCCCGACAGCTGCACCCGATGGCTCTGCAGGCCTCACCGTGCCACAAAATGAATATATTGAGTTATACTGGAAGCGCTATGGCTATCCGTTGGATTACCATGAGAAAAAGAGAAAGAAAGTAGGTCGAGAGGCTCATGAACATTCAAAGAAGGCAAAAAAGGTGATTGGTCTGAAAGCTAAGCTCTACCATAAACAGCACCATGCTGAGAAAATACAAATGAAAAAGACTATCAAGATGCATGAAAAGAGAAACACCAAACAAAAGAATGATGAAAAGACTCCACAAGGAGCAGTACCTGTGTACCTACTGGACAGTGAGGGACAGTCCCGAGCTAAAGTACTTTCCAATATGATTAAACAAAAAGGAAAAGAGAAAGTGGGAAAATGGGAAGTTCCTTTACTCAAAAGTTCGTGCCTAGGGAGAAACAGAAGTATTAAGAACAGGAAAGAGAAAGAAGAAAACATGGAAGAGAATGGTCACTAAAGTCTACTTTGTTGGAGATGGCTTTACTCGAAAACTGCCTAAATATGAAAGATTCATTAGGCCAATGGACTTAACGTTTCAAAAAGGCCCATGTAACATATCCTGAATTGAAAGTCACCTTTTGCCTGCCAATACTTGGTGTTTAAAAAAAAAAAAAAAAAAAAAAATCCTTCATCCACAATATATACAATTTTGGGTGTTATGACCAAAGGTACTGTAATTGAGGTGATTGTGAGCTAGTTGGGCCTTGTGACACAAGGAGGTAAAGTTATTTGGGGAAAATATGCCCAGGTTACCAACAATTCTGAAAATGATGGATGCATAAATGCAGTCCTGCTGGTTTGACAGCAGTTTCAGACAAGTAATTCCTTATAATTACTGAAGACTACACACCAATCAGGAAGACGACTATTACTGTGGTGGTTCTGAAAACTACCGAACAGCCCTACAATATCTGCAGTCATCAAGAGAAGCATTTATTCTATTGTGAAAAACATTAAAATAGACATTTATTAAAAAAAAAAAAAAGATAATGGGAATTTGTAATGGAGGTTGGGGGAGAGGAAGATTTCACCATGAAATTGGGTAGTGAGGGTAGTCTCATTAAAACGATGAGATAACGAGCAAAAAGAGAGCCTAATCCACACATAGTTTTAAGTTAGAAAGTAAATAAGTAAAATGAAATGATAAGATTTACCCCAGTAGGAAAAAACACACCTGGTGTCAAGATCTCAGCTTCTATGTACCATTCTCCTATAAAAGGAACCAAGGATCCTTAAGTAAATGGCTGATTTTAGGACTGGGATAGTGAAAGTGCAAGGTAATCCTGCAGCATCTTGTAGGACCAGGAACTTAGGTACAGAAAAAAACAAAAAGCTGGGGCTGGTGAAAGGGCTACAGGAGCCAACGTCAAAGGACTCTCAATGGCCTAAGCCGGAACAATTTGAGTAATAAAATAAGTAGCATAGTACTAAATCATAACCCAAATATATAAAATAAATATTCATAAGGTCATATGATATAAATGGATGATATATATAAATATCCATTGATATAAATGGATGATTATATAAATACAGAAGAATGAAAAAATCTTCTTTACAGAATTCTAATGTATATTAGATACACCCTCCTGTAGATGAAGCTTAATCCTTAATCCCACTCTCTCTTTTTTTTTTTTTTTTTTTAAAGATTTTATTTATTTATTTGACAGACACAGATCACAAGTAGACGGAGAGGCAGATAGAGAGAGGAGGAAGCAGGCTCCCTGCTGAGCAGAGAGCCCGACGCGGGACTCGATCCCAGGACCCTGAGATCATGACCTGAGCCGAAGGCAGCGGCTTAACCCACTGAGCCACCCAGGCGCCCAATCCCACTCTCTCTTGATGGTGGGCTCAATTTAGTGATTTGTGTCCAAGTAACAGAATACGGAAAGGGAAAAATTATAACTATACAATAGAGAAACCTGCCAAACACTACCCTAACCAAGCGATCAAGGATAGCATCCTCAGTTATGTCATGCAGATATCATTTATCTCCTAATATAATGTGATGAAAAGAGCATGTCACCACTGTGATATTCTTTCCAAAAACCCTTAGTCACAGTCCAATCATGAGAAAAAGGAACTCTAACTTAAAGTGCATTCTGGAATTATCTGACTAGTATTCTCCCAAACTGTGAAAATCATGAAAAATAAAGACAGAGTGAGGAACTACCATACAAGAAGAAAGGAAGGGGACACAACTACATGCATTATGATATAATGAATAGGATCTTCCAAACGAAAAAAATAAAAGACTTTAGTGGAAATCCAAAACGTGTGGCGTTTAGTTGATAATGTGCCAATATGGGTTTTCAGTTTTGACAAATATACTACAGGGTACTATAAAATGATAATATCAGGGAAAACTGAAATTAATGGAGGGATACACAGGAATTCTACATATTATCTTTGGAAGTTTTCTGTAAAACTAAAATTATCCCAAAATAGAATGTAAATTCTTTTTAAAGATTTTATTTATTTATTTGACACAGAGAGAGAGAAATCACAAGTAGGCAGAGAGGCAGGCAGGCTTCCCGCTGAGCAGAGAGGCCGATGCGGGGCTCCCTCCCAGGATCCTGAGACCATGATCTAAGCCGAAGGCTGAGGCTTAACCCACTGAGCCATACAGGCACCCCTAAAATGTTAATTTTAATTTTTTAAAAAGATTTTATTTATTTATTTGAGAGAGAGAGAGAGGTTGTGTGTGCCCGCATGCAAGTGGGGCAAGGGGCACAGGGAGAGGGAGAAGCAGACTGCCCACTGAGCATGGAGTCTGCCCTGGGGCCCAATCCCACACCCTGAGATCATGACCTGAGTTGAAGGCAGACCTTAACCAACTGAGCCACCCAGGTTCCCCGTAAAATGTGAGTTTTTAAATAAAGGTGAGATTTGAGGAAATATTTGACTGAAGTAAGATAGTGACCCTTGAGAACATTAAAGCTGAGGGCATGAATAGAATTATGCCAGATAAAGGCAGTAAAGGCTGGTTAAGTGCCTGGGTGGTCAAGGAACAACAAGGTGGTAAGAGTGTCTTTCTAAAACTGAGTGAGGGATCAGTAAGAGAAGGGAAGCTATTTCTTAAGGGGAGTAAGACTGCGTGTGTGTATCTGTGTGTGTGTGTGCTTGTGGGTGTACACATATGTGTGTTAACATACATGTGCATGCTTGTGCTTGTACGAATCTCTGCCAACATTTGCAAGATTTCAGATTGTTTTTCTCACTATTTACATCAGCTACTTTTTTTTTGTTATTTTCCTATCTCCTAACTACAAATACATTGTCAACTTTGTTTCTTGGGAGGAGGATTATTTCCCTGTGAAATCAAGGACAATAGAATAAATAATATAGGGTGTATTTCCATATATTTTTAAAATATTTTATTTATTTATTTGACAGAGAGATCACAAGTAGGCAGAGAGGAAGACAGAGAGAGAGGGGGAAGCAGGCTCCCTGCTGAGCAGAGAGCCTGATGCGGGCCAGGATCCCAGAACCCTGAGATCATGGCCTGAGCCGCAGAGGCTCAACCCACTGACCCACCCAGGTGCCACTCCATATTTATTTTTATGTAGAATTTTAGTTCAGTTTTCTACCAAGTACAAAATAAAAATATTTCATAGCACTTTCTAAAATGTTCCAGACTGGACTTTATTACACTAGTATTAGTAATAATTATCTTGGCTATGATTATAGTTCCCAATCTAATAGAAACATTTACTTACAAACTGGTATTATTTGCTTTGTTTTTATTTGCCTTGTGTATAATTAAATCATCATTTCACCATATCTTTTTTTTTTCACTTCACCATATCTTATGCATGAAAAAAGTACCCTTCTCTTGCATTAAAATTTCCTGACAATTCTGACATATCTATGTTATCAAGCAAAATGACCACTACAATCATTGTAAAACTACAGGTAGAATCTGAAAATATTTTTGGAGTTGCAGAGTCTTAAAGTTTTTTCTTCCCTTGGTATTTGTGATACAATTAGTCATAAATTCATCTGCTTGTGCTGGTGTTAAAATAGAATCTTCCTCAGCGTCTTTTAGAGGTTTGTTTTCCAACTAAAGATCTGCTTTAGCTAGGTGGAACTAGTATGACTTTATACTGTGCCAAAAAACTACAGTGAAACATCTCCTTAACTACATAATACATTCAAGCCATCTGTTTCTTACTGTATTATGTTTCTAAACTATCGGATTATTGTTTCATCCATAGAATTATGTCTCCAGAGAAAAAGAACAACAAAAAAGAAAGTCAAAATTTGAATGTCATTATATAATATATGTGTGTGTGTGTATATATAACAAAAATGTAATTAAAATATTTAACCTGTCGCAATTTTATCAGTGTTGAAAGGATGGTCCTTGGAGATCTTGTAAGCCTAAATTTCTACCAACTCTAGCATCATTTTTTCCTGGTAACTATGAGACATTGTCAGTTTATTCTTCTTTCAGGCATATGTAGGATAGGGGATGCACTACTTCATGAAGCAGGTAGCATATTTAGAGGTAGATATATTGTATTTATAAAATTCTACCTCACTGACTAAGAACATGCATCATAAACTTTTTCCAGATTGTCTGGGTTCTGTACTCTCTAGCTACATAAATCAAATCCCTCTATCCCAGGGCCCGTTTTCAAACACTGAAGACACATCCTCTCTTGTCTTTTCTAAATTGTCTTTTCTGTAAGTTAAACATCCTCTCATTCTTTCCTAAGACTAATTCAAGCTACTGGCTGAGGAAAGCACATGTCATAAAGCTGCAGATTTCCTTGATTTCTCAGGCACCGTCTCAGATACAATTTTAATCTTTATGCCATGCCTTACAGTACTTTCTTTAACACTGACCTTGCATCCATTCAAACTTATGACACAGACTCCCCAAAATTTTTCAACTTCAAACATAAATTTATGGTATCTGCATATGAAATATGTCTGAAGATTTTTTGAATCTCTAATAAGAGACCTACTCCTGAAGAGACACTGTATAGGAAGCATCTTTGTTCTCAGCCCCAGAAGGGATGTCTCACTGTTAGTAACACTCAACATATTAACCGTGAGCCTTGAGCCTTGGCCATCTCATTGTTTCTCATTCTTTTCACTTCTGTCTATTTTCTTTTCCTCCATCACTTTTCTCTTTTTTTCATGCATTGCTCTAGTTCCCACTTCTGGGACCAGATCTTGAACCATATGGCATATTAAATACTCATCTAGTCACTCAGCTGAATAAAAGGATATTTTTTGGACATAATCTACCATTCTAAGAATGAGGGGTGTATATGTGTGTTCCACTGAAATATAGTTGTCTTAACATGTCAGCTATCTGGTCAGTCTCCAATGTTTATAGATACTTGTTATATTGTGTATGTGTTTTTTTTTTAACTAACTCATATGTACAAATACAGTTCTAAGCACTTTAATTTTACTGCATTATTTAATTATCTCAATAACCCAGTATGTTATGTTCTTTTGAAATCCCCATATAAATGAGGAAACTGGGGGAAAGGGAAGTTTGGGAGTTTTTCTGGTGAAAGGTCAGGCTCTTAACTACAATTACATACCAAATTTTTATTAAAATGTGGCAGCTAAACAAATTATAAATGACACCAAGGCAGGATAGGCTGAGTCTAGCCTCTTTGATATTTTGACTCTTAAATTGTATTTATGAAATTGATTGTGTTGCAAAATTTTAGTACATTATGTCAAAGTGTTGCATTACATTGAACTTGAATAGAGGTTTTTTTTCCCCTTAGTAAGACTAATTTTGGTCACTTTCCTCTGAGATTATTTATCCCTAAGTGGGGTACATTTATCCATTTCATCCAACCCTTTTTATTTTGGAATTAATATCAATTTTTTATAAATTTTTTGTCCTTTTTCCCCCTTTATACTACAGAATTAATATTATTCAAATAAAAGTGTGTTAGAGGCATGCTGAAGTTATTGAAATTGTAATAGAATTTATTATTGAACAATGTCTCAGTATTTTTTTCTCATTGAATAAAATGCAGAAGCAATAAACTTGGTAATAAAATGCAAAAAAGAATGTGTTCAATATATTTCTGGACAAAATAAAGAGATTATTGTACATATGACTTAAATTTCACTGTGATTCACATTCATATCCAGAAAGCAGTTTTGCAAAATTAGTCTCCAAATTAGCTGTTTCCTTGGACCTCAATACAAATAGGATTCTTTGTCTTTCTGATCAATGTAGATTTTTTGGGTTTTATAAGAAATTTGCATTTGTTTGAAACTTTATATAGGTAATACTTTACCATTCTATGTAAGTAGTGTTTCTCTTGGGAAAGGATATATATATATATCTCTATAGATAGATGATACAGATATAGTACAAATACAGACACACAGACACACACACACACCTATGAAACATGAAACAAGTTTTCTTTGGGATTGGGGTTAGAAAAGCTAAATTATCACAAATATACTTATTAAAAATGTAATTGTTCTGGTTTCAATTCAATTTCAGTTAAGTTCAATACATAAATTCTAGAGGGGAAGCTAATCAATTTCATTGACTACAAAATTTCTTTAAGAGAAAATTAGCATGATATACTCATATGGATTCATACAATTGTGGTATGGTGATAGGTTTACATAAACTGCTACTGTTGATCTCCAGGACAAGGTTCAGCAAAAATCATGGTAGGAAAGGATTCAGGGTATAACTTAATATACTAATACTATAAGTGTTTGCAATAATACTCAAAGACTTTGACTGGAAACCATTCAATTTGCTTCCTCTTTGTTAATGTGCATTTTATCAGCTGGTTAGACAAACAAGAAATTTTCCAAAAGAGCTATTCATGTTATTTACTTTGATCTCAAAGGATGAGACAAACCCTCCAAACTAAAATTTAATTCCATATTTAATTGGATACCAAGTTTTAGTGACATACTTCATGTTGAATTATGAGTTTACTACATTATAAATAAAGACATTAAATAGACTATCATTAAATAATATTAAAAAATATAGTTTGTTACTTAAAAGTAGATTAATTCTATTCAGTTTAGTTTGTTCTAGATTGGGGTTTCAAAAAGAAATGCTGCGAAGACTAGGCAGGTGATATACAAGAGTGAAAAAGACTGCATGAAGACTGAAGTAGATAGGAAAGTCACAGCTTATTTAAAGGGAATAGTTGCCACCAGTTTCTGGTTAATTGTGACTATGAGAGACTTCACAGCTAGTGTTGCCAAATCTCCCAGTTTTTCAAGTTAAATCAACACTATCTGTGAGAAGTCAAATAGCATGGAACCTGTGAGTTGCTAGTTTTCAAATTGTGGTTTAGGAAACGCTTCCATTCTGTATTTTATTTTTCAGAGTTTGCCTGCCCTTCCACCACCATTTCCATAATTCTAGTAAAAATTACTTATATTCATTCTGTACCATCTATGTTCAAGGCAAATTCAAAACATTTTACAATGCGTATTAATTTAAAAAAGTTTGTCTTCACTGTACAGGGAAGTAAACTGTCCCTTAGGCAAGCAGCAGCAAATCAGGTAATCAAACACTATTTGAAACTGTACACCATACCTGCTAATCCGTCACACCATGTTGCCTCTTCACAAATGTGCCAGTCACAAAGTAGACTGACTACCACCATTTGTAGAACTTGATATTTCTGTTGACTTGTAACCTGTCTACCACTTTGTTCTTAAATGATTTTAACCCATTGACATTTTTTGCTTAATAGTGTTGAGTATGATTGAAGGTTAATTGGTGTTTTGACTTCTCAAATTGTTGTCCATTATATTGTTGGTATTTGGTTCTGAGCGTAAAGAAGGAGCTATGTCAGAATAAATGATATTTAAGTAATTAATTTTAATTCCCAATTTTTATGTTTTTAATAGAATTTAATATTTGAGCAGTTTCAAGTCCACAGCAAAATTGTGCAGAAAGTAGAGTTCCCATAGGCCATCTGCCCCACACATACATATCCTCCCCACTGTCAACCTCCTGTCACAGAGATATACCTTTATTAAAATTAATAAACCTATAGTGACACATCATTATTACCCAAAGTCCATAGTTTATACAGGGTTCTCTCATGGTGTATATTCAATGGTTTTTGACAAATGTATCATGGCATGTATCCACCAGTATAGTGCCATACAGAAAAATCTCATTGCCCTAAAAATCCTCTGTGTTCTGTTGTTTCATCTTTCTTTTCTCCTGCCCCCCTGGAATCCACTGATTTTTTAATTCTTTCCATTATTTTGCCTTTTCTAAAATGTCATGTAGTTGAAATTACACAGCATGGAGAATTTTTACTAGCTTCTTTCACTTAGTATGAATTTAAGATTCCTCCCTAATTTTTTTTTTAATGGCTTCATAACTCATTTCTTTTTAGTGTTTAATAATATTCCACTGTCTGGATATGCCACAGTTTATCCAGATATTCACCTGAAGGACATCATGGTTGCTTCCAAGTTTTTGTAATTATAAATAAAGCTGCAATGAATGTTCATGTGCAGACTTTTATGTGGATATTAGTTTTCTAATCACTTGGAAGCACAATTGTTGGATCATGTCATAAGAGTATGTTTAGCTTAGGAAACCACAACATTGCAGATTGCCTGGGTGTCTCAGTTGATTAAGCATTTGACTCTTGATTTCAGCTCAGGTCATGATCTGAGGTCAAGAGATTGAGCCCAGGTCAGCTTCTGCCATGGGAATGGAATCTGCTTAAGATTCTCTCTCCCTTCTTCCTTTGCCCCTCCCCCCAACTCTCTCTCTCTCTTTTTAAAGAAAAATTGAGAAATCTGTCACATTGTTTTCCAAAGTGGTACACCACTTAAGAATGAATGAGAGTTCCTATTATTGTACATCCTCACGAGTATTTAATATTAATATTTAAGATTTCAGTTATTCAAGGGGTATCTGGTGGCTCATTTGGTTAAGCCATTGTCTTCATCTCAGGTCATGATCTTGGGGTCCTGGGATCCAGCCCCATATCAGGCTTCCTGCTCAGCAGGGAGTCTGCTTCTCTTTCTTCCTCTGTACTCTCTCTCTCTCACTCTCTCTCAAGTGGATAAATAAAATCTTAAAAAAAAAAATCAGCTATTTTAATAGGTGTATGGTATCTCATCATTTTAATTTGTAATTCCCTAATCACATATTATGTGTAACATCTTTTCATCTGCTTATTTTTCATTAGCATATCTTCTTTATTTTTAAATCAAATTGTTTTATTACTGTTGAGTTTTAAGTGTTCTTTGTATATTTTGGAATACAGTACTTTATCAGATATGTTTTTGCAAATAATTTCTTTTAATCTGTGGCTAGTCTTCTCATTCTCTTAACAGTATCTTTCACAGAGCAGAAGTTTCTAATTTTGATGAAGACCAACCTTTCAATTCTTTCTTTTATGGATCACGCCTTCAGTGTTGTATCTGAATAGTCAATTCTAAACCCAAGACCATCTAGCTTTTTCCTGTTTTCTGGAAGTTTCATAGTCTTGCGTTTTACATTTAGATTTATGAAACATTCTGACAATGCTTGTGAAAGGCGTAAAGTCTACATCTAGATAATTTTTTATTCTTTTACGTTTGGATGTCAAGTTGTTCCAGCATCATTTGTTGAAAAGATTTTCTTTGATCCTTTGTCAAAGATTAGTTGACTGTTTCAGGGCTCTATTTCTGTTCAATTGGTCTATTTGTCTATTCTTTCATCAATACCACACTGCTTTGATTCCTATATCTTTGTAGCAAGCCTTAAAGTCAAGTAATGTCGATCATTTAACTTGGTTCTCCTTCAATATTGTATTGGCTATTCTACATCTTTGAACGCAAGATGTAAGATTTAGAATCAATTTTTCAATATCCAGATTACTCGCCAGAATTTTGATTTGAAATGCATTAAGTCTATATAGATCAATTTGCAAATAACTAACATCTTGACAATGCTGAATCTTAACCATGAACATGGAATTTTTCATTTCTTTGTTTCCTTGTTTTTTTTTCCCTCAGGATTTTATCATTTTCCTCACATAGATCTTATATACATTTTTTTAGATTTATGCCTAAGTATTTGACATTGTGTGTACTAATGTAAAAGTATTATGCTTTTAATTTCAAATTCCAATTGACCATTACTGATAAATAGGAAAATGGTTGACCTTTATATATTAACCTTGTATTTTGCAACTTTAGTATAAGTTCTTATGAGTTACAAGTGATTAGGTGATTTATTTTTATATTTCAGAATAAAGTTTAAAGACACTGAAACAAGAAACACCTCGTGTGCAGGCAAATAAATACAAACAACCAAGGGGAGAGGGACTGCATATAGTAGTACCTATTCTGATAACCAACAAAATGTTTTATGTACTATTCCCTGGCTCCTAATAGTTCTCTTTAAATATTGTATCTCTTCTAGCTACTTCATGGTATCTTGAAATACGCAATCTCTGGATTAGTGAGGAAACAGGATGGCCCTGTAAAGCATGAACAGACCTCCTAACTGAAACTTATTATCCAGTTCTAACAATGGTTGATAATTCAACAAAGTAGGAAGCGGCTAACTGTTTACAGCTGTTTCATGAGTGCAATTATAGATAACTACAGACTACTGTTTTCTGACTTTTGTCCCCATTGTATTATTTTTTTTTAAAAGGTTTAGATTTTTTTAAATTTTATTTTCATGTTTTCCTTTTGTCAGTGTTTGTGTAATATCCCGGCAAGTATCACCACATTCAATAACTCATCAGAGATGGCAGCCTACTAACTTACAAATGCATTTTGCTGAGCCAGTGTTCTAAAGTCCTTGTTATGACAAGAATAAAGATATTTGCAAAAGACACATATTTCCTATCAAATCTGCAAAATATCTGTGCTGCTTACTTAATATTCTGTAATCAAGTTTATAGCACATTTTTGGCTTAACTCAGTATTTTTTTCTTTCTTATCTTATATTTGTGCTGCTGGCCATTGATGGGGAAAAGTCATAGTACCATGCAAATTGTTTTTAGGACAAATTCATAGCCTTTGACATAATACAGGATTATAATGATAACAAGAAATACTTCTAATGTTCAGCTTGGTCACAGGTCGATTTCTCCAGAAAGCAGACTCTGAGACTGAGATTTGCATGCATAAATTTACTAGGGAATACTCTAAAAACTATAACTCTGAGAGGTTTGCCTTTCTGGAGCTGCACAGGGTCTTCAGAGCTGATGGCAGAAAATAGTAAGACCTTCATGTTTTCATTCATATGTCATCTTTTCCTCTGCCATCCCCTACTGAGAAATTTCCATTCTTTTTATAACTTCCTAATATCCAGCTGTGCAATGACAATTGAGACACTGGTGTCAGATACTAATTCTAACTCTACCATTACCTACCCATAAAATTACTTTATGTCTCTTGGATTGAATTTTGTCATCTGTAAAATTAAGGGATGTAAATAATGATTTTATGGAAGCTAAAATGTTCTAAACAATCACAGATGAAATGAAATAATATGACTCTTGTTAATATAATATTTGGGGTAAAAAAGGTATATAAAAGGGAGATGATTGATTCATGGTACTTTACTGCTAAAAGCCTTGTATCTTGCTCATGTTCAAAACATGAGTGAGTAAAATATACAAGAAAATGATGTGATTCTAAAAGTTTACTTCCTACATTTTTAAATAAAAATACAGTCAAGAGACACTATAAAACCAAAAGATAAGAGATCATTTCTCAGTCTACTTTCTAATCCATATTTTCTGTCATATGAGTATGTACAATACATACAGACACACCCCAAAAGTACAATATGAACATCCCAAGAATTTCAAGTTTTCCTAATTACGAAAATCTAGATTTTTTTTTTAATTATTGAAAAGTAATACTGTGTCACTTTCTCACCTTTTCAAAAATAGCACTATGGCTTTATACTCACAAGTCAGAAGACTCTCTCCAGGTCATTAAACTTGTATTGATTTCTATGTTTATTCTAGTTATTTATGATTACCTTAAACCCAAGCATTGTCCTTGTAAATGTGGTGCTATATTTAAGTGTAAATGGAAATAATAAATCACATGTTCATTTTAGTACTCTTTTTGAAAGCATTTCTATAATCTTTGGCTCTAGTACCTACTGCATAAAATGCCTTATCTTCATTATGAATATAAAAATTATTACTATCAATTTCCTCTTTGAATTTCTTAAGAATTCAGATTTTAACATATCTTTTAATTTAATTATTTTTAAGCAATCAGCACAGCATTTGGCATAGAACAATTACAATAAATTCTTTTTATTTTTTTAAGATTTTATTTATTTACTTGACAGAGAGAGCACAAGTACAGGGAGTAGCAGGCAGAGGGAGAAGGAGAAGAACGGGGCTTGATCCCACGACCCTGGGCTCATGACCTGAACCAAAGGCAGGTGCTTAACTGACAGGGCCATGCTAGGACCCCTACAATAAATTCCTATTAAAAGTGAGTTTAACTCTATTTTATTTCTCTCCCTCTCTTTTTTTTTTTTCTCCTACCTTTTCCTCTGATCACTTATTTTTTCTTACAAAAGAACTAGTGTTGTGCTATTTTGTCACTTCTGAAAAATAGCATACCATGGCTCTATAAAACATAGGTTTGAATACTTTTTCCAGGACATTAAGCTTTTATTGACTTCTAGGTCTAAATTAGTAAATTATGATGTCCTTAAAGCACTATCTTTCTCCTGCGCTTATCCTCACTTTTGATCTGCATTTGGTTTTTCTTTTTCTTTTTCAAGGTGGTCTTTTATCATTACTTGACAGCAAGGTTCAATACATAACAGAGAAAAATTTCTTATCTCCTGGAGAATGGGAAGTTTAATGATTACTATAAAAGAAAAGAATAACACCTTTTAATATGGAAAACAAGCTAGTGAAGTGTGACATAAAAATAAACATATCTTCAATGGGTATCATTTTATATAAATTTTATCTAACATATTAAGTAAAATTGATTATCTCCTGCTCATATGTGTGAATACACTGTCTAATTTTCCCAGTGACTTTTCGAAGCTCTTGATTAATTTATCAAAATAATGTGTAGACTGTTGTAGAGTTCAATAAGAACATTAAAAAATAATACATTTTCACTTTAGTAATAAATTACTATTTGAATCTGTTATGCAGGGAAGCAATGGCTACTAGAAAAATAAGAAAATGTCAGGATGCCTGGGTGGCTCAGTTGGTTAAGCCACTGCCTTCGACTTAAGAGTCCTGGGATCAAGTCCTGCATTGGGCTTCTTGCTCAGTGGGGAGCCTGCTTCTCTCTCTACCTCTACCTGCCACTCTGCCTGCTTGTGCTCTCTCTCTCTGACGAATAAATAAATAAAACCTTAAAAAGGGTAATAGAAATAAATGATTCTTGTATCATAATGAACAGCATGGTGTCACATTTATGCTTCTTACATACTCTTAATTGTTTTAGGCTCTCTGGGCTGCTGGAATACCATAAGTTGGGGGGCTTATAAACAATGGAAGTATATTTCTCATGGTTCTGAAGGCTGGAAAGTCTAAGATCAGTGTGACAGAGATTCATTGTGTGGTGAGAGGGCTGCTTCCTGGCTCATAGACAGCTATCTTCTTGCTGTGTCCTCACATGTAAGAAGAACAAGAGAACTCTGGGGTTTCTTCTATAAGAGCACTACTCCCATTCATGAGAACTCTACCCTCATGACCTCATCAGTTACTAAAGGTCCCACCTACACCATCACCTTAGTGGTTAGGATTTCAGCATAAGAATGGGGGGAGCACAAACATTGAGTCCATAACACTTAACTATAAAACAGATGGTCAGAAAGATGTTTGTGTTTTTCCCTCACCCTTCATGAGAAAACATTAAGATAACTGAGATAGTGAATGTAATTAGGGCAGGAGACTATGTAAAAAGCTGTGAAAGTTTATCATTGACAACACATCTAGCTCTCATCCTGATAGGATCCTTTTCTCCTATACCTGCCTATCTATCTATCTATCTATCTATCATCTATATCTATCTACCTATCATCTATCATCTATCTAAGCTTTCTCCTCAAATGTTCATTACACTGTAGTATTCATGAAAGAAATACCATGTTTTTTTAAACCTCATTATACAGCAAATGCATATAAATCAGAGAAAAAATTATATTAATTTCTCATATGTATCTTGTCAGGTGGATAAGAAAACACAACCTATTAGAGATTTGACTCATGACAATTCAAATGTATATAAGTTTTCTACTCTAAAAGACCTTCCAAACATCATGATATCTAGAGAGGAAAGTGACGTTATAATGAGTGGAAGTATAGAGTTGATTGTTTAAGATTTGAATAGTTTTACATAAAACACTCTAAAAACATGGGGCGCTTGGGTGGCTCAATGGGTTAAAGCCTCTGCCTTCAGCTCAGGTCCTGATCCCAGGGTCCTAGTGGATCAAGCCCTGCATTGGGCTCTCTGCTCAGCACGGAGCCTGCTTCTCCCTCTCTCTCTGCCTGCCTCTCTGTCTACTTGTGATCTCTGTGAGGTAAATAAATAAAATCTTAAAAAAACAAACAAACATACTAAGAACAGTGATCTAAACCACACTCAGGTATTTTTTCAAGCAAACATTATTACAATATTATTGACTACATTCATTTATGCTGTACTCTTCATCTTGACTTATTTATTTTATAAATGCAAGTTTATACCTCTTACTCCCCTTTAATCTATTTCACCCAACAACATCCCCCACCACCTCCTCTCTGGAAACAACAGTTGTTCTCTGTATTTAAAAGTCCTGATTTTTTGCTTGTTTGTTTGCTTTGTTTTTTTATTCTAAATATAAGTGAAATCATCTAGTATTTGTTTTTCTGGAAGACTTACTTCACTTAACATCAGACCCTCTAGGTCCACCCATGTTGTTGCAAGTGGCAAGATCTCATTCTTTTTTATGGATAATATCATTATGTCCATTATACACACACACCTGTTCTTTATCCATTGATCTGTTGATAGACACTCGGGTTGCTTTCATTACCTAACCTATTATAAATAATGCTGCTATAGGGGTGCCTGGGTGGCTCAGTGGGTTAAGCCGCTGCCTTCGGTTCAGGTCATGATCTCAGGGTCCTGGGATCGAGTCCTGCATCAGGCTCTCTGCTCAGCAGGGAGTCTGCTTCCCTTTCTCTCTCTCTCTCTGCCTGCCTCTCTGTCTACTTGTGATCTCTCTCTGTCAAATAAATAAATAAAATCTTAAAAAATAAATAAATAAATAAATAAATAATGCTGCTATATATAGGGGTGCATATACCTTTTTGAATTAGTTTTTTCATTTTCTTTGGGTAAATGCCTAGTAATGGAATTACTGGATCATGTGGTATTTCTATTTTTAAATTTTTGTGGAACTTCCTTACTGTTTTCCACAGTGACTGCATCAATTTATATTTCTACTGAGAGTGTACAAGGGTTCTTTTTTCCCCTCATCCTTGGAAACACTTATTTCTTGTGTTTGTTCATTTTTTTTTTTTCCCTAGCCATTCTGACATTTTTAAATAAAATTATTTGGACTTTTTTTTTTTTTTGGTGTTAAGTATTTTTTAAACAGGAAGTTGTCTCATACATTCATACATTGGTATTTAAGAATTATCAATGACATTTTGTGAAAACTTAAACACATTTCTTTACTAAAAGTCAGTGTCATCTCTTTGGAAAATGCAAATCTTACTGGGGCTTTCTAATTTAAGCTCTGTTTTTATAAATACCTCATTTTGACAGTGACCCAAATACCAATTCCTTTAGGCAACACATATATAATATGTTGAAATACTATGCTAGGTGAAGGACATGTAAATATATACACAAAACACATTTTCTCTGTTCTTAGAGAATATACAAACTGAAAATAAGAGCAGACATATCCAGTACAGTAAGAAAGGATACATAATAATGTATGACAGGATACAGATAGTGCTCCAAAGTATTCTGGAAATTGAGAAGACCAGATTAATTCTGGCTAAAGGAAAATTTTCATGGCAGCAGAGAAATTTGAGTTGAGATTTCCATCCTGGAAAAGATGGATTTAAGGAGGATTAATATTCTGGGGGAAAGGGATTATATAAACCCAAAACATTAAATAAGGATTATGAAAGACATATGTGGGGGATTTTGTTCAGTTCGATTAAAACTAAAATTCAGTGAGAAGAAAGACAGTTACATTGAAGTAGAGCATTTGAAGGAATTTTAATAGGCAAGATAAGAATTTTCAGTTTAAGCACTGAGATAGGAATTGACATTAGGAGAAGGAAGGGAAAAGTGAAGGGGGGAAATAAGAAGGGGAGGATACAAACCATGAGACACTGTGGACTCTGAGAAACAAACTGAGGGTTTTAGAGGGGAGGGGAATGGGGGATGGATGAGCCTGGTGGTGGGTATTAAGGAGGACATGTACTGCATGGATTACTAGGTGTTACACACAACGAATCTTGCAACACTGCATCAAAAACTAATGATGTACGTTGGTCACATAACATAAGAAAAAAAAGAAGTATTATTGTATGTAAAGATAAATAACTACAGTTAAATGTATAACTTTGATGTATAAAGGTAGAAATACAGATTTTGATTGTGACAAATGTTTACACAGACTATAAAATTCTGACTTTATATATCTAATGCTAATTTTTTTATTGTTATACTACATGAAAATTCACTTGATTTATTTGCTGCAGGTTTGAGTCTATTGGCAAAGTTGCTGAATATATTTGACTAGTTACTGTGTTGCATTAGACTTGACCATTTTGTTGGCATTTAAAACAAACCCCTAGTACTTGGGGACACTGAGATGGTTTTGGCTACAGAAGGGTCCCTTGGAACTTCTCTGTTGGACCGTTTGAATGTCAATTGCAATGAATGTCCTCAGGATGTGGTTTAGGAGATACTATGATAAACTGCTATAAAATTTAACTGCCACTATACTTCAGAAAAGGATTGGTGGGGTTATTGAAAAAGAAACACAAAAGTGTAACTATAGTAATTGTTCTGGTATAATCTCACTGACAAGTAATTTCACTGGAGTCATCCTAGTTACCCACTGAGTCATCTCTCTGTTGCTACCAAATTTCGTCTAGAAGGATCTTTCTGAAAATTCTGCTTAAGAATCTCACTTTTTAGCTTTTTCTAGGACTCTACAGCACAGTGATCTCAGAAAGAGAATTCAAATATCTTATTCATAAGAAATAATAGTTTTTTTTTTTAACATACTCTAAAACTACTTCATCCAAAATGTTGTTTCTCAGGAACTTCATTAGATATAGCCTAAAGGGTTTCCCCATATGTTACTTTTGACAATGCCAAAACCAGAGAATTTCATTAAAAGTTTCAATCAAGCTTTTCAAAAGTTCTACAATCACTGAATTTACTTCCAAGGCAAATGTGACAAAGAATTTTGATATATAATATGTTATTTAGCATAAAAATGTACCAATGCACAATAAAGTATGAGAAATAATATCATGTTTAGTACAAATTTATTTGAAAAATAACCAGAAAAGAAGACTATAATGTTGGTATTGGTTCTAAAACATTAGATAACTAATAGTATGTAGGAAGATAAAATACTCAGTACTCACTAGTTTCTCTTTAATGAGCATTCTCTTGAAATAAAGTAATTCCTAATCTTAGCTCTCACTCCTATCCCTCCTGCCTTTCCCTCCATATCCTACTTTTTAAGGAGAAAAATGACATATATATCTATATATCTATATAGATATATATAAAGACAGACTACAGAGGGAATTATAATTATTTTTTAATCTGAAAATAGAACATATTTATATTACTGAATCAAACATATTTCTTTTTTTCATTTTGTCTTTGTGCTGTGGTCCTTAATGCAAAAAATGGTAGAATCAAGAAATCAGGTAGAAATATGATTATTTTTACTAGATAGAATCTTAGTGACCATTGGGATTTTGCTTGGAAATACATCCTACCTGAAACAAAAAGAAGAAAAAAAACCCTTTAAAATAAAAAACCAGTTTGGAGAACAGTTTGAAACAGGTTGAGGGACACCTGGTGGCTCAGTGGGTTAAGCATCCAACTTGTGATTTTGACTCAGGTCATGATCTCAAGGTCATGAGAGAGCCCCTCACTGGGCTCTGTTCTCAGTGTGGAGTCTGCTTGAGATTCTCTTTCTCCCTCCCCTTGCATCTGCTTGCATTCTGTCTCTCTCTCTCAAATAAATAAATAAAATCTTGAAAAAAAGAAACAGGTTGAAAAAAACATGGGTTTGAAATAATCGAAATATATATCAACTTATTATCTTCTTACTAGGTGAGAAATAAACTGAAACACTATTTTATTATTAAATATTAATTTATTTCTTTAATCCTTACATTCAAATATAGGATTTATGTTTGGCAAATGAATAAAATGTCAACATAATCAATTGAAGAGTAAATTGTTCATCCAGCACTTTGTAAAAAACCTAACAAATAATGGTGTGTCAACCCAGGACACATTGTAGTTTAAGACCTAAACTTTATATAAACACATGCACAATTACAGAATAAGACAGAGATAGTAAGCAAAGAAGGAGAGCGAGAAAGAGAAAAGGAATGGATGAGTAAATATTTTTTTTTAGTGACTTAATCTTTGCCTAAAAACTTAATTAAAAAAAAAGCCATGTCTATGACATATCATAGTCCTTTGATAAAATATTAGTTCCTCTTATTGTTGTTGTTGTTGTTACAATTACCTTAACACCTTTGACCTGTCTGTCCTTTGGCATGTAACTTGAGACCACTCTCAAGCTCTAAAATAATATAATATATAGACCTAAAATATTTCTTAGCCCTATTTTGATACAACGTACTTTATTTCTTAAGTTTTGTTAAAATATTATTTTCAGTCCAATGGGACAAAAGATATTTAAACAATTTTTTCAAAATTGTTGTTGTTATAATCCATAATTATATGATAGCTATCAGTTTAATCTTGTGATTCTTTGGAGACTCATTGGCTTTTATTCTTTCTTGATAAGCACTGTACAATTAATAGTGTGGTTTACTGTCAATATTCTATAGGGATTATTCACAAACATTCAATTAGTTGACTCATACAAAGGGATGAAATTAAATTTGATAATTATCTTGTTTTGCTAATTGTTTTCTAGACTTCCAGATTGGATTTTGATAAGTCTTTTCATTTCAATTCCATCAGCTTTTTTGAGCAACTACAGTTTGTGTAAAGAGAAAGCTACTTAGGTCCTGATAAAAGAGAATACTTTTACAGAACAAAATTCTTTAAACATTTTAATGGAAGGCAGGCAAACAGAGCTGTGAAGAACTCCCTCAGGTGTTATAAAGCAGACATCCATAACACCCTCTTGAAATGTAAGGCAGGGGAAAAAAAATCAGGGCATCAAAATACACCTATGGGAGTTGTCAGTAGTTTCTTGGAGATTAGCCATTCAAGAGGTAAGATTACAATCTTATTATATAATTATTATTATAATCTTACAATACAAGATGTAATAGCATTTGCTGACTACTGAATAAAGAAAAAATGATAACTTTAATTGGAAAACAAATGCATAAATCTATTTAAATAAAATATTTATAATACTTTTTGTTAAGCACAGTGGAGAAAATTGCTATATAATAACTTTAACCTATGAATGCCATTTTTAACTGACATTTAGGGAATTTTTCCTGTATGTATCTATATGTTTTATCTTTTTTTTGGGGGGGAACAAATATATGTTTTGTCTTTTTATTACCATATGATTTATGTAAAAATATGCATATGCCTAATTATTAGAATAACAGATTATCTTATCAATTGGTATTGACAAGCATAGTACATCAGTAAAATTTCTTACTCCAAAGATATTACAACACAGAAGTATAAGGGCCAACTTAATTAAAGGCTGTGATATCCCTATCGAGGCTGAAGTGACACTGAGTCACAATACATAGTTAAATCTTCTTTATGGTGATCTTGACATGAGAATTGTTGTAGACCACTTTCAATGATGCTTTTAACTGTGCATTTAAAAATATAGCTTCAGATTCTGTTGGTTTTTAGAGATAGGGCACTGCAGTCACCTACTTAAAATAAAATAATTCCCATATAAATATACTTCAGTGTACTTAACCATAGTTGTAAAAGCAGCTATGTTGACAAATATTTTAAATCATATTAAAATATTCTACTTAAAAAACATTCCTTATCAGTTGCAAAAATCACACAGAGATACAAAAAAGATGTGTGTGTGTGTTTTAGGGGCTGCCTTGTTTTTATTTATTCATTTACTTAATTTTAATTCCAGTATAGTTAACATAAAGTGTTAAATTAGTTTCAGGTGTACAATATAGTGATTCAACAGCTCTGTACGTTACTCAGTGCTCATCATGATTTAAGTGTACTCTTAATCCCCTTCATCTATTTCATCCATCCCCCCCACCTACTACCCCTCTGGTAACCACCATTTTGTTCTTTATAACTCAGAGTATATTTTTTTGGTTTGCCAAAAATGATTATTTTCTTAATGAAAATGGATCAAACTTAAAGAGAAACACAGTGAATACAATAGTGTATTCATCGACAAGATTCCAAAAGCAGAATTTAACAAAGATTTACTTTTGTCAATTTTTATGCTCTGAATTTTTTAATGAATCTTGACTCACCTTAAAATACCCAAGTACTAGGATATTAGACGTTCCACAATTTATATCTAACTGCAAATACAAATGGCTAAAATCCCCGAAGTCACACTACCTTTCTTATGATTTTTTTTTTCTTTTAATGAAGAGGGAGCCAAGATTTTCCCCTCTGAATTATTTGACTGATTTTGCAACCTCTTATTTTAAGAAAGGAGGATAACAGGGCTATTTCCCATGAGTGACTCCATCACTTCACTCATGACTAAACTATTTTTATAGCTTGGCCATAATCCAGAAACCTAAAAGCAAGAATACTGACAAACTCTTGGTGCATTTAGAACTGCCTGGCTGCACTCAAACCTTTAAAATTCACCAAAGGGTGGGTTGATATGTGAAAAAAAAAAAAAAAAAAAAAAAAGGTGTTTTGGGTCATCAGGCCCCTCAATGTTTCATATGCTCTGGTTTCAATAAGATCTCAAAGATTTCCCAAACCTTTGAAGTCTTATTTTAAAGAGTGTGCACATACATATACACACACATCCAATGTAACATAATGTGAATTTCTGAATCATCAACATGGAAAGCAATAACCTAGGCAGTATTTTGGCAATATGCAGGGACAGACGTTTGAAATTGCTTTAACAATGGCCACAGCAGCTAACTATATAGTTTATAACCTGCGAGGAACATGCTAAGTAAATATGTGTATTCTTTCATGAAATACTCTCATAACCTTGTGAGGTATTTTAGAAATTACTGGACTATAATTTTAGAATATAGAAGTAGAATTAATAAAAATATAGAAATTATTATATCATTTAAATGGATATCATAGATAAATAAAGAGAAAAATTTAAGTAACCCAAAGTCAAAGACATAGAAGAGTGGTTATATTAACTTGGGTAGTCTGATTTCAGAAACTGTATTTTTTAACAACTATATTATTCAGTTTCCCCTCTCTAATCCATGAGGCCATTTGTTAACAAAATATTTCATGTATGTTAAGAAAAAAGGTCACAAATGTTAATGATTCTTATGTCAAAGTGTGGTAACTCACAGATGTTTATTCTATTTACTTTTTAAAATACTGTATATCCTTTCTAAACAGGATGTACGGCCTAGCTACAAATGTATAATTATTCATTCTTCTTATGCATTCTAAGGAAAATTGTTTATTTTTTACAGAAGTATGTTTTTTGAAGATTTTATTTATTTATTTGACAGAGAGAGATCATAAGTAGGCAGAGGCAGGCAGAGATAGAGAGGAGGAAGCAGGCCCCCTGCTGAGCAGAGAGCCCAATGCACGGCTTGATCCCAGGACCCTGAGATCATGACCTGAGCCGAAGGCAGAGGCTTTAACCCACTGAGCCACCCAGGTGCCCCAGAAGTAAGAATTTTTTTTATTTTAATGTTCAAACCAGTTAAAATGTTTGTATCAAGTGAGTTTATGTAATTAAATAAACTTCATAAAGCTTATCTAACTTTCAAAATTTAATGTTATGACTCATTTTCTAAATTGTGCTACATTCAAGGATAAAGGGAAGACTTTTTTTCCAATAAAGATCACATTTAACTTAGAAGTTCTATAAATCTTATATTAATTTTATTAAGCTGGTTTTAACTCAGAAAATTAATAGGGGAATTAATGTAGGCCCATTTCAAAATGTTTTATCTCTAACATAAACACATTGTGGTTTATCATCTGTCATTATATGTACATTTCTGGTAGGATTATTTTATATACTTTGTTTTATGTTTACTGCACAAAATTTGATTCATGTTATTTTTGTCTGAGCTATGCTTTCTTATGGTTGTGTGACTAGAGTTACTGCTATTATGTATCTAATACCTTCTGTCACCTTGTGGTAGTAAACTCTGAATGCTCAAGTTAAAATATAGTTAGTTTTCAAAGTCTTATTATAATTTCCATAGAATTAAAAAGTCAATTAAAATA
Organism: Lontra canadensis; assembly: GCF_010015895.1. NCBI lineage: Eukaryota > Metazoa > Chordata > Mammalia > Carnivora > Mustelidae > Lontra > Lontra canadensis. The sequence continues at coordinate 585,541 of NW_022631046.1, read as the reverse complement.
ATCATAAAAGTATATCTTGAAAAGGGTATTAAAATTGCAATGACCTACTTCTTGAAGATCTAAAAGAATAACCTATGTCCTACAAAGAGAAGTTTTCAGAAATACTAAGTTAAGTGACTTTTTTTTTTTTTAAAGATTTTTTTTTTTTATTTTTATTTATTTGACAGACAGAGATCATAGGCAGGCAGAGAGAGGAAATGAAGCAGGCTCCCTGCTGAGCAGAGAACCCGATGCGGGGCTTGATCCCAGGACCCTGGGATCATGACCTGAGCCGAAGGCAGAGGCTTTAACCCACTGAGCCACCCAGGGCCCCCTAAGTTAAGTGACTCTTAGAAAGCATTGGGACTCAAAGAATATGTCAACTTCTGTAAGACAGATATAGAAGTAATGCCTAGAATTACATAAAAGCATTAATTTTTATCTACTGACAATGACTCAAAAGTTTTTCTCATCTTTTGAACAACTGTACTTATACAGTAGTGTGTAAATTGTTGTATAAATGCATATTTTTGTAAAATCCTTAGGATTAATTAACTTTATATTAATGTTATTCATATTAGTGTTAAACACAATATGCAAACTCTGAAGAAGAAACTAGAAATTATTTTACTTGGAGTAAAGTCAAAAGTTATTGGTTGTATTCTAATTTTGATTTTGTCTGAATCATTTTGGGCAAGTTAATGGATTTCTTTGAATATAATTTTTTATCTGCCAAATTAGAAAAATGACATATGTCTTAACCTTAAAATCTGACATTTGATCTAAATATCACTCAAAAAAGAGAGATTGACAAAATAGATTTCAAAAAATAACCCAATCTTAGGGCTCACTGCTGGTGCTATACATTTTATAAGTTTGGACAAATGTATGCCATATATCCATCATTATGTCATGCAAAGTAGTTTCAGTGCTCTAATATAATTGTTTTTGATAGTCTTCATTTCTTTGAAGATACTCTCCTTCTGCTCATTCATTGTTTCCATCTTTTCTTTCCATCTTTCTCCAGGTCATAATCGGCTAATTCCAATATCTAGGTCATAAAGTGGTTCTGCATTCATATGCTTATGAGTTCCATTTGCTTGATTTTCATTTGTTTAAGTATGGAATGCTTACCATAATTTAGGAATAGATTAACAGTAGGAACTGATACATACCATTATTTTACTTTCTTCACTATTTTGCTCATGCTTGAAAAGTCTGTTCCTTCTTATGTCTACTGACTGAACTTAGGAGATGATCATTCACACTTTACCAAGTGCAGGTTGATCTGGAAGTGGGCCATAGGTTTTAATAATTGAGCACACCTGCTATGATGTTGCCACAGCTTCTAGCGCCGGTGTATTTGATCACATCAGTGTTGAGTCCAGGGGTAGGGCCAGAATGTGCCTGCAAATTCGTTAGGAATGGCCTCTAGTTTCAGAGAATGTTGCAGTACACAAATACTATGATAACCTTTCTGACTTGCAGTCTCAACTTCCCTGAACAAACAAACAAACAAAAAATGTGGAAAAATGGAAAAGATTGAGGTACTGCAAGATTTGGCTGGTGAAAACTCCTAAAACAATTTTTAAAAATTAAAGTTATCCTTAACTGTAACAACATCTCTATGTAAAAATCATTTTTGAATAGCAGTTACCAGGGTAAACTGGTACTTTGCAATTGAAATTACAGGGTTAGATGAGTCTGAGTTATAGATATTCCTCTAATATAACAAAATGTTATAGAGTGAAACTGTGTTTTCCCAAATGTTCTTGGTTTTTAAAAGGGGCAGTAACTTTTTACATTCTCCTAGAAAACAATAATTCATCTTTTCACTGATAAGGGGAAAATCTTTGCTACTTTTTTTTTTTTTTTTTGGCCTTGATTTCTCCTCTTCTAAGAACTAGCAAATTAGTTTTTATCTGAAATCCAGTTCAGTCATGGTACTTTCTTTCTGCCAGTAAGCTTGTCTTGTTTCGTTTTGTTTTTTTAACCCTTGAACAACGTTTAGTTTCTCACATAAAATAATAAACCTTAAAGATTTATGAACACTAGAATTCTGTGTAAAGAGAAAAGTTATTTGGAAAACTAATAATTATGCCAGATCCTGTGGTTGATTTTATTCTTATTGACTTTATCAATTATTATTTTATATTTTTCAATAAGTCATTTTACATATTTTCTTATTGTTGCTATTTACCAAAATACATTTTGAAGAACCTTATGAGCTGCAAAGCTGTTAAAACTGTATGATTATAATTACATAAAGATTTTATGTATGTATTCATGTATATCTTTAGTTAAGGACAGAAATAGCACTAATGACAAAGTCTTCAGTCCTCATATTTCCAATCCCTATTTCTATGATTAAAAAAAAAATGACGTAATTCTATACACAGAGGGATAGATAAACTATATATTCCAATATGCACAAGGTACTGTGGTTTTAAAAATTATCAAACTTTGATCCTATTGATATATTTTATGTAATCTGCAGACACAAAATTATATTTTTCTAATACACAATGAAATATATCTAGTATTTTGAAAAGAACCTGAAATTTGTAGTTTAAGGATGTTGAATTTGGAATCCAGCTCTGCACTAGCTTGTGATAACTTGTCTTATTTAAAATATGGATAATAAACTTTATTGTTCAGTATTCTTAGGAAAAATACATGAGATATGCATGCAATATGACTGGTACATATTAATTAATTAAGATCCCATGAGTACTAGTTTTCTTGCCAATATGATTTTCAGCAAGTTCTATGATCCACAGTTAAACAAAACCTTTGTTAATACAAATAATTGTGTTAGAAAAATCAGAGGAGTGTTCTGAACACATTCAGGAATACAAAACATTAAAAGGTGCAATTTTTACTCTGGCATTAACTTTCTGTCTGCTTCTCAGCTTCTCCATGACAACTCCGGAAATATTTAACCATCCCACAGAGTTTTCATGTGGATTAACCAGTAGTAGGCAGCTTTATGTTACTCTATTAAGTATACTCAGGTGGTGAGTCCCCTATCTTACTAAGAAAATGATGTGATGCTCATTTAAGAAGATGCAACATCCACAGTCCACAGGCATTTTGAACTGCCTACCTATAATGATAATTTATTTATTTAGCACCATGCATGCACCTGATGCCTCTTGTACTCGGTAACTTTCATATCTGGGAATAAATTTTCAGCAAGTGACTACAGTACATAAAACAGAGAAAAGGGTTTTCAGTTTTTCCTATGAGTCAAGCTGTTTGAAAGCTTCCCTTGTTCTTATTTTAAAAAGGGGTTTCCTTTCATTAATCCAGTTTATAGTGTGTGCACATGGTTTTATTGAAACAGAGTGCATTACTCATGAAAATGTCTATTAGACAAACAAATTCTTTTTTGTTTTTGGTCTTTTTTCACTGTGGAAAACTGAAGGAAAAGAAAAATTCTTTACAGAAGGACTTATGTAAAGTCCCCTGTAATAAGAAGACATGAGGCTGTTTAGAAGGTAGTTTGATAGAAAAAACATAAATAAATTTCTAAAGTTTAACCAAAAGAATAATTAATATATTCTGGCATTGCAAAATCACATATGACAATGACTGTGATTTGTATGCTATCCTATTTATTTACATTACAGTAGACTTCAAAAAAAATAAAAAGTTACATTTTTTTTTGCTGCCATATAGTCATATATTTAGAAAAACTCCTGTCTTAATCACCTGGGCCAAAGATAATAAGCACCAATAATTTGTGTGTATTTGCCAAAGCAACCCTAGCTATTTGGTTGTTTTTCATTAGTTGGTTTCCATTGAGGGAAACTTAAGAGTCCATTTTTTCTAAACCATCCCTTTTTATCACATCTTGGAGCAATTCATCCTGCTTGAGTATTTCTTAGTGGGTAGCTCATTAATTTTCATGACATCTTTTATTGCTGAGTAGCTCTCATTTAAACCAGAATAAAACAAAACCATCAATTTTTTAAAAATTTTCCAAAACATACTTCCTTATCATTTTTTCTAAATCAATTATCTATCATCTATCTATAAGAATATATAGATAATTATATCTGTGTTTATGTAGCTATATTTATATATTGTATCTATATCTTCATATAATATAATTGTGAGGCTGTCAGATTACTTACATGAAAATTTATACACCAAAGAGGAAGGCAGAATCTCAAGTCCGATAAGTGAATATTTGACTGAATGAGTGACACATGAGACAGCTAATGAATTAGATTTTGACAGGCTTATGGCAGCTACTTGCTAAATTTACCGTTAAATGTGGATCATAGAACTTGCTGAAAATCATATTGGCAATAAAACTAGTACTCATGTGATCTTAAAACATCTAAGAACATAATAGTAAAATCAATGATTCCTGTTGAAAAGAAACATTCTGTGTGTGGTATGGACTCAGAGACTCTGGGCTGATTCTACCTGTTAACAGAGTCTACGTTTCCATATTGTCTGCGTGTCTTCCAGGTTAAATTGGCTGAGCCTGGACTATGTTAGTGGTTCTATAGTAGCAAAATTGCATCTGGAGACCATACGCACACTTTCTTTCTTACCAATTTTCACTTGGTTCTATTTATTGAACTTATAGAAGTGCTGAGTGAGTCATGGCAAGCTGCCTGTCAAGTGAAAGGTGCCATCCAGCCTGGCTGAAGTCAGCAAAGGGACTCAATATCTTTGTACTAAGTGGCTGGTGGGCAACAGCTTCGTAATTTCACAATTGCATATGTAAGCAATAAAATCACTTTTATTAGATGTACAAAATTTTAGTTGTTAGGGATTTTTGGTCATTTTATTTAAGATGGGAATGCTTTCCATCTAACCTTCCACTGAGATGTCCATTCAGACTCTGAATGTTTCCTATACAAGGCTACATTAGTCAAACACTTCCATTGCTTAGCTGTTCAAATTGTTGGCTTTTTCTTAAATTTTTAATTCTAGATTTTCAAAAAAAAAAAAAAACAAAAAAAAAACAATGGGAAAAAACTAGCCTATCTGCCAAAGTTAGAGGAATTAGATACATCCATGGGTTCTAAGTACAGGTGAATTTTTTTTAATCAAATTAGAAATTTTATGGAATAAACTTAAAACAGCTTTCAGCTGTGATCTTATCATTCTATAACACTGCATGTTTCTGAAAAATAATATTTCCAATCTTTTTATGTGATATCTGTCTCTTGTGCTTCCCAGGCATTGAACTCAGATCTTTAAACCGATGACTCTCGTGTGGGGGGTGGGGGGTGCAATTTTGCTGCTCAGGAGACTTTGCAATGTCTGGAGATATTTTTGGTTGACATAACTGAGGATAATGAGTGCTACTGGTATGTAGTGTGTAGGGCCCAGTGATGCTGATGAACATCTTACAATAAACAGCGTGACCCCATAACAAATAATTTCCTGACTCAAATTATCGATTGTTCCAAGGCTGAGAAATAGTGATCGAAGGCAACACAGAATTAATCTAGTTATTTTAACATATATACCTTTAAATAGATAATATATAACATATATAATAACATATATACCTTTAAATATTATCTTCATTTATAAGAGTGTATTAAGAATCAGGAAAATTACTTGAGAAGTGTCAGAGCTAGAAAATATCCCCTAGTTGAACTCAGATTTCACTGGATTCATAGCCAGTGCTTTACCTGCTTTATTCATTGGTATGTAAGACAATGCTTGTGTCTCATGCCAAAGCCATCAAGAATTCAGAACTAAATCTTGACTCTCCTTGCTGCTAATTGGTTCCAAGACAGTCAACCAGAATGAGAATAATTTTGGAAAGCCCTTCACCATATTTTTACCTCTCTAGCTATAGAATATATATAGCTATAAATGCTGTACTTATAATAATTATTGCTAAAAATAATTCAATATTTCCTTGCTTTTCTACTTTATAGGATGTCTGTCAATGACTTCTTATCTTCATTCTCTTTTAGATGAGAGGAGGGAATGAGAAGTGAAAACTATGAGTCTCCTGTAGTTTACTAAAGTCTGTGTCTGTGTCTAAGCAAATGTTCATTCCTTGTTATATTAATGCACCATTCCCTTATATATGTATTTAATAGATCACTTCTTACAAATTTGCACAAGAAATAAGACATAATTCTACAGGCCTATGGTGAATTTATACTCACAACTGTTAACTTTTCTTTAACTTAGTAAGTAAAGAATCTCTTTTCTTTTTTTAATAACTCAGCAAAGTAACATAGCAGAATAGCTAAGCATCGTTAAATATCACTGACATTATCTGTAATAGTAAAGAAGCATTAGAGACAAAAGTGGGACATGCATCAACTTCAATTTCTAGGGGGTATGGAAATTTCTGTAGGAAAAAGCTATGAGAGAAACTCAAAATCAGAAATGCAAATTATCAAACATAAGCTAACCAGTCTACTTTGGTTTGCAGTGTAATGTAAAAAATGGATTTTTTATTAATAGAAAACAATCTATGAGAATTTTGGTAGAGTCAACTCATAGTGACTCTTTAATCGTAACTTCTCCACCAGGTTTGCGTTCTGTTTGCATACACATACATGCCAAAGTTTTAAAATTATTGTAAATATATTTCTTACTCTTCAGTGTTTAACACTTTGTTCATGGAGACTGAAAGTTGTATTAAAATACTTCTATATTTTTTAAAAATACAGTCTGAAATTTCTTGTAAAATATCTCTTTTGTTTGACAAAAATTTATTTTTTTGAAGATCAGTGTAACTCTTCAGGTATTTCCAGTAGTCTGTGTTCCCCTCACTCTTACTCCCACCTGCCCTCTGAAACCTCCCTGATTCAGCTCAGCCAGTCATGTCCAGGAAGAATAATTTTTTTTTTAAATGCTGGCAACAAAAGTGAGAATAAAAAGTAGCTGAGGTGGAGGCTATTTGGCAGCAAATACAAGAAGTGTAATGCGCTTTGAGGAAAATATAAGGAGCTCACCATAAGAAAGGTAGCTACCCTGAAGCAGGGAGTAATAGTAGTTTTCCAGAAGAGGGTTTAGGTTCAGAGTCACAGCTCTTGAATTTGCTCTACTCAAACTTGTCCCTTTAGGCTGCTGTGATCCGGAAAACTGAATTCCCTTCTGTCAGCATTATGAATGGTGCCTTCGTACTAATGCTAGAAGACAATGCCCAAAGGCAAGTATTATTTAGCAATATAATTCAACATCTAACAACAAGTCATTTTCCCAACTCTCTTTTCTTTATCTCCCTCAGGGAAAAAAATCTCTGGTAACAAAAAAATTAAATTTAATCTTTGATTTTTTTAAAAATCTCTGTTTCTACACATTTTTCAAAATGCATCTTACTCGTTTTTCAAAAATTTACTCTATTGTTCTAACAACCACAATGGTGTTATTTGATCACTGATCACATACTTTTTTCTACTGATAATAGGATATGCTCTACGCATATCTCAAAACACCATAATATACATTGATAACCTTTAATATAGTTTGCTTAAGATTTTTTAATTTGAAAAAAAAATAACATGCTCCTTTTAAGTTATTTTTAAATTCATATCTAATCTGTGAGTGGTCTATGAAAAAACAAATACTCATTGCTACAACAAACACAGTCATAATCTACATATCATCCTACATTTGTCTTAATCAAGAGATCAAATAACTATTTACTGAGCATCCACAAAATTGCCTGTGGATGTGGTAAGAACAGAAGATGAAGAGACAAACAGTACAACATGTCTGCACTTAGAAAGATTATATACTCTTGTGGGAAACACCAAAAACAACAACTACAACACAATGCATATACAGAACATACATATGCATAAAATATTCTGTGAGCACAATAAAATAATATATTTAATTTTAGCTGTGTGGGAAAGGAAAGACTCTACAAGTACAGAAAAAAAACAATCAATCTTGCTTTTCCAGAAAAATTTGAAACCATCCTAAAAGCCTAACAAACTACAATCTTACTTTTTTGGTTTAATAACAACTTTGATATTATTAAGTAGACTGTTCAACTAAAATTATACAATCTTGGATAGGTAAAGTATCATTGCTTTGTGTTGGTGTTCAGGAAACAAATAAAAAACACTAATTAAATGAAAAAGCTGGTGTTTTCAATCATTTTCATGTCAAATTCAATGAAAAATACATCAATACAACCAGAGTCTTTTCTTGTTTGTATGTGGGGCTATTATATCAGAAGCCCATAATATGAGTATAGAATTCACTATCTTACTTTTTTGTACAGACTATTGTCTCTCAAAACAACTCATTTCCTTTTGAGATAGCTGTAATTTTCAGTCCAGAGGCTTTTGTAATTTCATTAAATTATAATATGATGAGTCCAAATAAAATTGCACTTTAATTGTTTTTAATTTAATTTCAACAGATCCAAAACCAAGTTTAAAATAACATGTTTTCTATGGTCTTTTATATAATGGCTTACTCATATTTGTATCTGTTCAGATCTAATTCAGTATCTAGCCAAAATCAAGCATTAGATATATGGCTATTTAAGCTTTTATAGTTGTGAAAAATGAGAAATTGAGCATTTCAAGAAATTCAGAATTTACAATGAAAAATGTTAAGCTGGAGGTTTATATTCATGCACATAATTTTAAATTGAAAATGGATAAGAAAAAGCATTTCTCATTTGAATTTTATAAAGACAAACCCATAGCAAGGCTCAGGTACACAATCTTCAGGAGTACTACATAATTTGTTCAAACTTTTTATTTTTTTTTCAACTTCTTCTCAGATTAAACAGACTTCTTCTTTATCTATTGCATCAATGTATTCATTGGCTGTCCAGACTAATCAGAAGTTGACTTTATTAATTCACTAATTTACCTAACTAATCAGTGACTCCTTGAAATTAACAGACTCCCTTGTCTTATGTAATCTGGAATTAATTTGGTGATATGTAAACAGTAAATGGAAACTGAAATAGTTCAACAAAATTTAAAATAAAATGTTACCTTTATTGTCATAATTGACCTAATTTCTTTAACCTCTCAAGTCATTATTTCAAATGAAAAGAAGAAATACTTTTTTATTTCAAATGATTAAAAGTCAAACTGATGAAATATCAAAAGGCTTTTAGAATGTATTAATACTTGATGGTCTTAAATGCAATACTAATGTCTTTAAGCTCAAATTATTTTTATTCATTATATATGTATATATGTTATTTTTATTTAAGGTCTTGGGTTTTAAAATAACTTCTTAAATTGTTTTTGCACTATCTTCTATTCAATTTCTTTTAGCCTTTTCTTACACAACCTCTTATTTGGAATTTGGTTGTCATGGATTGCTTAAATATCTGCTAAACTAACTTCTCTAATTTTGGGGACAGTGGGTGAATGGGTTGTGATTTTTGTTTTTCCTATTTAATTTGTATTTTCTTCAATCTCCTGAATATTACCTTTTTCCTCAAGGGCTAATTTTTGCTTTGTTTAGAAATTATTTGATTATGGGGCACCTGGGTAGCTCAGCTGGTTAAGTGACCAACTATTGATTTCAGCTCAGGTCATGATCTCAGGGTCTGGAGATGGAGCCCCTTGTTGAGCTCTGTGCTCAAAACAGAGTCTGCTTGGGATTCTCTCTCTCCCTCTCTCTCTGCCCCTCCCCTACTCGCACTTCCATGCACTCTGTCTCACAAATAAATAAATAAATAAAATCTTTTAAAAACATAAATAAAATATTGTATTAATTATATTATTATATCAATACTAATATTATATTAATTATATCATATATCATATTTATAATCAAGCAAAAAAGATTATGTTAGTATTCAAGCAATTATATTAATAATCAAGCAAAAGAGAATAACTTCTATACATTCTTCATTCATAAGTAACACTTGTCAAATGATACTCTTCATTCTAGGATGAGGTAGTGAACAGTCTTCTATTTTACTGAGCATTCCCAAATGCCAAAGTGCAAATGATTTATTCTGGGCTACCATTCCAGCTCTTCTTGTCCTTCCCAGTTACATAATTATATTTGTTGATATGTATTTACCTAGGAGGTAGATGCTTGCCTTCTAATCATCCTGTGTTCAGAAATGAGGAAGGCAAGTATTTTACTATGTGTACCAGTGCACCTTCCACATCAGTCCAGAGATCCCCTGGGGTTTAAAACAGGCAAATCAGTTCTCTCTTCTTCCTCAGCCTTTACTGAGCATGCCATTCACCATGTCTTCCACTGCCCTGCTTTATAAGTCAACATACTTCTGTTCTTCTAGGTATTTGTTATAACCATTTTCCTAGCAATGCCCCCCCCCATAATGACGTTCTTTTTGTTGATGTGGATATGACCCTTAAAATAATTTTAATGAGGTTCTAGAAGGGCAAGTAGATAAACTGAGTTTGTAATCTTGAACCAGAATCCCTAATTACCAATTTAATGCTTGTTATTTTCATTTGTCTGTATCCTTGGCAAGAGGATCCTACTCATCTTTCCTCAGTACTTGGCATAGTGTTTGGCTCAGAGCTGGCATAAAATGATATTCATTTGAGGAATTAATATTTAACTGCAAAGTGCTCCTTTACATTCTTACTGTTCTTAAGACCACGAAAGAAAGACAGTCTCTATCTATAGGTGTATATTTGAATTCCTGTTCTTCTATAATTCCCTAATGGGGCATTCAAGAAAATGCCACCAAACTTCCTCTATTTAATCCCAATTTTGTTAAAACACATTTCATATTATGGACTTTGGAAAGGGAGTAAATTATGAATACCAAAATGAAAGTTTTTTTAATGTGATTGAATTATTAAATGTTCCTAAATGAATTATGTAAGTGATCAACAAATTGTTTAGAATTCCAAACAATTTGACTTTGAATTTTCTTTTTTTTAAGATTTTATTTATTTATTTGACAGAGAGAGAGAGAAAGCGAGCGCACATGTGCACAAGCAGAGGGACTGGCAGTGGGAGAGGGAGAAGCAGGCTCCTTGCTAAGCACGGAGCCCTACCTAGGAGCTTGATCCCAGGACAGTGGGATGAGGATCTGATCCAAAGGCAGATGCTTAACTGACTGAGCCACCCAAGTGCCACTTGAAAGAGGTTGAGAAGGAATCACATATTGTGGGCAAAAATGAACAGATCAAAATTAAAGGCAAAATTAAGGCAAAATCATCATTAGTACAACTTAATATTTGTGCTAAAAGATATATTAGTGTATTTTCCTTAGTTTATCCTAAACTCCAAAGCATATACATTTATATGGAGTATATATTGGAGTATAGGAGATATATATATAACTCCTAAACTCCTAATATATATATATATATATATATATAGAGAGAGAGAGAGAGAGAGAGACAGAGAGAGAGAGAGAGAGAGAGAAACGTATTTTTGAAAACAGAATTATAGTGACTATCATTCTGGTGATAAAATAGTTCAGGAGGATGTTTGATTTTGTATTTATATTATAAAAAGAATTAAAGACATATCAAAGACAACCAAGACTCTGCTATTCACAAAAGGTAATTCTTGCAAATTTAAAATGGTCATAGAAACAAGCACTCATACACTTGTCTAAGTTTAAGCTGAACTTTGAAACTGCAAAGTTGCAGTTCCAAAAGATCCTGAGTTACCCTTAGAAATTATTAAGAGTAAAACTGATAAGCAAATTCAAAGTAAAAGGAGTCTTAAGAACAATAGCATAGCAACAGCTTTATACTACAGAGGTGACTATTTTGCTTTTGTCCCCAAATAATATTCTTTAGCAGTATAACCTCTATTGGCCATTTAGTTACAGCTATTTAGTATTTCGTGATAGTTCTCCTAAAATTTGCTGCATACTGTATTGTTCTCTCCTACTATAAGGATTAACACTTCCTCTATTAAACTTCAATTCTCATAGAGAGCCAAGACTATATTCATCTGTGTTCCTTGGGAGGGATCAGCTATCTCAGCCCCTTTCATCAGAATCAGGAGTTTGTGGGCCAACTGAGCAATAGCATTTAATATGAGTTGTTCAAGAGTATTTTAAAATAAACTTTTCCATTATTTTTCTTTCAATTATATTTAGTTACTTTAACCTTGTTGGATAACAGAAGGGATATAGTTTATGGAAGCAGACTGTCCTGGATTTCAACCCTGGCTCCATAATTTCTGTTATCCTGGAAAATTTACTTAACACCTTTGATATTCAATTTCTACCTTGTGAAGGGCTTATACAATGACTGAATGATAGAGTATTTAACACAATGATTGGCATAGTAGGCTCAAAAAACTTGCTATTTCTCTCCAGAATACCTAAAGGCAGCATTTAACAACAACAACAACAAAAGCCTTGTTTTAATAGTTATTATCTCTGCTCAGGTGGGGAAGCATTTCCTGTCAAAAAGACATTTTGTAATGCAAACAACCAAACAACCCATAATATATTTGCCACTTAAAACTCTTTCACTTCCTTTACCATAACTCAGCGAAGTCAGTTCTAGAGGGGGGCTGAGCTCTCACTGGTTTAAAACTGTGAGAAAATAGTCTTGAATGCAAGGAAATCAGGAAATGTCTTGGAGTTTTGAAGTTAGCTCCTGAAAAAGCTAGTCGTTAAGACTTTCCAAAGGACTTGCTTTAAACTAAATACATAACTAGGAATATCTGAGAAAGAAACTTTGCTCCATTATAGAGAGACTTTGGTTTCTCTAACTGGAGAAATTAAGCAAGTTGCTTAACATTTGTAATGTGTGACTATAAGGGATATAATTGATGTGGGAAACAGAGGCAGAAGAAAAATTATTAAATTTCCTTACCCACTGACAAGCCTTTGAAAAAGGCAGAGTGACATTCCTCTAGGGACTGAACTGCCTCCACCTTAAGGCTTTGCTAAGGGTAAAGGGCAATCTTAGCCTGACTGACCCCTACCCCCAACCAGGATCCTGTAAGTCTACTTTAACAATTCCTCTGGAAACTTTCTTTATCTCTAAACCCTCCAAGATAGTGTTGACAATCATTCCCAAGTCTATGGCCCCCTGATATACAACTAAAGGGTCTCAGACAAAGGTTTTATTACCAGTAATGAATAACCTTTTCCCAACAATAGCTAGCTTCTCAAGGACCTAGAAACCTTGCTTCCAAAATTCCTTAGAGATTTATGCCATCCCTAACCCCCTCCTATCTTGCAAGCATACAATGGACCACCCCTCACAGCCCCTGGACAGCAGTTCTTTCTGCCCATGGGTCCTGTCCCCATGCTTTAAAAAACCACCATTTTGCACCAAAGACATCTCAAGAATTCTTTCTTGGTCATCGGCTCCGGACCTCATCCCACCGAACCTCAGTTATATCCTAAGACTTCATCATATATATATATATATAAATCTGTCTAAACATACTTATGTACAAATATGTATATTATATATAATATGTATATAATCTCTCTACATACACTTATATATACATTTACAAAGGAAGAGGGAAAGAGGAAGAGAGGTGTCAATGCCTATCATTACCATTATGTTGCACTCAATAACTAATAAAGGATTAAAAAAAAAAAATCAAAGCAGATGAAGTCATAGGAGCAGGCAAACCACCAAGTGTCAGAACTAACAGCAGGTTTGATATTTTTGGAAGATTTACCCTCTGAGAATGAAGATACTATTGAGTTGAAAATTCTATTATTGAATCCAAACAGGATACTAGAAAATAGGAAAATAAAGTGAGAAAATAAAGTTGAATTTTAATGTAATGGTGTTTTTTATATTTATAAAATCTATGTATTTGATTTTTGGAGCAGTTTTAGGTTTACAGAAAAATTGAGAGAAGGTACCAAGACTTCCCATATAGCTCCTGCCCAATCCATGCACAGCCCCCATTACCAACATCCCCTACCAGAGTGGTACATTGGCTACAATGAATGAAAAGCTATGTATTTTTATTGCTTAAAATTTAAAAATCATAAACCTTTGAACATTAGAGAAAAAGAGTACAAAGGAGAAGACAAAAATCACCTATAATGCCATGTTGCTAAAAAAGATGAAAATGTCAGTGTTTTCAATATGTGTGTGTACATATATGTGTGTATTTTATATATATATTTCTTCATCTGAAATTATTTATATATATATATATATATATATATATATACTTTTATAAAATTGAGAAAATTACAGATAACTTTTTAAAAAAATTTTTGTTAACATATAATGTATTATTATTAGCCCCAGGGGTACAGGTCTGTGAATTGTCAGGCCTACACACTTCACAGCGCTCACCATAGGATATACCCTCCCCAAAGGCCATAACCCAACCACGCTCTCCCTACTACAGATAACTTTTAATCTTTTTTTTTCACTTGAGATCTGTATTATGAACATTATCTTAGTTAAATTCTCTTCTAGAACACCATTTTTAATGATTTAGTAGTATTTAATCGTATGTCTGCAAAATAACTTATCTAACTTATATGGTTGCCTTTATTTCCATTTGGGAGTAATTGTTGTCAATGAGATTATTATTCTCAAATACTTGCTATCTTATAATAGGATTACTGATAACAATTTATTGTCATGTGACTTTGCATTGACTCTCAGTAAAGAAATATGAATAAAGGCTCCTTGCCCCTTCCTTCCATTAACTTGGGCTATAGTTTTGGGACTTATTTTGAAAAATGGAATATAGGCAAAAGTGTGATAATGCTTCTGTTTCCAGAAAATACTTTAAGTGGTGTCTAGTTTTAAGCTCACTTCTCTGTCATTGATATTGGAGTTTCTTCAGACTAATATCAGATGAGATGACACATCAAATCCAAAAGCAGCTCCTAGAGGCACAGCTGGCCTGTAGCCTCATGTGCATTATATAAATGCTTGTTTTTACAAATGAGATTTTGAGTTTTTTTTTTTTTTTTTTTAACCAGGTAAAAGTTGATGAATGAAATTATTATATAAAATGTTGTAGTGACACTCTTTTGTAGACTTACCTTTCTGTGCATTTCTTGTTTCATTGTTAAGTTTACATTCCAATAATCTAAACTGAAGCTTTAAAAGATACTTATATTTTTAAGGTCTTTAATTTGACTTGCTAAAATATATTCAGATATACATTAATCATCCTACTTCATCAAAATGTTTGAGAATATTCATTCTGCTGCATCTTAAAAAGGGGAAGGGGGATTAACATATGTGCATATAACACGATCTATTTACTGATGATGGCATCTTTAACAAAAATTAAAGTATACACCTACAATATTTTACAATTTTCATTTTTTCCTTAATTAGGCACTTATGTTTCAGAATATTCCTTGGGAAAAGATTGTATTTGACACAGATGGTAAGATTTTATTGTCCCGTTGCTGATTCATTCCCAGTTTGAAGGACCCAAAAACTTTAGGAAATATCAAAATGACTTTCTTATCCTTGCATGAAGTAACTGAAACATGACTCTTATTCTTAGCATGAAGGCATGTAATTGAACACTTTGTACATCAGAGGATGCGTCCTTTGCTAAAGATCCCAAGAACATCATTAGAGGGTTAACTAAGAGCATTAGGAGTGTTATACCACTAGTAAATGTCATTAATTTTTCACTTGTGCCAGTTTCAAAGTTAGGCCATTCTCTGTTTGATATACCTTAAGTACCATGTACAGTGTAAATAGAGTAAGAAATTATGCAGCCACAGAACCATAATACAGCTGCTAAACCGGGATAAGTGGTCTTATTCTCGGTTTCAATCCAAATGATTCAGGCACAGCATGGTAAACAACAAAAAAGACATTGATTAAGTAAACATTATTTGTCAGCTGCTATGCCACGTGTTTTACAAATATTGACATAGCTTTTGTTCTCTCCCTCTAAAGATTCTCCTTCCCTGTATAAGAGAGATTAAAACACATCACTCTACTAATAACATTTCTTACAGCTAGATGTGACCATTTAGTCATTAGCATCTGAGCTTATGCAATGTCCACAATTTCCATATCATGTTTTTGTATCAGAAAAGCACTTGCCTTACACCTCTTTCATTCTTCCCATGTGGTGAAATGAAGTCATAGTGTTGTGAGCAGCAATAACCATGTAGGTGACAATAGAGGCTATCAAAGAAAAAGAAGAGAAGGAAGTTAAATAGTTGAATCTTGAATACCTGTAGAACAAAGTAGAGACTCACTGTCAACCACTTGCCCATCTATGAATACTTACTATGAGAAAACAAACAAACAAACAAACAAAAAAAAAAACAAAAAAAACTAACCTGGTTTAAAACACTTTATTTTGGAATTTTTTTCTTAGTAGTATGGTTTAATATTACTAATTATTCTAAAAACTAATCTCTTGCCATTTTTAAAAAATATCTGAAATATGTAGTACTGACTTAGAACTTGGGAGGACAGGAGGTATTGCAGACCAAGGAGCTGGTGAGTCTCATTATATTATGGTAAACATTTGGTTAAACTGCTATTGTTCATTAATCTTGAAGGCAGATCACATGCCCACTGAGACTATAGCTATAAAAGAAATGAATGAATATTCAATAACTTGAAGTCTTTCATAGGTTGGGAAAAGCTATTCAAAGGTAATTAGCAGGAGATAATATTCTTGTTCAGATATTTTCTCTGAGACCTCTTATTA
Source organism: Lontra canadensis (assembly GCF_010015895.1). NCBI lineage: Eukaryota > Metazoa > Chordata > Mammalia > Carnivora > Mustelidae > Lontra > Lontra canadensis. The sequence continues at coordinate 568,996 of NW_022631046.1, read as the reverse complement.
AGAATTTCAGCCAGATTTTGCGAGTCAGACCCACAGCAAAGATTAGTCTAAGGGAGGTGTTTCAGATGGCTTATTGCTTCACATGTCATCATTAAATCCATGATAGATAGATGATCTAAGCACTGAATTCAGTAAACAAAAGAAGAGAATTAGTAGGCTTCAGTACAATGTGAAGAATAAACTTTGGGTTTGATTACTCAACAGTGGAAGTTTTTCTAAATAATCACATTTGAAACCTGCTACATAATTTTACTGCCAAAGAAACAAGACTGGATTACTAAACTGTCTGTGTTTCATTCCTATAAGGGCCCCCAGACTCCCAAACCAGCCCCAGCAGGAAGTAAACTCAAAAGCTCACCATCTCCTGGAAAAGACACACATTCCAATGCTAACTTTAATTTGGCTACACAGAAAATGATGCATCAGTCAGTGTAGATTGACTTTTGTTGCAAAATCAAAATCTCTATAGCATACACCACCACCACTACCACCACCACCAACAAAAAGTTTTATTTCTTGGACCTAAAATGTCTGATATGAAATTGGGCTTTCTCCAGGGCAGGTGGTCCCCATGTCAACAGATGTTTCCACCATCATAAAGATGCTTCCACATATTTCACTGGCCCAAGAAAGTTATGTGTCCACCTCAAAAAGCCATGGACAAACAATTTTCTTTCTGCCTATAAACAGAAGTATGCTCACTAGTATTGCATATTAATAATATCTACCCTAAATAAATAAGAAAATATCGCTCCAAGAGCAAAACCAAGAGACATAGAGAAGAAGGTACAAAGATTTCCAGAGATAAGAATCCTGTACAGCAGATGGGCTAACAGCAGAATTTGTTCTATGGATAAACAGGATTCTCCTTGATTCCTCCCTAAAAGAAATTGCTAATTGAATGTGTTTCCATTCTTCCTTTTTCCTAGGTCAGTTTCAGAATTATATGCAAAGTGATGGAAGAGATATCACATTGTTCAGAGATCCTGGGTTTTGAAATGGATGAAGCAACTGTGTAGGATTTTATATTTTCTTCATTTGAGAGGGAATAAATGTACCTCTGTAATGGGGAAAATTATATGAATAAATATTTAGTGGAACAAAATTGAAGACATTTACAGAAAAAGCTAAATGCAACCTTCTTCTTGTGTGCCCGAATCTCTAAGATTTTAGCTAAGTACATGACCACCCATGCTATTATGGGTCCTCTGAGATGCATAAGATGGGGCAGAATTAGAGGTGGAGATATGACCCCCATATAATTGGAAATGGTTTAAAATCTGGCAAGGAGTACCTTTAGAGTATAATATAGTGTGTCATTTGTGAAAGGAAGAATGGAAGGTAAAATGACTCGGGTAATAAGAGTCAGAGCTGAGTGCACCATTGAGAAAATCTATGCCAAGCCAACAAGAAGCACCCCGACTCCCCAAGTGATCACCCACTAGAGAAGTTGCAAATTAAGCAGAAATGGACTAGCCACAGTAACCCAACAAGTATAATCACTGGCTTGGTATAGGCCAAGGAAATCATGACGCTGACTAGATTGCTATAGTGAATCCAAGTACATCAACTCAGGTGTTGTGAGTTAATTACATTCCTCATAGCATTGTCTATTAAAGGGAGATGTGAGTCATGCATTTCCATAACTGACACATTACTTAATTACAAACTATCATTAACAGCCTCTCTTGAAGCTTGGCTGGGCCATGACTGATTTGGTCAATGGAATAAAAGAAGTGATTTATGCAACTTAAGTATAGCATTTTATAAGGCAATTTCTTGCTTCTCATTTCCTCATTTCCCTCATTACAAAGGTTAAAATTTGGATGATAACATATGAAATAAGGTAAGACTTAGATGATGATAAATCAAAAAGATAAAAGAAAGCTGGGTCTCTTTAAGATCTTCAGGTTGGCTATTGCCATGCTAGTTTAGCTGTGCATTCCTAAATCAACTGCCCATCTCTAGACATTACTTGAGAGACAATTAAGTTTCTATCTTACCTGGGGCAGAGATCTTGGAGTCTCTTTGTAATAGCAATTAACCTATCTAATACCAAAAAACTCAATAACAACAATGCTCTAATGCCTCATGCAAATACTATCCCCATATAAAAGAAGTAACCAAATTGAGATATTAATTCTCAAGTTTCCATCACTAGTAATCAACAGAACTTGTGCTCAAATTCAAACTGTAGAACAAGCCCTAACCAGAAATATGATTAATGCTTAAAATTCCTTCCTAGATTCAGACAACTGGAGTTCAAATTCTGGCTCTACTAGTACTAGTTGTATGATCTTTGATAAGTCATTTAACCTTTCTAAACCTCAAGTTCCTATCTCTACTTTGGCATGGTCATTATTATTGCATATATTTCATGAGACTGTGGAGATTAATTAACTAAGAGGACAATATTTCTGATAAATATAATGTAATATTAATCATAATTATTCAATATTATTAGCATTTTTTTCTGCTACTCCTGCCATTACTCTCTTGTTCCCTAACTGTTCAAACCCCACATTATTTATAGATTCACAAATATGGTTGCTAATATTTTTAGATAACCCCAATTATAATTCCAAATGGAATAGTATTTTTCTATCTATATTTATTTATTTATATGAAACATGAGTATATTTTATTAATTTAAAATGAACCAAAATGACAGGAAAGTTAAAGGGATATGGAGACATGTCAGAAAAGAAAGTTTAAAGTATTTAGGGTACAATTAAAAATGTGACTAACAATGAACTAACTATCAATAACCATATAGGTCTGTTAACAAAATATGACAACTGACTCAGAGAAGCAATCAGGAAACACAAAGTATGTCAAAGCTATCTGCTGGTGTGTGAGAAAAATATTATCCATGAGGGGAAAAAATAGATATGTTAGGAAAAGTAAGGGTTTGTGTTTGAGCGATTGTTCAAACAGATTTTTAAGAATATAGAAATGGGAAGAAATCATAAATAGCTTCCATAGGAGACCAACTAATCACTCACATCTGTTAAAATCAGATGTGTTTTAAATATATTTTAATCAGATATGTTTTAATTATATTTCTTTATGTAAAAGACTGAATTCTGAGGATACTGATACTGGGAAAGGAGGCAATTAAATGCATATATAGCTTATGAAAATGAGTTTCTGAAAGAATGTCTTTAAAAAAATCCTAGTTTTAATGGGGACATTAGGTTAAAAGTACATTTAGCATCTTAAGAAAAGGACTGAAATTAATTTGAGGTGTTTTTACTTAGAGGAATCATGGTCTGGTACAGACTCATACACACCCACTACGATTAAGTACACAAATGCCTATGCTCTATGAAAGGTTAACTAGACTCTCTCGATCTACATTATTTTCCTTTAAATTATTGCTCTAATTTTTTTTAACCACCTGAACATTTAAATTTGTTCTTTTCTTTTTTTTTTTTTTTTTTTTTATTTGTCTTCCATTAAAGATAAACCTTAAGATCTATATTGGTTCTGTTTTGAGCAGAATGTGGCTATTATGATCAAAAACTTATATCATTTTCTTGTTTAGTTATATAAGGTGTTGCAAAATAGATTAAACTGACTCAACATCTTTGCTTCTTTTTCTCAAGTAGAAGTAGAAATAACCATTCCACTCCCCCCACACCCGGAGTAAGACTAATCCCACCATCTCTACACTGTATCCTATTACTTCCTTTCTATGCTTTGTACTGTCTTTCTCATCATTTATTCATACACTAAATTTTTAAAAGAAACCCTCTCCCTTAAATCCACTTGCCTGTTGAATATAGACAGTCCCTGACTGTAAGGTTGGTTCAATTTATGATGGTTCAACTTATAATTTCCAACATTATGATGGTGCAAAAGCAATACTTATTCAGAAAGAACTATACTTCAAATTTTGAATTTTGATCTTTTCCCAGGCTACTGATAAGTGGTACAAGTACTCCTTCACAATGTTGGGCAGTGGCAGCAAGCCATGGCTCCCTGTCAGTCATGTAATCACATCTAATACAACTGCTCTGTATCCATACAACAATTTTATTTTTCACTTTCCATACCCAATTCAATAATTACATGACATTCAACACTGTATTATAGATTTCATGTTAGATGAGTTTGCCCAACTGTAGGTTAATGTGAGTGTTCTGAGCATGTTTAAAGCAACCTAGCCTAAGCTATGATGTTTGGTAGCTTAGGTGTCTCAAATGCATTTTCAACTTATGTTGGGATTATCAGGACATAATTCCAGAGTAAGTCAAGGGAGATCTTTAATTCTTTCTTTCATTCACACCTAGGTGACCAACTGCCTCTTTCATTCCCATGAAATCTTGTTTCCAACTATTCATCAGTTTATTCCTCAAACTCTTGCAACCCGGTATCTACACTCAAGTCTTAAACTGAAACAAGTCTGGTTAAAGGTGTGAAGGATCACTTTGTAGAAAAATTGACTTTTCAGTTGCTGTCTTTCTTGGTTTCTCTTTGACTCAACACTATCAACCACCTTCCTTCTTCATGTGCTTTCTTGCCTTGAAATTTGGAATAACATGTTCCCACATCTCACCTACATACATAGTGTAGTGAATGGGGGGAGGGGCAGAGGGAGAAGGAGAGAGAATCTCAAGCAGCTTCTCTCTAGCACAAATCCCAATGTGGGGCTCGATCTCATGACCCTGAAATCAAGACATGGGCCAAAATCAGGAGTCAAGACACTTATCTGATTGAGCCACCCAGGCTCTCCAACATATTACCTCATTTACCACAGAATCTCTTCCTTTTCTGGTGTTACTGGTAAAAGATATTGTGTACTAACCAGTGTCTACAGCCAGAAATCTAATTTCAGTTTTAATTATACTCTCCCTTTCATCCCTGCATCCAAGGATGGAAGTCCTCTCCTATATCCTTGAATCCCTTGACACTCATTTTACAAGACTGTCACCTCCCACCAGATTAATTCCACAGCCTCTAACTATTCTTTGTTTTTCCTATATATTCCTTTTGTCCATTCTTCTCCATTCTATACATTGTTGTCCCAATGTTCTTTCTACCAATATAATCATATCACTCCCTTTCATAGTTCCTTATTGATGAAAGGATCAATAACAACACAAAATAAACTAGAAAATTTTAGGAAGAGCACATTACCACAGGTTAAATAAATAACCATGTCAAATTAATAGAATTATAAGAAAACTAGGTAAGCAGAGAGAAATAAAATTCCCCCATATGATCTTAGAACATATCTTGTGTCACAATAGCAATTTCTATCGAAACTGCAGACAAATAGTTTTAATGTAATGCAATGGGAACTGGGTTGGAGGTATAAAGAATCCAGTGAAAACTTTAATTATGTTCCTGTTTCAAAGCATTGCTATAAAAATAGAATATGAAAAAGTAAAAGCATTTTGCACTTTATATAAATAGTTTTAAATATAAATGTCATTTTAATTCACATTTCTCTACCTCCTTACACTAACTTACTATGGTTATGGTTTCCTTGTTTCTTCTATCCCTACTCTTTGCTGTAATTAAAACCTGATTTGCTCCCAAAATCTTTAGATAATCTTAAAAATCACTGTTCAGGATTATTTAAGACTTCCTAGAATATAACAACAGCTGTTTCACATTTTCTCCCTGTCAATCCCCTGCTATTGTGTTAGCAACCTGACAACACATTCTTTTAACTGTTCAGAATCTAGGACCATCAAGTCATTTCATGCCTATCCAGACATCATCTTTTTTGCCACATTAGGAACTAATATTGCATATCAAACACCAACAAAGGATCTTTAATTCATGTATAACACCTGCTTCTCTCAAGTCATCATTCATTTTCATTTGTTCAGATACAATTTCTACTCTAGAATCAGTTGTCATATAGTATGACACCAAATATGTATTATTGAATGAAGTGAAATCAAGAAGTGCATTGAGCCCCTGTTATGTGCTCTGCTTGCGGTGTGTGTTATAACTAAAATAGGGATAACTGAGTCAAGACTATGGAGAGGTTCACATAACAATACAGAGAATATGTATATTTTAAGGAAATTAACACTAACTTGGAAAAAGTAAGATATAGATTAGAAAGGAGATAGATGGTAGGAGAAACGGAAATAAGATTATATTCTACACAATATAAGACCAGAAAAAAATGAGATTTTTAAAATTTTGCTTATTGTTCATTTTGTATGATTTTTAAAAATTCCTTTATTTTTTCTCACTGGTTAGAAAAATAGCAAGCACATATTGGACACTGATTTTTTTTTTAATAAATTGTTTCCCCTAGAGATGAAAGACAAGTCCTTAAAGAGGATATGAAATCTGAAAAAAATGAATAAAATCCTAAAATTTCGATAACTAGATATAGAAAATGAGAAAATTCTAGGTTCATAAAAAGATGCTCTCCTACCAGTCCCTCATCCTACCAAAGAAGAAAAGCAGCACTGGATAAAGAAATCCATTTCTTCCCCTTTGTTATGGAAATATGGATGGTAGGAAAATCAGAAATACAGTTTGCTACCCAAGCTTTGGAATGCAGATTGAAGACTCTCTACTTATTCAGATAGCAAGGAAAATAATAATGATTTTCAAAGCAAAGTAATATCACGGGTTGAATTATATTTTCACGGGATAATTATATGAGGAATCTGCAGATGTGAGGGGAGAAATATGTAGAGGGAGAAACCATTAGCGAAACATATCGAAATATAATTTTTTCTATCTCAGAGATAGTTTAGAATAAAAAAGGTCAAGATAAACTATAAATCCAATACTTTCTAAATAAGTTGCCAAACCGTCTATGCAGGATATGCTTAAACAATATGAAATGGTTCCACTAGCATTAGTTTTCCACCCTCCACCAGGCAATAAAGGAAAGGCAAAAATTCATGAGGCATTTGATGAAACTAGAGAGTGAATCTTCTTCACAAAAGAGCTGTTAGTGTATTACATAATATGTGGATTATTTCCACCAACTTCCAGTCCAAAAAGATGTTAAAGAACAAATTTTAATAATGCTTGATCAATAGAGTTGAAGCTATGGTTGTAATTCCTCATCAGTCTCACGTTTTTCTTTCCTCTTCAGAGTTAAATATTACTGCATATGTTTTTATTATTTATTCCTTATGCACATGTCCATATATGCACATATCTACATAAATATATCTTATATCATGCATGTACAAACAGCAATAAAACAGTTTTGTGACTTTCCTGTTTGCATTTAATTATAATGATACTTGTGTCATATACATAATTCCTGAAATGTTTAAGCTCTGTTTCTGTACTTTCTATTTTATTGTATTAATCTATTTGCCTATCCTTGGTCCAACATCAAAAGTCTTGAATTTTATAGATTTAATTTGTGTCTTAGACCTTTATAGGTCATATATTTCCTCCTTAGGCTCTATAGTATAGTGTCTGGGGTATCCGTGGCCTTTAAAGAAGGGTTTTAAATTTTAATGAAAAAAAAAAACTTTGGAGTTTTGATTTCATTGTTTTGAATTTATAGGCTAATATATAGAGAATTGACATCTTTGAAATATTGAGCATCCCCATTCATGAATATATTTTTCCATGTAATTGTCTTATTTTAAAGCATTCGTTAAAAGATTATATATACCCATACATATCCTGCCTTTTTTGGTTTATTCCTATGTAGTGAAAAATGCTATTACTATGATAAATGAGATATTTTAAAATTATACTTTCTAATTTGTTGTTGCTAGCATATAAAACATTTTTATACAAGTATATACCCATCAACTTGCTGGGCTTAGTAATCAAAATTTTTTTTTTTAGAATTTCTATTGAAAATAAGTATATTATCAATAAATGAAGAAAATAATTGCTAATATGTGTATCACCATTGTTATTATTATTATTATTACTACAACTAGTACTTTATCTAGGACTGCCTATGTAATAACTAAAGAAGTAAAAGCATTGATATTTTAATTTTTATTGATAATAAAGGAAATATTCCTTATAACTCTCCATTTACTAAAATGTGGGCAGTAAGGTACCTGGCTTGCTCAGTTGGTGGAGCATAGGACTCTTGATCTCAGGGATGAGTGTGAGCCTCATGTTTAGTGTAGAGATTACTTAAATAAAAATAAAAAACTTTTTTTTTGAAGATTTTCTTTATTTGTCAGAGACAGAGAGAGCCAGCACAAGCATGGGAACAGAATAGAATGAGAGAGAAGCAGACTCTCTGCTGAGCAAGGAGCCCCATGCAGGACTAGTTTTCAGGACCCTGGGATCATGACCTGAGCTGAAGGCAGAGGCTTAACTGATTGCGCCACCAGGCATCCCAAAATTTAAAAAAAAACCAACAAAACAAAAAACTTTAAAAAAATAAAAATAAATAAGTCAAATAAATAAAATGTATTCAGATTTTCTTTTGTTAGTCTAATTAGGGAAATTTGCATCTATTCCTTCTTTGTAAAAATTATGAATTCAATAATAAGTATGCAGTATTTATCAAATGACTTTTTGCATGTGTTTAAAAATTATCAAGTTCTTATATTTTAATTTGATAATAAGGTATATTTTACTACCAAAATATAGATTCTAGTGTTAAATATTCATCCCATTACTGGTTCCCCAAAATATATGCACCTTCTTTGTGTGTGAATCTGACTACTTCATTCTCATTCATACTTCTGAGTTTCTATCATTGAATGGAATTTATTTTTTTCCTCCTCTAAAAACTTGGAAGTCTATATCACTTCACCTCAATTACAAAATCTTTTCTCAGACACTTAGAATCCATGCCAGTGCCAAGTTTTCTTAATTGATATTGCCTTTACAATCATATTGTAAACATGTAACACAACCATGTAACTTTTTAACTTACATAGCCTCTTCTTTAAGTTAATAATAAACTGCTTGAAGGAACAAACCTTGCCTTAGATTCCCAAGGATCTCTTCCATTTCTAGCCTACTGTGGTATAAGCTGGATAATAAACATTGCATGGGGGGGGCCTGCATGGTTCAGTTGGTTAAGTGTCTGCCTTCGTCTCAGGTCATGAGCCCAGGGTCCTGGGATGGAGCCCCACATTGGGCTCCCTGCTCAGTGGAGCCTGCTTCTCCTCCCTCTGCTGCTTGTATGTGCTCTCTCTCTGTCAAATAAATGAAAAAAAAAAATCTTAAAACAAAAACAAAACCCCAAAACATTGCATTGGTTTGATTAAAAGAGAACAGAGATAGTGATAAAGTATGTAAATGAGGAGAGGCACACATAGAGAAAGTTATGTATTCGAGAGAAAGGAACAAAAGCAGGAATGAAATGTTAAAATGTTTTAAAAATATCTTAATAACCAAGACAAAAAGATAAAGAGTAGAATACTTAGTGGATATTGTTGGAAATTATTTTGGGAAAATTTAATTTTCTATTAAATTATCATTGCCATTTATCCACCAAAAGAAAAAAAAAAAGAGTTCACAACTCAATAGCTCTTTTCTCAACGTAAGGCAATGAATAGGGTACTAAATAGATATAAAGAGGTACATTTCAAACAAATTTCTGTCTTTAATTATTTGTTTGAATCACTTGAGTAAAGCACCAAATAGATTATCTCTTCATCGTTTTTTTCAATTGGAGCGAGATTTAGAGTTTACCAATAGCAACATTTCTTAAAGTGTGTTCTTTAGAACAGCAGTCCCATAAAATATTCCTCAAAAAATGTGTATGTATGCAGATGATGGATAATTGTATATATATGTGTGTATATGGATGTATATATACATACATATAAAATTCACACACACACACATATATATATGCATGTGTGTATACACACAAAAAGTACACACACACAGACATGCACACACACACTTTTTTTTTTTTTTTTTTGGAATTCCTGCCTACCATATCATCCCTTACAGATTTACAATACACCTGAATATGTTATATAAGATAAGACCTGAGAATTTCTACTGTAAAGATATTTTGACCATTTGTTCCAACATTTTGAAAAGGTACTTATAAAATACTGAACAATGATATTTTCAAGATGATCATTGTATCATTATTGTTCTTATTTGATAATTCTACTCTAAGCAAACTATTTTGAGGGAGAATAATTATTAAAATGCAGAAACAATGCCCCACATAAAAATCTCACTGACTGTCATTACCATGACACATATTCCCAGGCCAAAGTTTCTTAATATATAAGATAGACAATTAAATTGAATATAAGAATATCTAAAGTTATCATGGCTGAAATTAAAAAAAAAAGTCTTGGGCTCGATTATCACATTAAGAAATAATCAAAGGGGAAGCTTGGGTGGCTCAGTGCGTTAAGTGTTTGCCTTTGGCTCGGTCATGATTCCAGGGTCCTGGGACCTAGGCCGCATCCAGCTCCTTGCTCAGAGGAAAGTTTGCTTCTCCCTCTGCCTGCTGCTCCCCCTGCTTTTGCACTCACTTTCTCTTTTTCTCTGACAAATAAACAAATAAAATCTTAAAAAAAAAAAAAAAAAGAAAGAAAGAAAGAATCAAGGTTCATTTGTGTGCATATCTCAAGAAACAGCAAAAGATAAATTCAACAAATATATACTGGGTTCACGGATGCTAATACATTGATTATTTGGAAACAAGAAGACATTTTTGTATTTGCACATAATTTTTGATTGTTAGGATATTTCAGAAAACTGTTTCTTTTGAACGTGATATAGTTAAACTTTATGCATCAATGTATTTCTTTTACAATAAAATTAAGCAAAAGAAGAGAAAGGCTTAAGTGTTATGATTTTTTTAAAGATCTTTTTATTTATTCCAGAGAGAGAGAGTGTGTGTGAGTGGGAGGCAAAGAAAGAATCTCAAGCAGACTCCCTGCTGAATGCCAAGCCAAAACAGGGCTCGATCTCACAACCCTGAGATCACGATCTGAGGTGAAAGCAAGAGTCTGACACTTAACCAACTGAGCCACTCAAGCACCCAAGTGTTAGGATTTTTTAATACTATCTTGATGGGTGACTGGGTGGTGCTGTTGGTTAAGCATCCAACCCTTGGTTTCAGCTTAGGTGTTATCTCAGTTCATGACCTCAGGGTCTTTAAACAATCCTGAACAGGGCTCTGTGCTCAGCGTGGAGTCTGCCTAAGACTCTCTCTCTCCCCCTCTGCCCCTCCATGATGCTCTCTCTTCAAAATAAATAAATAAGATGCTTTTTTCAAAAAAGTATCTTGAGCACTGATGTTTCAGATTAACATTCCAAAACATTGTTCTGAAACACTGATGTTTCAGATTTTTTCAGCAAAAAATGAGAGTATAGAATGAAAACATGATTCAGGATTACTTAGGAGATCTTCTTAGCACTTCTTAGCACTCTCAAAATTATCAGAAAAGTCACCTTGATTCTTATAATTTCATTTTAAGGAAAATATTTCTTTATTTGCTAAAGAACACATAATTAGGTATTTTTATTATGTAGATTAAACTTTAGTTATGATAGGTAAGTTATAGAAACTCATCTTATGCAAATGGATTGAAAGAAGAAAAAGCAATCAGGAAAAAGAACATTATGAAGACAGAATGAGAGGGCTTTCATTATCTTAAGGAGCAAATAATATCTGTAAAATAAATGACGAAGGAACAACAAAAAAGAAAGTTTGAAGGTAATAGGTGTGATTTCTTTAGGTTAACTATCCAAGTCATAAATGATCATGAACAAAGGGAGCTGGGAGGCCTTGGAGACCGCACAATGACTTAACAAAAAAGACTGAACATGTTCAGTTTTAATAGGAGTAACCGCTACAATTTATTTTTATCATGTGATTATCGGTATTTTTATCTCATTAGACTGTAAAGTTTATTAATATTTACGATAGACAATCAAAGGGTGAGGGTAAAATGGGTACAAACAGTTTTCTATGTTAGTCCGCATGGGGAATAACGAGTCTAGAGTCTAGGAAGGTAAAGAGAAGCAAGGCACTCTCATTGCCATGTCAGGAAGAGCAAATAGTGACCTTCTGAATTTTCATATCTCTGGGATGCCCTGTGAAGTTTCTGTCTTCTTGTATCTACCATGTACAATATTTGAAGTTTCTGTCTCCTTGTAGCTATCACATGCAATATCTGAATTATCTAATGGATTTTAGCTTGTTATTACTCAATGAGTTGTATTCTACAATGGTGATTAATTCACATTTATTCTTAGTTATGAGGATCATCGTAAGAGTTATATATTCAAATTGAAAGGTATACGAGGAAAATAAAGGTTCTGAAAAATATTTGAAAAACAACTGTTGGAAAGCCAAATTTGCTAATCTGAAGAAATAACTCAAAATGGGAGGAGTGATAGGATACCATGGTTGCTTTGAAATAGTTAAAAAGCAGACTAATAGGAGGGGGACAGGATACAATGGTTACTACAGATAGGACTGGCCCTAAGTAAAAGGATTAATGATTTCCATGTAAAAGAAGGATATATACTCTCATTGTCTGCCTGAGCAAGCAGTGAACTTCTATCATTGGTGGTCTTACAGCACAGTCTGACAAAAACAGACATTTGCAAAGGAATTAAAGATGGGAAAGTTATCATTTTTTTAAGGTCTCATCTAACCTGATATACTGTAAATCTTAATTTGTGGTTAACCTCTGCAAATTAGGTATAGACATCTAAAAGAAAGTCATATTCTCACTGTATAAATGTTCTGCTCATTCACTGGTGTCAAATTATGGAATCAGCTTGTTTCTTTCTTTGAATTACTTGCAAATAAAATTTCTTTAAGGTAGTCATTAATCTTTTCAGCTTTGTTGTAAATCTGTCATGCCAGAAGGGCTCTTTTATTTTGGTAGAATTTGTATTTCATCTAGAACTTTGAAAAATGAATTCTCTATCACATGGTGAAATCTGTAGTTTAATAATTCATCAAATGTGAGTCAACCAATGGATCTTTTGAACCCTCCTTTTTGTCTTCACTGGAATTCTTTTGGCCTTTGTTCTGCATCATAAAAAGGGTCTTAACATGTGGAAGAAATCATCAGAAACTTGAACAAGATTTTATTCTTAGACATGTAAACTTGAACAAATTCTTGACAATGACAGGGCTATCAAAGGAATATGGCACACATCTGGGCAGGTTCTCCCAGATAGCCCCCAACTGACTGATCTTCAGGCAAGTTAATGGACACCAATATAAGTAAGCAGTGTCTGACCAGTCACTTTCTGTAGCGCAGTCAGCCAAAGATCCAGATGTTGCTTCTGCTGCTTTTGCTCTTGCTGAAAAAAAGTGTGTGTCAACGAAGTAACTGGGACCTGAAGCTATACTATTCCCCCTACATCCATTGCAGTTTTCATTTTATTTCAAAAGAAAAATTAGAATAATAAAATCCAAAGAGTTATATATGATGTGGAAAATACTGGGAATTAAAAAGTGCCTTGACTCACCAATCACATTTCTAGCTCAAAACAACACACTGATCCCTTGTTAATGTTCAGTGTTTTTGACTAGTGTATGTGATACCCGTTCCTTGTTGTGGAGGTCACGTTTCTTCTCCTGTGGCTTTAACAGCATTATCTAACTTCATACTTAATGATATGCAAAGACATGCCTAATACATCTGGCCACATCAAAACAATAAATCCTCTTGCTCTATATAATGTTAACACATTCAAGTTTCAATCCTCACCAGTATGAGTGACTAAAGTAATTTATTCTAAGAGTTTGTTAGAATGTGATCTACCTATTGTGGCTGCTTAAAAAACTGGTGATTAGCTTCTCAATTATTAATATAAACAGACACCAAATTTCGCCTGGAGTTTTATTCCAGAGTACTATTTTGCTCAATCATATCCAAGACGGTATGATTTCTAGTGTATGTTTTAATAAGGATGGTTAATTTATACTGTTTTTGGAAAAATGGGTTGCAAATTAAATCAATTTTCAAATTTCATGTGTAAATATAGATTTATATACACATGAAATTTACACATAATGCTATAAACATTCTTATCCTACTGTAAACAAATTTAATTTTTCTTTTCCTTAAAATGAATGTTTTTATCATAAAATTATTCTTCAGCAATTTAAATTCTTCTGAATTATTTCATTTATATATATTTCTTTTTTTTCTTTTAACTATATTTCAATAAATTAATAAATATTTTAAAAAACAGTTTGCTGGAAGATGCTTCATAGAAAATCAACAAAATATGCCAATACACATTTTTTTCTATTTTAAGTCATTTTAGAAATATATTTAGCAAGACTATATTGTTATAACCATTCATATTGAACATTATGTAGGGAAAAAAGAGCACTTGTTCTTTCTTCTTAAAAATCTGACATTTAACTTTATTAAATAAATTTTTACTTAAACTTATTTGTTTAAAAAAATGGTTTTGAATTTCAAACAAGGATTCTCTGCTCATCCCCCAATAGCTATTAATTTCTCCAAGAATAAAGCCCAACCCCTTTGACGAATCTTACTCAATAGGCAAAAGGCTTATTTTATATAACCTGTCCCATCTCTGTGTACTCTTTCCTTTTTAATTCATTTTTTAACTGGCAATTACCAAGCATGTGTCCTGGATTAAAATATATTTAGGCCAAAAAAATTAAAGCAAACTCCTAATATATTAATGCATTTTTATAAAATTTCCAAGGAAAAGAAAACTATAATAAGCAGTTTTGCTTAAGCTTATTTGGCCACAGACAACTTTCATTGCTGAGCATTTCTCTGGAATAACACTTTAAGGACCACATTCTGCAAAATGCTTTAACTGCATTTACGGCTTTTATTTTTAACACCACGTGCTGTCATATCTCTCTATGTGTTACATGGAAAACCTTGATATTTCCCCTGCTAGTAAAACATTGTGCATCCTTCCAGACTCAGTTCCACTGTCACGTCTCTCAAATATTCCCTTGAACTCTGCAAACTATGCTAGTTCATTACTCTCACTCTATCTTGCATAGTTCTTTTTTCCCCCTATTTTACTAGTTTTCATGTTGTATCACCATTGTTGTATTTCATCAAATCTAAGCCATCATTGGGTGTATCGATCATGTATTGAGATTTTCAACCCTTTAAGAAATAAAAACCCACTCTTGAGTTTTTATATATAATTTATATGATGTTTCATTCTACTTAGAATTATCTTATACTAATATGCATAGCTATTCTAGACTTATTTAAAAATATTTTATCATGTGATACTCTTGGACACACATAAGAAAGAAAAAATAAGTGACATGATGAGAGCAAAGTATTTCTAAAAGTATTGCAAATTCCAACTTCAACTTCTGCTAAATTGCTTTTTTTTTTACTCAGGATTGTTCATACTTACTATACAGTATCATTCCCCATGATCAAAAACATTGGAAAACTTTTAAGAGAGAGCTTTAGTGCTGCCTCTGGGATATTCTTCCAAACCATATCCTACTTTTCTCTAAATTTCTTAAAGATTTTATTTTTAAGACATCTTTACAACCAATGTGGGGCTTGAACTCATAACCCTGAGATCAAAATTCATGTGCTCTACTGATTGAGCCAGGCAGGCATCACTTACTTCAGTCATTTTTGATGTTGGCATTTTCTTCATCATACAGCAAGGTTTCATGTATGTGAAAACAATGACAACTATATGGGAACATCAGCTTGGCAAACTAAAATTGTTATTGGCTATTGCTTGTAAAACACATCCTAATTTTAGAGCTGTTACAATGTGAAACGTATATACCTTAGAATTGATGAGTTGTGGTAATTTTCCACTTCCCCAGGAAGCAATGCATCTCTTGAGAGAAGGACCTTATCATCTCTGGAAACCTTCACTGGAGACTCTACAGACACACACACACACAACACATGTTCTCTTTTTCTCTCTCTCAACAGTTTTGCAAACAAACAAACAAACAAAAATGATTTTGTTGACTGCTTTTGTATAAACATCCCCTGTTGAGTTCTGTGGCATATATTTATTAAATACTCTTGAAGTTATAAACCCTAAGCTGAATGATGGATAGATGAACAGGTGTGTATGGGTTGAGAATAGCTGAACAATTGCTTAGTGAGTCTTAAAGATTTACTCCTCATCATAGGTAAATTTACAAATATTGAACCAATTTGCTTTTTAAAATCCAAGAGGTTTCATCATTTATTTGAAGCCAAGAAGAAAAGGAGTTACTGTTATCCAATAATTCTATCTATAGTAACCAAACAATATCATTACCTCCTGATGAATCTAAGCACACTGACAGAACTTTTTTTCTGCATAACTTACACAGGAAAGAGCTCTACCAGGTTATGGGAATAATCTCCCCATAAACATTTTTAAAACAAATAGAATTTTCCTCCTGATGAGTAAGACTACAGACAGATGGAGTGTTGACTAAAGTGAGCAGTTTTAAAAACTAACAGAAAATGTTGCCTAAAAAACATTTTTGAATCTGACTTTGTTCACACAATTCAGCAATCTCTTAACATGTATTTAATGATAATTTAACATGCTGTTAAAATCTGCCTGGGGTTATTTCCAAATCCAAGCACAAAGTAAAGTAAATACCCTTAAATAGATGTTTTTATCTTAAAGGAATCATTGCTTCCTACAAAGCCACAAGAGCTACTATGGGTCCAAGTATCAAAAATTTGGAATTTTTATTTGAATGTTTGGAATTTTTTAAATTGGCCATAAACACTATTCATAATTGCTTGTCTTTGTTTTTAAATGTTGATGAAACATTTAAAGTAAGTTAGGAAACACTCAGTTTGAGACAAGAAAGGAAATATTTTAAAAGCACTACCTTGTCTCATAAGCTTTAACACTCAGTGTTGTTAGACAAGTGTCTTATGATTTGTTTACTGAATTTAACATGAACAAAATATGGCTGGGTGCCAAAATGTTACATAGGAGTTAAAATAAGGCAGTTATATTTATAAAGGCACATGAGTAGTGGCGCCTGGGTGGCTCAGTGGGTTGAAGCCTCTGCCTTTGGCTCGGGTCATGATCCCAGGGTCCTGGGATCGAACCCCTTATTGGGCTCTCTGTTCAGCAGAGAGCTGCTTCCTCCACTCTCTCTCTCTCTGCCTGCCTCTCTGCCTCGTTGTGATCTCTATCTGTCAAATAAATAAATAAAATCTTTGAAAAAAAAGGCACATGAGTATTAAGCAGTACCTCTTAAAATAATGAGAAACTTTTAAAAAGAGAGAAATGAAAATAATAGGTTAAATACTGTGGTCTAGTGAGTTAGGTAAAACACGTCCATTGAAAGGAACTACATGTATAAATGTAACAATGAGAGCACAATTTGGAATCTAAATATAGAATAGTTCTGATGAAGGTTTTCACATAGTGACATCTTTTTCAATTTTGCTTCCAGAGTAGATCTATGATATATTAGTTTGCTGTAGTCCACGCAGAGTCATCATAGGCAGTGTGTGTGTATATGTATATGTATGTGTGTATGCCTATGGGTTTGGGTGTGAGTAAACATATCAAAACTGAGCAAAACCCAAAAGAACACTGTTCTGAAATATTTTGCATTTAAAATTTCTTCCTAGAAACATCTCCAAAGGCAAGGGAAGCAAGGGCAAAAATGAACTACTGGGACTTCATCAAGATCAAAAAGCTTTTGCACAGCAAAGGAAATAGCCAACAAAACCAAAAGACAACTGACGGAATAGGAGAAGATATTCACAAATGACATATCAGATAAAGGGCTAGTATCTAAAATTCTATAAAGAACTTATCAAACTCAACACCCAAAGAACAAATAATCCAATCAAGAAATGGGCGAAGACATGAACAGACATTCCTGCTAAGAAGACATCCAGATGGCCAACAGACACATGAAAAAGTGCTCCATATCACTCGGCATCAGGGAAATACAAATCAATCCCACAGTGAGATACCACCTCACACCAGTTAGAATGGCTAAAATTAACAAGTTAGGAAATGACAGATGTTGGAGAGGATGCGGAGAAAGGAGGAACCCTCCTATACTGTTGGTGGGAAATGCAAGCTGGTGCACCCACTCTGGAAAAAGTGTGGAGGTTCCTCAAAAAGTTGAAAATAGAGCTACCCTATGACCCAGCAATCTCACTATTGTATATTTACCCTAAATTTACAAATGTAATGACCTGAAGGGGCATGTGCACCTGAATGTTTATAGAAGCAATGTCCACAATAGCTAAACTATGGAAAGAACCTAGATGTCCATCAACAGATGAATGGATAAAGAAGATGTGGTATATGTATACACAATGGAATACTATGCAGCCGTCAAGAGAAACAAAATCTTGCCATTTGCAATGACATGGATGGAACTAGAGGGTATTATGCTAAGTAAATAAGTCAATCAGAGAAAGACAATTATCATATTATCTTTTACATGAGGAATTTGAGAGGCAGGGCAGGGGTTGTAGGGGGTGGGGAGAAATGAAACAAGATGGGATCAGGAGAGAGACAAACCATAAAAGAGACTTAATCTCAGGACACAAACTGAAGGTTGCTGAGGGGTGGGGGATAGGGATAGGGTGGCTGGGTTATGGACACTGGGAAAGGTATATGCTATTGTGAGTGCTGTGAAATGTGTAAGCTTGAGGATTCACAGACCTGTACTACTTGGGCAAATAATACATTATATGTTAATAAAAAAAAAACACAATATTTTGCACTTAAAAAAACAGAGGAGTCTAAGTTAATGTCAGGATGTCTAAAACATATTGTATAAGCTTTATCGTAAGTAATGGAAAGTTTATTACTTAACAATTTTGCAGTGTTCGTTTTTGTCTTGTAGTAAAATTACTTAATTTGATTGTATCATTTCTGATATTGACTGGGTGGGAGAGCAATACATACTGCATGAACTGCTCAGAGTGTGTAAGTGTATGCATATGCTACATACTGAAACATAAGTGATTAATCCTAACATTAATAACATTTTTAGAAGCTAAGAAGGTACAAAAACTAAGGCCAATGTTTTAAACATGAAGAAGTTGCACTTAAAAAGACCAGCATTTCATCCTGTGAATATATCCCTATATTCTATACCATAAAATAATTTAAATATTTGATTAATTAAAATATTTGAATCACATAGAAATATCATGATGTTCAAAAAGAATATGAATATTATTTTCTGTATTCTTAATATTGTATCTTTTAAGTATGGAGCAAATCTGAAGGTATAGTCAGAAATAATTATTATTTAACTGACCAGAGTTTTTACAATGCAAAAATCCAAGGCTACCATATGAGGGAGTCATCACCCGGAAATTTGTTATTCATCTCCCATTCTAATCTCTTTAGAAACACTTCTGAGCTAATAAACTAAACAAACAAAAAAAACAATAAACCAACCAAACAACAATATAAAACTCCACCAACAGGAGTGCCTGGGTGGCTCAGTTGGTTAAGTGTCTGCCATCGGCTCAGGTCATGATCCCAGGGTCCTAGGATGGAGCCCTGTGTTGGGCTTCCTGCTCAGTGGGGAGTCTGCTTCTGCTTCTCACTTTGTCCCTCATCACCACGTGAACACACACACACACACACACACACTCACTCTCTCAAATAAATAAATAAAATCTTTTTTAAAAATCCACCAACAAACACACAAATAGAAAAATGAAAATCTACACATTTTTAAACTCCTTTGCAGCTCAACTGTTCTGAGAAAATAAAATTCTAAAAATCTGTGATTTTTAATTCAGAACTGAATTAAGTAGGGGAGAGAAGTATAGTATAAGGGATCGATTTATTGATACACATTGCAGCAAGCTTTCTGAGGTGGCAGCTTTCAGAGGCCTCATTAGCAGTTTGGTCAATACCAGGAAGCTTGGCCTAGAACGTGCCACTCTTGGTCTCCCGGTGATTTGTTAGCCTCATAGGACATGGTTATAGTCATTCCTACAAAAGCACTTTCTCTTGTCTACAAGTGAACCACAGTATTACCCAGTTCGCTGCCAGGAATGGTTATGTATAACATTCTCACATAAAATGAGTCTTTGGGAATGGCAGTCTGGCGCTTTTTTAGATATAAATGTAGCGAACACTCATCAGTATGAAAAGATGAGACATGGCCTGATTTACATTTTTAACTGGGTCTCTCTGGCTGCCGTCATGTAAAAGGCCATAGATTATCAAGAGAGGTAGAGAGACAAGTTAAAATGTAATTGAAAAAGAGAGACTACTTCAAAACTAATCCCTAGTAATTACCCTAGTAATGCTAAAACAAAGAAATTACAGTAACAGTAAGCTACAGAACCATATTCTCATAAACATAGTTACACAAATAATTAATACGGTTTCAGTAAATCTAATCTAATACATCATGACCAAGTTGAGTTTACCACAGTTTGCAAAAGGGCTTAAATTTTGAAAAACTAAGGTGTAAGGTATGTATGTAAGGTAGAAACTTTTGAAAATTGTCTGTATTAACAAACTAAAAAAGAAAAATTAAAAAAATATTATTTCAAGAGATGCAGAAAATCCATTTGTCAAAATTAAAAAACAATATATATTAAACATATTATATTTAAAAAAAACTTTCATAAAATTTGGAATAGAAGAGAAATTCCTCAGGCTTTTAAAGGACACACATAAAAAGATATGGCTTCAATGTCGGCCACCTGAATAGAGTGAGCTAACCAAAGACAGTATAAAGAATGAAAACAGAAGTTGTAGGGACAATCTCCTGTTAAATTTAAAATCACGCAGAGTAGGGATGGCTGGGTGGCTCAGTTGGTTAAGTGTCTGCCTTTTTGCTCAGGTCATGATCCCAGTGTCCTGGGATCCAGTCCCACATTGGAAGCCTGCTTCTCCCTCGGCCTGCCATTCCCCCTACTTATTATCTCTCCCTCTCTCTCTCTGACAAAGAAATCAATAAAATCTTTAAAACAATAAGATAAAATCAGGCAGAGTAAAGGAAACTGTGATAAGGAATTTTATAGTAATTTTTTTTTTTTTTTTTTGAGAAGGGACTATTAAACCCTAACAAATATCCTAAAGCAAGAAGTCTGGTGAAATAAAATATGTCAATTTGGTTATTGGCCGTCTTTGAAAAAAATAATTTGAGTAGAATTATAGAGGTGGGGTTAGATTGTAGGAGACATGTAGAAGTGAGAAATTGTGACAATAAACATTAAATAATAGTATGAAGAATTTTGGTGGTAAATGGTGGGTTCTATGGTAGAAGAAAGTTCTCTTGACTCATTTGAAATCTTTACTTAATATAAGAATGATAGGCAAATGTTTATTTCCTGAGAAGTGTCATTAGGAAGAACTCATAAATACACAAAAGGGCGATGAAAAAATCTTGAAAGAGGAAGGATGGCAAAGGAGCAGAAATAGATTTTTTAGTGAAGATTTAAAGTTCTTTGTCTTTAAATATATGAAGTAAAAATAACTTTGTGTTCTTTCAGAATGGTATCTAGAGAGTTGTAGGTTCAAAACTACTTAAAATAGAGTAAAAAACTGTATAGAGAAATCACTAGACAGACAACAAGTTTCTCTACATTCTATAAACTTCAAATTAACAAACAAGAATGGAATGTAACAAAACAATAGCTTAGAATAGATCCATGGTTTCATTACAGACAATAGACTCTTGGGTTTTTTGTTTGTTCTATTTATTCCCCTGCAGTCTTTTTCTAGGTCATAGAACACATCAATTTTTGTGTTCCTTTAGAACCAAGAAAAATGTTTTAGAATTATTGTAGAAATCAAAGCAATAACTTCTTTTAAGCCAACATATACTACTCTTCCATTTCACTCTACAATGTTCATCTAAATGTCATCATTTTTTATGAACTTAGTATGCTAACAGGAGCTGCCTTTTACTGGAAGAGCCTCAACTGCATTAGCATTGTGGATACTTTGGGAGTTATTTAAGAATGAAGAATATATTATGTGGCCTAAGTATATTAAATTTATTAGATGGGATTTTTGTTTAAAGCAACATTCTAAACCACTATTGTATTCTTTAGAACTTTATATTTGAATGCCTTTTGTTTAGAAAAAGTTTGGATATGAATTTGACTTAGAAAGCAGAAGCTCTTTAAAGAGAAAGATGATAGGGGTGCCTTGGTGGCTCAGTGGATTAAAGCCTCTGACTTCAGCTCAGGGTCCTGGGATCAAGCCCTGCATCGGGTTCTCTGCTCAGCAGGGTGCCTGCTTCCTCCTCTCTCTGCCGGCCTCTAGGCCTACTTGTGATCTCTGTCTGTCAAATAAATAAATAAAATCTTAAAAAAAAAAAGAGAGAAAGACGATATTCCTTCCTACAGATTTTTCAGATCCGATAGACTTCATTTTGTTAAGAACATCAGTGTCATTTTTCTATTGTTTATTTTATTTTTACCAGTTTTAAATTTATCTATTCAAAGGTAAATAACTTGTTCTATTTGTTTAAAGTCTGGTGGTAACTTACAATTAGAGTTTCTAATCATTTTAATTAATTAGACTTTACTACTGTATAAGTGACTTCTATAATAAGACTAGCTCAAATGAATGAAAGATTTTTTTAAATACTTCAACATGAAGAGACAATATAATACCATGAGTTTAAGGAGACACACCTCCCTGAGACAACTTTATTTCTCCTATATCACAAGTATACACACTCATACACAAGCACACACATATACATATGTATATATGTTAAATATCATGAAATGTAAGAAAGCACATTATACAACTTCCTACTTATGATCTTTATGTTGGGTCTTTTTTCTGTCTCATGAAACAGAAAATCTGAATCAGAAAAAAGATATAGTGAGCTCAGCAGTATAGCTACTACTGGTATTGGAAAGATACATTGAGCTCAGCAGTATAGCTACTATTGTAATGTGATTAATCATATTAATCACATTAATCACAATGTGATTAGGATTTTCTTTCTCAATTTCTTCTTCCGGCTTTAATTAGGTTGACCTTTTCATATCTTCCAACTTTTTTGTGGTTTCTAGATGGTTGTAGCCACTCTGCAACCCACATATAATCTCATTTTCAAAAGAGTTTCTATATGCCCACAATTTAAAAAATGAATCTTGGCATCTCTTTTTGTATTAATCAGTGGTCTTCAACTGGAGGAAATTTTGCACCGATGAGAACATCTGGCAGTATCCAGACATGTTTCTGCTTGTTAGAACTGGAATGAAATGGATAGATGCTACTAGAATCTAATGAATAGAGGTTAGGCATGTTGGTGAAAATCCTACAGTGTGCAGGACAGCCCTCCCCACAAAGAATTACCTGGCTCAGAGTGTCAATAGTGTCAACATTGAGAAACCCTAGGCTAAAATGAATGGTGTGTTTATATCTGAGCCAATAACTGCAAAGAGGGGAAAAGAATATGTTGATAGCTATAAATCTACCAGTGGTTACTCTTGAAGTTGAGAGCAGAATTCTCCCATGGCATGCGAAAGAGGGAGATGTGACATGCAAAATACTGAGCACAGTCTTGCCAGATGTGATAAGCACAAATTCAACAGACATCTACCACAGCCTCTTCTACCACCACTGTTTGGGTAGAGGTAATTATTCTACATTTTTATGGTTTAAAGTGTTTACATTCTATTCTGTAACAATAATTTACAGCGTTTTGATTTATACTGAGTCAAGACCTTTTGTATCTTCTCCATTTATCACACAGTCGTAATGAAGTTTATCCTCGAAGGGGGGAAAAAATCCGAGTACTTTAGGTTTGAAAACTGCATTTTTACCAGAACAGTAGTGCACTATTTTATCTATCGCTATATAACAACCACTATAAAGTTCAATAGTCTGTAATAAAGTAGGTAAAGTAGTTGTTTTTGCTGATCAGTTCCAAGTTCCAGCTTTGCTTCAGCTTCAAATCCATTATTTTCTCCCTACTCTGGGATAGGAAGCCTGGGGTTCTGTGAACCACATTTTGCTTGGCCCTTGGCTCTTTGTTAGGCTCTGACCAATGGATGCTAGAGGCACTCTGGAAGTCTGGAGGAAGAAGAGACCATCCTCATTTGCTTGCTTCCAGTTCTTGAGAGGGTCATCAATGCAACACGTCATCCTGGGCAGCTACAACATACTCCAACCTGTGAAACCAGCTTCTTCTTGCCTCTTCTGATAACCAGAAGATTCAGCATGAGTTAACTGCATACATACATCTCAGAGGACTGGGTTCCAAGACTGCCAGGCATCTAAGCTTCTAGAATGCAGTAACTCCAGCCCCTTCTCTCAGGGTGGTAGTAGGTCTTTTCAGTTACTCTCTCAGAGCTATCTTTGTGATTCCATTTTGGTTCTTATTTCAGTAATAATACAAAATATTTTACAGTAAATATCCCCTATTAAAATAATTGGTGTGGTATTGTCTTCTGGCTGGATCTGGCTTGGTACTATTCCTCACTATAGTACTGACCTGCTGTTGAGATTTCCTTCCCATAATTGCTCCCTTTTCAAAAATCACAACTGAATTACTTTGGAAAGGAAGTCAGGGGAGGCAGAATAGAAATACAAGCTTATTTTCCTCCAGGAGTTTGGGACTCAATACAGCAGTATCATAACCACAACAAAAAGTCCCTAATGGTGTTTTTTCTGGTTGAGCCAATCACATTAGAAATAGATTAGTGGGGGCACTTGGGTGGCTCAGTGAGTTAAGCCTCTGCCTTCGGCTCAGATCATGATCTCAGGATCCGGAGGTCAAGCCCTAGATAGGGCTCTCCGCTCAGCAGGGAGCCTGCTTCCCTGCTTCTCTGCCTACTTGTGATCTTTGTCAAATAAATAAATAAAATCTCTAAAAAAAAAAAAAAAAACAACAACAAACAGATTTGTGATCAAATACTGCAGGTGTTTTCTTCTGTCATTTTCCATATATTTATGCAGTCAGTCACCTATTGACTGTTAATACCAGATGCCAAACTCCAAATGGTTTGGCCTGCAGAAGGAACTTGATATGCCACTCATCAATTTTTCTGTTGCAAGTAATGTTTTTCACATAAGAAGTAAACTCCTTATCTTTCTGATATTTTATTTATGACATGAGTAAAAGATGCCTCATTCGGTCTTGTCAAGTCTCACCCTAACAAGATCTTTAACAGCTCACTTTTCTCTGTGTGCCGTATTGCTTTTACCTGGAATATAGAGTCCCCGTATCTTATTGTGCAGGGAAATGATAAATATTTACAATCACATTTTGGAACTATTGTCAGATTTAGGCAAATGAAGACCCATACCAAAGAATTACACTTTTTAAACAGGTCTTAGATAGAGTCCGACATCATCTCTGCTCTTTCTGAAGTCACCATTTCAATACTGTTCTCATGTTCAGTAGTTTTCTTTTCTGAAAATTAGTATTCTTAGTGTCTCTAAATTTGGTTGGAAAAGCTTTCTCCCTTATGAGTGTAAAAACCTGGAACTATAGTTCTGGAAGCTTTTGTCTTTTTGATTCATTATTAGTTTGTTTTGCTTGGGGGAGATTAATGGCACCCACATATACAGGTATATTAATCACATCTCCAATAGTTAGATTATTTTCTCTATACTTCATAACACCCATATTTTTGGGGAGAAATGACTCAGTGTCTTGAATTTTCTCAAAGAAGTGAGGCTGTTTTTCAACTAGAGGAGATATGAGGAGTATGCAGGTAAATGTTTTATCATCAGACTCTATGAAGGAAAAAATAGATAAATAAAATGCTGAGTTAAAATGATTTTCATGGTGTTGATACTCCCACAATGGACAATTTTAAGTTACTAATATGTTGTTACTGAACACAGAGTTGGAACAAAAATCCCTGTCAAAGGAAAATATGTATTGGCTCCCGCACACCACTGTGAGACATAAAATATACAGATATTCTGTTGTCCAACTTCATTATGTCTCCCTACTGATTAATCAGAACTCATTTTTAGCATAGGCAGCCATCCTTAAATATGAAAGTAGATAAGTTTCAAGTTTATAAATCATATATTTGATTGTTATTTTTTTCTTACTTATTCTGAGACACTTTGTTCCAAGGAATGCTTTTTAAAAGGCAAATTACTGCAATCAACATGCTTAAACCTACAAAAATCGAATTACTTTGAATACTTCCAAATTTATCATATGGTTATGTGATATCACCTACTGCTCAGAACCTGATTGCAACTCTTGTAAAACATCTGTTTTGATCTGAATCTACTAAATTTGTTGATATCAGAAGTCTGTTGACACCATTTTTTAAATTTAGTTTTTACTGTATGATTACTTATCAATAAATTAAGTGATCAATTTGCATTTACATGATAATTAGTAAAAAGATCCTAATAGACACTCTAGGAAGAGTAGGTTCAACATCCGATGCTGATGACTGAACAGATAAACTGACAGATTACACATCTTAGGCTCTTTTTCAGATTTCTTTTTATTTTTCTATCTACAATTCTATTCTCTCCACTCCCCCATCAAATTCTCCACTCATTCTCATTGTTTCCTAAAATTTTTGTTGAGCATACACTTGATGTGACTATGTGTATGCGTCTTCCTTTCATGTTTATAGAGCTTGAAATAGTTCTATTTCTCTTTTAGAGGCAAATTCTTGGTTTTTCAACGCACGAGGATATAATTTCTGCATAATGACATGAAAAATTTTAAAGATTCTAAGGTAGCAAAAAATAGATGTAAAATATAGATGACCTTGAAAAAATAGAAGATACTGTCTGTTCTAAACAATGGTAATGATAGGAAATCACTTTAAGTTGGTCAATGACTGTTAGAGTTTTGTTGTGATTGCAGCTCAATTACGGTATATGATAGTGGTCTTCTGAATTATTTTAGAGGAGTTTTTTTCTAATAAAAACAATTTAATGTTCACATTATAAATTCCATATAAACAACAAAAAAGTTGGAATGTAGGTGGCAATGTATAATATTTCTATAAAAAACAGTACATTTTGTTAGAAAATAGTTGTACTTCTAAATGCAAATAAAAATCAATCATATTAGATATTAAAAATGTGTACTAATTTTGAAATATTTCTTATATGGCAGATACTGTTTTGCATATATATATATATATATATATATATATATTTATTTGATCCCTGAATTAAATCCCAAATTAAGACCTACCTTCAGATGAAGAAACTGAGGCACACAGCAATTAAAACACTAATAGTAGGGGTGCCTGGGTGGCTCAGTGGGTTAAGGCCTCTGCTTTCGGCTCAGGTCATGATCCCAGGGTCCTGGGATCAAGCCCCCCATCGGGCTCTCTGCTCAGCAGGGAGCCTGCATTCCTTCCTCTCTCTCTGCCTGCCTCTCTGTCTACTTGTGATCTCTTTCTGTCAAATAAATTTTTAAAAAAATTAAAAAAAAACACTAATAGTAAATGACAAAACTGAGATTCAGTGTTGCTCTGAGCTAAGATTCTTAAAAGTAACAACATCCTGCATCTTTGCTTCTACTATTAAACTATCAGGAGGGTGCTGAAAGACATGATGTGCTAAGAATTAAATGTATTTTATAAATGGTTCCACTCAGAAATTTTCCTTATACTTCACGTCTTTTAAAATTTTTCTCCTTTAGTTCTATGCATTTGTGCTTGTTCATTGTTTTCTAGAAGCATCTTTTCCAAAGAGATAAGGTTAGATTTTAGAGGAATAAAGAATTTTTCACAAAGCTCATGAAATTACACATAAGTCTTATGAATTAATGTAAAAACATCTTTTAATTTGTTTTGAGAACTACTGTGCTATTATCATTTCCTTCAATTAATGTATTTCCATTATATAAGATATATATCTATTATAATATATCACAGTATATTATCTTACAGTATGATAATATGATGCATAGTTTTATTTCACATTGTAATACATAATACTGTTACTGCTTTTGCATTAATTCATATCCATATTACTTATTCATTGATTAGTACAGAACACTCATTATAGTAGTTTACTATCTGGCTATCTGGTTACAATTCCCAACTTAAACTTTTACAATTCATACTCTTAGTGGTCACCAGATCATTCTCAGATGCAAAACTCTTTTACATATAAAATAGTACCTGGATTTTCAGCTGGAAAGCCATCTTTTCTCTATTCACTCCATATAATTGAAGTGCTGAAGATCTCACCTGAACTAACCCAATTACAGAACACTCTACCTCCTGGCCTTGAATATATATATACCCCATGGCAGGGCACATCTCTAGCTAGTTGGGTATTAATTTGTTAACAAATACAATAACATATAGCTTAATGTACAGCGAGCCTATGTCGTACTAGAGATACAGACAGCACAAAAACAAATAGCAAAGTAATGAAGAGAAGCTGGGCCTGATGATCCCACTTCAGTCATGACTAAAGCCAGATGTTGGCGTATCCGTTCCACATATCTAAGCCACAAACATGTTGTCATCTAATAAATATTAACATAGATATATACTACAATTCAATCCACAGTTTAAAATTGTATATCATACATATATCTTAAGATTTTGTTATTGTTAACAATTTATATAAACTAGAGTTGACTTTTTCTATTTTTCACAAGTAAAAAATCCCTAATGAAATACCATTACTATTAAGATACTAATTTTCTATGAATTTGGCAATCATTTCAACTTCTTTTTACTACATTTTCAAGCATTTCTTATTTTTAATTCCCTTTACATTCTCTCTCTCCCTTTTTAAACTTCTCTCATTTTCCTTATTCCTCTAATTACACAAGTGATGCTTTCATTCTGGGTAAAATTTAAAAATACAGAAGTGGTAAAATAATATCACCTTAATCCCACAATTTATAAATAAAAACTGCTAGATCTTAACTCCATATTAGTCAATATTTTTCTACTACATAGAGTAGTATGTATACTAAGATACATTATTTTAAAAATGGTTTATATTCCACATAAATAAGTATGATCTGTATACTTCATTTGATTAATACCATAAATATAATTCTATATTTATAAATATACACCTCAAACATTGTCTAATGGTTACACAGTGTGCCCTCATTTGGATAGAACAGTTTGTTTAATAATTTCCTTGTGTTACCCATTCGGGTTGTTTCCAGGTGTTTACTATTATAATTAATGCTACATTATACACTGATAAATAAAAATATGTTTCTCTGCTTCTTAGATTGTTTTTTTGTTTGTTTTTTTAGACTTTATTTATTTGAAAGAGAGAGAAAGTGAAAGAGCACAGGTGGAAGGAAGAGGCAGAGGGACAGGGAGAAGCAGACTTCCTGCTGAGCAGGGAGCCTGATGTGGGACTTGACCCCAGAACCCTGGGATCATGCCCTGAGCCACAGGCAGACACTTAACGACTGAGCCACCCAGGTGCCCCTAGATTGTTTTTGAGAAGTAAAATTTTAGAAGATGAATTACTAAGTCAAAATTTGTACACATTTCAGAGCCCTTTCTCTATTAGCAAGTGCCAATGGCCCAGAACCATCTATTCCCTTTCCTCAAAACTCTTGCATTCTTTTTTCTCCCCCATGGAGTTGAGTTCAGACCATTTTTGGGTCTCTGTCTCCTATCAAAATAGTCTTGAATAAAAAGTCTTTCTTACCTGTATATCTTTATCCAGTGCAATTTTTCTTTGACAAATCCTATCCACATGGAAAACAGATTCTAGAAGACAAAAAGAGCATGCATTTTAAAATATCAAAACATATTGAAAGAACATATTGGTAAGAACAATAATATTCACCATATTTCAACCTTCCCCCTTGTAAAATAGAAATGATAATACAGTATGGGATCTATTTCAAGCTATAAATAGAACATCAAATTGTAATGCTAATTGGCCCATATCAATCATTCAATATAGCCTTTGTTTTCAATATATACCTTTGGGAATGCCACAGGAATGTTTCTCAACAATTTACACATTAACTTGTTCTTCATCTCTCCAACTTTAAGACAAGGTCCAACTTGATTCCAAACTCTGACTACACATCTGGACTAATTATAGTTCTACCCTTTGGTTGCTCCTTCACAACACTTTCCTTTAAAGTTAGATGTCAGGTCAAATAAGCATCGTGTTTTTTATGTTCCTGACTTTCTGAATATCTCACTATTCATGTATTGATAGTTGTCCTGTGTGGAAATATGAAAGGCTATCTATGGTTATCTTGCCCAGCCCAAACTTCCATTACAAGGAATAATTACCCAGCCTGACAAATTTTCTCCAATGCTCTTAATACAAAATCCTGAAATTAAATGTAGACTGTTGTTGAAAAAAACCCATGTTACTGAAACCACCAGCTAAATCCAGATGTGCAAGAAACCAAGTTGTGGCCACGTTATACCAGAGCTTTGTAGGACATAATAATTTAGGAGCATGGACATAGAATCACAAATATTCAAAAATTCCCAAGATGATCTCCTTTTTCCTTCCTTGTTTTTTTGTTTTTTAACAGATACTTTGAAGTTCACCTTTTGATCCCACTTTCAAGGCTTTTTCTCCCTTCTATAATTACGGGTTTCTTTTTAATAGCATTGTCCTGAGTAGATTTGTATTACACCCATAATGTATGAACATTTAATAATATGACACAAGATAGTAAAGGGTATAGTATGTGCAGCATATTTCCCTATTATTCTTTTCTATCTAGTTTGAGCTTTTTATGTAGGCCATTACTGAAATGTGGAAGAATCCACCAGGGACAATTTACTATGCCATTATTATTTCTGTTTATTAGTGGTTTCGTTGAGCATAATGTAGGGTACAGTAGAGTAATAGCTTTTAAAAGAACAAAAAGCAGAATCCTCAATGAGTTTGAATATTTTCAGAAAATCTTTCATTTCAAACTCTTCTGCTTTCTTCAATTAGATTTGTTCCTTGAGGAAAAAAAAAATAGTAGTTTATAAAATCCATGCTTATATATGTGATATTAACATCTGGCTTACCTGAAGTAATAATAAAATACAATTGATTTATTTTCTTTTAATATGCAACCAGCTTTTATTCATAATGACAAAATTAAATGAACTATCATTCACTAACAACTAAGGTCATTAAAATTATATCAGTATGGATACCTGAATTATATACTTCCTCCAATGCATTCTCCATACTGCTACTTAAGTGATGGTTCCAAAACACATGTCTAACATTTTGTTTTATTATTACAAATATTGAATCCCTACTATAAATAGGACAAAATCTTAACTTTTTAGTGTTGTGTACAGATTGCTTCAGGACCTGCTGGTTTCTGCTTATCTTTCCTTCCTTAATGCAGGAGGCTTTTAAGAGGATTGCATAAATCAATGTGGTTGGCAAATAATAAGAGATGCATACATCTAAATTCCCCTTCATTGTAGACACTAGCCAATCTACAGCCTGGGGCTGGATAGAGGAGGGGTCCTGGAAAGACTGCAGAGACCCTGAGGCTAAGCCAAAATATTCGGATGGGTCCATCCTTTTGGAGCTTCAGGATTCCTTGCGACCATCCTGTATTGCTTCCTCTACCTCTCCTCCCAACCATATCCATCTATACCAACATCTTATTTTCCAGAGTTACCTCTTCCATTTTGGGCAGTAACATAAATATATCTATTCTTTCGTGAAATTACTTCCACTCAAAGTACTCCTTATTCTTTGGATTCCTTTGCAAATCTCTTATTCAGTCTTCAAAATCTCCCTCTGATTTCACAGTGTTTCCAAAGCCTTCCTTTCTTGCACCCTAGGATCCTTCTGCCACCGTACATTGAACTTTAGTCAATCATTTTTTTTCATATCACCCCATAATTGAATTATGTTCTAGGTTTATCTTTCTACCAATCTGTGAACAACTTGGGGACAGGATAATGTCATATATATATATATATATATATATATATATATATATATACAAACACACACACACATACACACACACATACACACACATACATACACACACACAAACACATGTATATGTATATATATAATATTATTCAATATACAGAAAAATATATAATCAATATATATTCTCTCTATATATTATATATAGGTATATTCTTCAGCACTCAATGTAGTATTTATAAAAAGCTAAGCACATAAATCTAGTTGCTGAAGCTGAATTTAGAGGTGTCTTTTGTATGGTATAATTACATGAACAACCAACAGTAAATGGGAAATTTCTGTTTAAAAACTGAAGGGTTGGGAGGATTGATGATGGTGAACTATTATGATTAACCAAATTTTCAATGAAAATAAAACAGAAAAGGTAGAATAAAGATGACACTAAGTTAGGTACCAATAGTGTATGCTCTTGTGAATTAAAAATTTAGATAATTCAGACATTTAGTTGATCAAAGTACAGTGTTTTATTTTCCTAATTGCAATAACTACATTTAAGTAGCGATTTACCTTGGTACTTCAGTAAACCTGTATAAGGGAATGGCTAGTTTGGAAGACCGGCTGATTCATGTTCCAAAATTTGTTTAGATGGATTCTGCCAAATAAAAATCAAGGAAAAGTTTAAAACTCTTATGACAAAACATTTCCAATCTTCCAATCTCAGACTAAACCTAGCTTTATATTTAACACCTTTGCCCTTTGCTCAGTGTCAACCTATTTCTGGCAATCACTCATTTTGTCTTACTGAATTCTCTCCAAATATGAAATGCTTCCACACACTCTTTTCTTGTCATGCTATCACCTATGTTATTCCTTCTCAATTTGTACAATTGAAAGTATTCTTCCAATGCCCTACCCAAAACTCCCTTAAAGAATTTGAAAAGCAATGTATAAGCTCACATATTTTAAAGATAAAATTGTTCAGCTGGTTCCCACAATTATAAAGGAATTATGTAGATTGACATATTAAACTGTTGCAACACATCTTAAGTGCAAGCAATGAACTCCAAATACTCTAACCACTTAACATCCATCACCCTTCATTTAAATATCCATGTAAATAACTTCTTGGACAATTTGAAATTTCAAATTGCCAGCTGAACTCATAGTTGTAGGTTTTGAATTTTCATTTTACTTTTCCAAAGAAATTTACCCTAATATATTTTTATGCTTTAAAATAAAAACTATGTACATTTACATACAAACTATTTCTTGAGAGCGTAAGTTCTTCATATGTTCATGTGTATGTATATTCTTTGCACAGTTGTACTCATATAGTCACTGTACAAGTAAACAGTTAAACAGTTAAATAGGCTATTCAGTTAACTTTTCCACATTTGCCAATTTATTTGTGGAAAGGGGAAGGGGGAAAGAACATTCTGTAAATCATTGCCCTGGTAATGAATCGCCACATGCTTTCCTTTGGCAAAAACACTCAGCCTCATTTTGTGCAGTATGCTTTGGTACTCATGTGTACACACAGACATACAAGCTCAACACTCACTAGAACCAATGTCTTTAAAAAAAAAAATCACTCCCTTCTACGGTCTTCAGAGAATCCTACAAAGCCATATGTTCAAGTTATGCACTGTGATAAGAGGTGTGGAAAGATTGAGAAAGAATGCCAAAATGTTAAATAGTAATCAACTTAGTGATTCCATTTATGATTTTGTTTTGAATAAATCTAAATTTAAGGCATTTTATTGGTAAAACAGACATGTCACTACAATTGTAACAATATTTTTCAACAATGAGTATTTTAAACAGCAGGTGCATTATCATTTGCCTAAGCAGCTTAGAAGTAATTTTTTTCACTTTAAAACTTAAAATTATCTAAAAAATTCTAATACTGATGTCAAATACAGGAAAAGAAAGTATCAGGGAAGGTAGTAGAATAAAATTATACTTTAATCTTATTAATAAAATGAATAAATAATTTCTAAATAACTGTGGAATTAGATTCTACATGGGATGTGGGTATTGTCTTCTTTGTTCTTCCTATGTATAACTTGTATAACTTTCTTTTTATGTATATAAAAAAGTACAGGACTTTTAGAAAAGGTATAAATTCTAATATTACATTTAAATATACTTTAATTTTCCTAAGTGGAAACAGACATGGTCTCTAATAACTTGAAAATAAGAAAAAATGAGGTTGATCTTTGGTGAATATTATAAAGTCATTCCATAATTACTCATAGCAGAACTACATAAAGTCACTTTAAACAACAAGAATGGCACACAGAACATAGTTACCTATGAGAACAAGAGTGAATAAAATAGTAACATCAATTAAAATATGTTAAGTACTGTTCCTGCTGGTACATATGAGTCAGAGGGAAAGAGAGACAAGCAGACTCCCCACTGAGCAGGGAGCCTGATGAGGGGCTTGATCCCGGACCCTGATATCACAGCCTGAGCCAAAGGCAGCTGCTTAACTGACTGAGCCACCCAGGTGCCCTAGAAACATTATTTAAACTTTTAGTTTGGGTTATTTTCATCACTTCATTTCCCCACTAAATTATAATAGTGTCCTTAAATGAATCTCTGCATATTAAAAAATAAAATTAAACCAGTTAAATCAAATTCATATCTATTAAACTACTTTCCATATTTTAAGTATTTCTCACTGCTTGTCATTATTAAGCAATCAAACAAAATCAGACCAATATGCACAGCCATTTGCTAATTTAAAAGTATGTGTAACTGTGAAACAGGTGACATATTACTTCCAAAACTGAAAATGCAGAAAGTTGATCAAAATAACCAGAGATCAACTTTTAGATGTTTGCTTCATATTATAGAGAAAAGATTATTTTTCAGTGCTGTAAAATAAATGAAATTGTTGAATATTTTGCTTTATTTCACAGATAATTCTTTTTTTCAGTAATAGAATTCACTTCATATCTGTATCTCTCACTTCCTATTTCAACCTTAATAATGTGGCTTCTCCTCACTCTGGCAAGCTGCTCTCTGGATTATTTACAGTATCCTTGTAATTGGTAAATCAATTTGCATCTTCTCTGTCTTTATCGCTCTTGACTTCTACACAGTATTTGTCAGCACAGCCCTTGTCCTCTGTGACATTTTCCAGTCCAGGCATCTATAATGTTATAATTTTACAGTCCTACACTAAAAACAAAAACAAAAACAAAAATAAAACAAAACAAAAACCTCAGCATTTTCATTCCCAAGTTTTTCTTCCTTTTTCTTTTTTCCCAGTAGAATCACAATCCAGGTAGGACAGCCTCAAAACACTAGAGACAGCATTTCCTATTCATGCCATCTCTTATGATGCATTATTGATAAGACTTGACTAAAATTTTATATACCCTAACTAAAATCTATGTCTTTCCTACTTAATGTCCTCCAATTCCAATTAAAAATGGACTAAAATTCTTTACAGTGGCTTACAAACTTCTGTTCTACCTTGTTTCACTTCCTTTTACCATTCTACCCCTTGCCACTTAGGCTACAAGCATAAAGTTTCTTTCTGTCCTTTGAAAGCACCAAGCTTCTGAATTTCTACTTCAGTAAGGCTTTAGTAATGGTACCTTCTATTTGGAAAGCACTTTCCTTTTATTGTTGCACAACTGGCTACTTATTTACCATCACATTCCATCTTCATTGTTATCTTCCTAGAGAACCTTTCCCCGACCAGTCCAATTTAAAACATAAGCTCCTTAAGAGTAGGAAAACTTTTTTTTTTTTTTTTTTTTAAATCTCTCTGTTACCAGGTGCTAGGACAGTGCATGGCATGGACTTGGTATTAAATACTTTTTTTAAAGCAGTGAATGAATTTTCTAATTCAGAAATATCTTCATTCACTGTTCCTCTCAACACATAGTAGCTCTGAGTATGGTTGCCTTTTCTCTTAGAACACTAACTACCCGGACTGCATTCTTCCAGATATGGCCCATTTGATCACGGTCCTTCCATTGTCAATAATCTACATTGACTCTCCACTTCTCAAGAATGAGCCTCAAACATGGCATTCCCTTAATAGACTCATGCATGCATCTCTGGTGAAATGTACCTTGTAAATCCCTAGTCCTCTTCCCTGAAATCATGCTATCATATTCACTCCTCTTAATAGATGGAACTTGTCTGTCTTGTGAACATATCCTATACGTTATGTCATCCATGATTTTTATGTCTTACTTTCTAAATTCAGACTATTTACAAACTCTTGCCTCTAAAATCACACATGTGCTAGTGAGCCCAGTTCAAATCCTATCTATTATATATCTAGTATATATTCAAATAGCCAAATAGAGTAATTACTTAAAATTTTATCTGCCCTTTTAAAATTATTTTAAAAATGTTTTTTTTAATTTTTGAGGGAAAGAGAGTTGGGGGGGGGTGGCGCAGAGGAAGAGGGACAGAGAATCTTAAGCAGGATACACACTTAGCATGGATCCCAGTGTGGGTCTCCATCTTATGACCCTGAGATCATGACCTGAGCTGAAATCAAGAGCAGAATGCTTAACCGACTGAGCCACCTAAGTGCCCCAGCTTGTCTGTTTTAATTGTTCTCCTTAGGAAACAGAGCTGATTGAATTTGTCCTCCTAAGTTCTTTGTACTTCAGTTATAATTATAACTCTCTTTTGAAAGTTTTTCTATCTTTACTAGCTCTGAATATTCTAATGTTACTGAGATATAAGCTGCCCCAAACACCACTGATTCATCAGTAATTCAGCATTTGTTATCCATAGGACAGTATCATTATGCTTATCTTGGGATCCATAAAATTCAATTGTAAAAATGAGTGTAGTAAAAGTATACTTCTATCCCCAAAATTTAAAGTATCACATCACACACACAACAACTTGTTCGGTCTGCTATTGAATACCTTGAAAGACTTTATTATAAATACATACATGTAATTAATTATTTTAATTAAAATTTTTAATACAGTAATGCAAATTATGCAATCTTGAATAAATACATAGGTCATGCTTGGCAGTAATTCTAACAAAGACTTTTTGTAATAATTCAGATCCTAGTGTAAAAATACTTCTTTTCTTAAAAAATTAATTCAATTTTTCTGGTTATTGTCAATTTGAGAATTTAGAAGCTTTGGTTGGTTGCACTTTTAGGATGTGTCATTCCTTAAATGAGATTTAAAAGTTTTATATATTCAGAGAACTACAAAGCATTCAATATCTAATTTCCTTGTCTCATCACTCTGAAATGTATTACCTGATGTCACATCTCTAACCAGTCACAGCGAAATGTGGCAAAGCAAGCACTGTTTAATGGTTCCATTTACAACAAGATTTTTATATCTATTCCATTTATCTGTAATTTCATATGCCAAATGTCTTCTTTAGAATAAATTAGGTATTGAGCAAATGATCAGACACCTTAAAATGTGCACTCTATTTTAAGCTGCTCTGAAGTCTTTTAGGGCAATATTTCTTTAAATATTATAAAATAAAAATGTTACTAAGAGAGTGTTCTTTCAGATTATCTATGAAGGTTTTCTCCAATTGGAAAAATACAGGTTGTGACACTAAGTCTTCTTCATTTGCTGTCCTTAAACAGAAAATGTGTCTTTTATTTTTAGAATACTAAGTACTCTTAATGAACAAGTTCAAAGGTAAAGCCCAATAGAAATAAAATTTTGATTCTTTTTAATGGGCTCACTAGTACAACTACTACTATGAAGATAAGTACTGACCCAAGTACTGGACTAATTACTTTTCATTCCTTGCTTTGTTTAATACTTAAAATAACTCTGGGATAGAAATGTAGAGAAATTTAGTATTTTACACAAATTCCAAAAGTAAGTTGCAAAAAAAAAACTTTATTTAATATCTAAGACAGAGCTAATATGAACTCTTACTTGCTATATAACTCTGCTTCTTCCTCCTTCAGACCAATATTCATATATGCATGTATTTCTCATACATTGCATCAATTTTTATACCCATGCACACATATGAATACACACACACACACACACGATTCAATGTGGAAAACTATATTTTTTTAAAAAACACTGGGAAACCTACCAGTATGCCGAAGGGCTCTGTAAATTTCCAGTTTTAAATTCACACATCTCTGAAAGAAATAGTGATCTTTTTTCTTCACTACTCAGTATAAGATATCAGAAGAAATATTGATGATTTATGACCAAATTAACCCGTAATTCATTCTCAACTCCTCTTAGAAAGCCGTAGAATAGTCAAGAATTAAGTGCTATAACTGTTTTCCTAGCCAAGTCAATATTTATTTACTATGTTTTTGTTATTGAATATGCAGCATGCTAGAATGGTGTTTCAGGGAAATTTACTCTGGCCAAAAGAAATTTATAATTTACTTCGGAAGCAGATTTTTTGTTTTGTTTTGTTTTCCCCCTTAATATGCATTGGTTACCCCAGGTCTTTTTCTTTTTTCCTCAGCTCTGTTTCTTAGTGTTTGAAATATTTATACTGAAAAGGAAATAATACAAGTTGTATATGCATTTTTTTAGGATATTAGTTTTTATAAGATTTTAACCAACTTTCTAAATTGCTTTCCTTTTTCCTACATGCATTCTATAAGTAGTAAATGTGGTGTCTGCTAAAGTGATACACATACTCACATATTTGTAAACATAGTTAGCTTTCCATCCTCATAGTTTAAACCCTGGCAACACAATAGCAACTGAACAAGCTAATTCTCATTCACAGATCAGAAATTTAGTTAGAAAAAATACCCCCTGTAGTTATTAGGAGAAGAAATTTATTTTAACATAAAATGCTTGATATTTTATTCCCTCTGAAAAGTTATAAACCCCCATGACTTTGACTTCAATGTTCACAATCCAATCATATTAAATTTTTAATGTGCATAGGTAAGGAAGCAGGGGACATGTAGGTAAAGAATTTGTAAATTTGAAATGTCCGTCTAACAAATAATTTCTTAGTCTGTACTAGGAGTTACAGTTGAAATGGGGAGCAAGATAGATGTGGTCTTCACCTTTGAGAACTTACAGTAAAAAACAGAAAGCAAGCAATTGAAACATAAGTACCAAAAAAAAAAAAATGTGGAAATGATGTCCAAGTCAGAACAAGCCTTAAAAAGGTCCTGCAGACTGCAAGGGCGAGGTAGGGAAGAAGATCATACCCGCTCCCCAGATTTGCCTCCCTGTGAGTCTGAACTGAGCCAACGATGTGAGCAGACATTGGGAAGAACTGTGATGAGACGGAGCAACAGAAATAGGAAAGAAAACATTGTGTGTGTGTGCTTTTTTTTTTTTTTTTTTTGGAATGACAAGTCATTACTCATGGACATAGACCATGTGGGCCTATATACAAATGCAGGAGAGAAAGGAAACATTTAAAAGTTCTTTTATCATTCAACAGAAAATGACAGACTTATTTGCTGTTATCCATTCCTCTTGCCTCATATTTTGCCTTAATGCACATGCACAGCTGTTGTTTCTGACCCGAGGGACGTTATATTCAGCCGATTAGTCTATGGTTTTTAAGGGGATTTTTTTTTTCATAGTTGTCATTCGCCAAGCTTTTAAAGATAGTTAGTTTTTAGTTAGAAGCATATGTTGCTATTCCTCGTGGGATAATTTCTCAGGTAAATTAATAGTGTATTGCAAAACAGTCTAAGATCTCTAATATAACATTTAATAATCAAAATCTTTAAGTCATTTGAAAATCATTACCTATTTCTTACTAATGTATTTTTAAATTTTATACAGGATTTTGCCTAGAATTTTTAAAAAATAAGTGGCAGAGGGGAACTTTATTTTGCAAACTGCTGCAAACTGTGTTATACTGGCACTTAGTATTTAATAAATATGATTGCTTGGATTATTGGGACTTTAGCTTAATCGTTAAATATTTCCTGCAGCTTTCAAGAAATATTAGAAAATTATAATCAGAGGAAGGATCTGTGAGTGAAGATTTTAGGGTCTAGAAAGTGTGCCACCTCACTGAGGCAGTTTCTCACATGATTTTCTTACTACTCGACCTTCCTGCACACCTTTCTCCAGCCAAATTCCCACTACATGCCAATTTTAGTCACATCAGATATATACCTATCCTAAAAATTAGAGGAAATATTATGGAAGGTTTATAAGAGTTCAAGCTAACTCATAATAGTATGAGTTTGATTTTATATTCAAATTCTCATTCATTAGCACTCGGATTTTGTACAGGTTACTTGAGATTTTGAAGTTTTATTTTATTCAACTTCAAAGAGGAACTTATAAAGCCTGTCTTAAAGTAAGGTTGATAATTAAAGGTAATAATTTAATGA
The DNA here is from genome assembly GCF_010015895.1 of Lontra canadensis. NCBI lineage: Eukaryota > Metazoa > Chordata > Mammalia > Carnivora > Mustelidae > Lontra > Lontra canadensis. The sequence continues at coordinate 528,981 of NW_022631046.1, read as the reverse complement.
GCTAGGGTACATAAAAGCATTAGTTCCTACTTCATACATAGTAAATTATCAAGAACCAATAATATGAACTGTTTTATTACTATTGGAATATTTTCTGCCCATATTAATTTCACTTTAAAAAATGCATCTGGGAAACTGAATCTCTTAAATAGAAATAGGGGGTCATAAGTTAAATAAAAATTGATCTCTTACAGTTTAGCAATAAAAAAACAAAAATATCCCAATTAAATAATGGACAAGGAACCTAATGGACATTTCTCAAAAAAATTCAAGTGGACAATAAGCACATGAAAAGAAGTTAGACTTCATTAGCCAACAAGGAAAAACGAATTGAAACAACGACGAGATATTACTTCATTCACATCCATCAGGATGACTACAATCAAAACGATGTGAAATGAAGAGTGTTGGTGGGGATGGAGAAGAGATGGAGATGGAGAGAATTGTCCTGCATTTTTGGTAGGAATGTAAAACATAAAATAGTATTATAACCCTTTTTTTTTTTACACAATCTGGCAGGTCCTCAAAAGGTTCAACACCGAGTTACAATTTCCTTAGATATTCCATTACTAAACAAACTAAAACATGTCCACACACGTGGACTTGTAACTTGTAAATGAATGTCCAAGGAAGGAGTATTAGAAGATTTTGGGGGTTCTTCATGATCTTGTGCTCAAACTGCACTTAACATTACAGAACAGTCAACAGCCATAGGGCAAAATAAAGGCTCACCATGAGAAATTTTGCAATACATCGGTCTAGCACACGTACCCAACAGACTGAAGCGTCATAGGTGATGATACTCCTTTTCCCCATTTTACTGGGTGTGTGTCTGCAAAGCAAAGTGATTTGGCTTAATCCAAACAAAGGGGGGCAATTGAATTGCATTCTGAAGGATGTTTTCTGACTTGAAAAACTGGTACTGTGTGAATTGGCACATATGCCATTACCTGAAATTATAATGCCAAAATATCACTTCTAAAAATATTTTTTGAAGTGTTTGTTTTGTTTTGTTTGTTGTTTGTTTTGCTGACCCCCCAAAATTGCTCTCAGAAACCATCTGCCTCCCAACTGGAGTTGGCATTCCTATTCCAAAGGGGTTGCAGGAAGCCTGAAGGGGGATGCAAAGGGTTGTTGATAGATAAATGTTTGCCTCCTGGGTCAGCCCTTTTCTTGAATTGGATTTGCTTCTAAATGGATTACTGAAAGACAAAATTCATGGAAAAAAGGTACTGACCTCCAAATATAAAGAAACAGAATTCTATCTCCTGTTGAAAAATGTTTTTTTCCTTAAACAAAGATAAATCTATGTAGATGGATTTGTTTTCCCAATTTTAAACCATTACATAATAGGTTATTTTAAATTATATAAAGACAATTATAGTCTATGGAACATTCAACACCTGTCCTTTCATATTGGCTGCTAGTACCATACTCTCCTTCCCAGCTTTCTTCTAAAAGATTGTTTTAGTTGGAGTGTATCCTTTGCTCCTTTGGATCAAAATGTCAACAATGGAAAAAAAAAAAAAAAAGGAAAAACTATTGGCACTGGCTATGTTTCTCATTCCCCTCTAGTAAAAGCCATCTTTCCCTACATGATTGTGTGTTGACATCTGTCCTTTGGTGCTAAACAAGATAAATAATTATGTTCATGTGTTTGATGAATATCCAGTAATTTCTAGTAGTTTCATAATCATAATCTAAGTGACATGAAAGAGGCACAATCTCAAATTGGGGTTTATTGAAACTCCAAGCTTACTTAACTGTTTAAATAAAGAATTTCTACTTCCCCTTATAGATTCACAGTTCTCCTTATAGATTTCCAGTTAATTTAAAATCACTTTAGATTTGAAAAATTACCTAGGAAAATGGAGTTTACTCACAAAATTGTTGCACTGATGATGAAATCTATTCCCTTATGTTTCCTAAAGAACACAAAGCTGGTGTGAGAGTTGCTGTTTTTCTGCTCTGTCTTAGGCACCTGTGCTTTCTTCTCACTAAGCATTCAACTGCAACTGTTTCTATGCAAATCAACACACATCTAGAGAACCTATGTCTAGGCACATAGACTTTTGTATAAATTCTATTTTCACCTAATCTTTCATAAAGAGTCATGAAGGCCCCAACAATGCATCTCAAATTTGAGATGAACTCACCTCCATAAATATAAGAAACTTTATAAAATATAATGGACAAGTGTGTTTATTCTTCAGGTCAAATGGAAGAATTTTCCAGAAGTAGTAGGACAGTTGCTTCTCTTCCTAAATAATAAATTTTTCAGTACAGTGAAATGATGCCTATGTTTTACTAGTATATTTTTGTCAAATTCCTATAAGATATGAGCCAATCAGGATAACAGTAACAGTACGAAATGTCACTTATCTATGGTTCATTCTTTTTTTCCCCAAGCATATAAATAAAAATAGTTGAGTTTTACAAAGATTTGTTCTGAAACTACAGTCTTAAAAATATACACATGATAGCATACACTTTGCAAAGGAAGAAATGGTATATAGATCCTTTAAGGTCCTTAATGACCTAAATTCTTGATTATAATAAGATAGACTGAAGGTGAAAGAAGCAAAGAAATAGGCTACCCATATTAAGGAAAATTAGCCTCTTCTGATTGTCTTTATACTATACATATATGTATGTGTATACTATACATATACTTTATACTATACACGTCTTTATACTATACACATGCTACCTAAATATGAATGCTCTCTTCTCTCCTACCCTCTTTCACCCTTTCTCCAAAGGATGGAGGCTGCTCATTCCAGGGTCCAGAATCCACCTATTTCCTCCTTTCTAGCCTCTAGTTAATTTGCCAGTACTTAAAATCCAAGTTTACACACTACACAAAAATCACCAAGGTACTCTTTGCCTATTGAAAAAGAAGTTCTTCATTTTTTTAAAAGATTTTATGTATTTATCTGACAGAGAAAGACACAGCGAGAGTGGGAAAAAAGCAGGGGAGATGGGAGAGGAAGAAACAGGCCTCCTGCAGAGGAGGGAGCCAGATGCAGGACTCAACCCCAGGACCCTAGGATCAGGACCTGAGCTGAAGATAAACCCTTAATGACTGAGCCACCCAGGTGCCCCAAGTTCTTCATTTTAATACTGCTTCATTCAGATCATTATATTAAGTTTATCTAGTTCAATGACTAAAAGAAAAGTTTTTACATGAATTTCAGGGACTGTTGTGTATGTGTGGGTATGTGTGTGTGCTTTGCTTTTTAAATTTTGATTTCTATTTTGGAGTCCGTTCTGTTTTCACAATTAGTCATATAACCCATGTTACCTGAGAAGTAAAACTAGAACATGCTTATGATATGTGAAGATAGTCAAGCATTATTAGAGTAGAGCTCCCACTTAAAATATAGCATAATTTTCATCTTTCATTTTTTGTAAGGCTCTTCTATTTTCAAATTATTATATGATTTCTGCTGTGATAAAGACAGAAAGATAGTATAACAACAAAGCAAAATGGCAAAATACCTCCAAAATTACATATAGAATTAAAGAACTAAATATTTCCACTAAAACTTTTCCGTATGTCCAGCTTTTAGCATGAACAGGTCACAAATGAGCCAGAGCCCTGAAAGCAAGATCTTTCTAGCTTCATTTGACTAATTAACAATATTTTATAGAAAGGAGCCTTTGTAATGACCCAAATGTTCAAATATGAAATATGTTTCATCTGAATAAATGTATAGGAAGTAAAGTTTTTCTTTAAACTCTGCCTTATTAAATTTCTATTAAAGTTATGAAATTTATGAATAACTCAGCATCTTCACATACATTTGAATTTTTAAAATTTATATTTCTTTTTGGAAGTCATGTTCTTCACATAGGTTTCCACTTGATCTCAGTTTGAACTGAGAAGCAAACATAGTGTCAATAACATTGTGAAAATATTGGAAGTTTTGAAGTATTTCCATTTCTGACCTCCATCTTTCTCTTCATTTTAAATGGACTCTTTTCTCCAATAGGTCATATAAAAAAGGTCATCAAGTGTTTGTGGTTGGGGCAAAAGAGGCTTCATGGCACAGAAAGACTCTGGCCACAGAAGATAAAAGCCAGTGGATGGCATTAAGAACAACCTCCTTTAAAGTCAACATTGGGAAGGAACTTGCTGATGTGGGAAACAGAGGCAGAAGAAAATCATTAAAATTCCTTACCTACTGACAAGCCCTTGAAACAGACAGAGAGGCTCTCCCCTGGGGACTCAACTGCCTTCACCTTGAGGTTTTGCTAAGGACAATCCTAGCCTGACGGACCCCTACTCCAACAGGTCCAACCAGGATCCTGTAAGTCTACTTTAATAATTCCTTTAGGAAACTTTATCTCTAAACCTCCAAGATAGTGTCGAGAATCATTCCCAAGCATATGACCCACTGATACACATCTAAGGGGTCTCATGAGAAGATTTTTATTACTGGTAATAAATAACATTTCTCCCAACAATAGCCAGCCCCTCAAGGTCCTGGAGACCTTGCTTCCAAAATTCTTTAGAGACTTACATCATCCCTAATCCCCTTTGTCCTCACCTACCCCCGAGTCTACCCCTACTCTGCCTTTAAAAACTTTGACTGTAATCTGGTTCGGGGTCCAAGTCCCTACTCTGCTGTGTCGGGTATACTTGGGCCCAAGCTTAAGCTTGTCAAATAAACCCTCGTGTGATTGCATAGGTGTTGGCTCCTTGGTGGTCTCTCGGACACAAAAACTTGGGCATAACACTTGCCACCGTTCCTGTTTTAGTACTCCTATTGCTGGGAAAATTTTTTCACAAATTTAAGAACTTTAATCAATACAAGTTTATTGTTTTATAGGTCTATAGGTTAGAAGAATTACATGTATCACACTGGACTAACATCAAAGTGTTGGGAAAGTGTATTCATTTCTGGAAACTCCAGGGAAGATTCTGTGTCCTTGCCTTTCAACTTCAAGAGCTTTTCCTTGCCCATGGCATTCTTCCTCCAAAAGAAATCTAGCAAAGTTGAAAGCTTTCTCATGTTGCCATCTCTCTGGTTCCTTCATGGTCTTTCTCTTTCTTTCTTTCTTTCTTCTTTTTTTTTTTTTTTGGTGCAAAATGATGGCTTCTTAAAGCACAAGGACAGGATGAGGTGGGGATGGGGGCAGAAAGACCTTCTGTACCAGGGTCTTGAGGAGTGATGGTAATATACTAGGGAATTTGGGGAAGTAAGGAAAAGGGAGGTTTCAAAAGACCTTTCATATGCTAAAGAGGACCAACCTATAAAATACCTACAGGGTAACAGAGGTCTTAACCATTGTCAAGTTAAAGTTGTTTTTCCCCTCTAGCAAGGTATTAACATTAAGATAGTTGGGAGATCCCTAGAAGAATGTCACACATATCCCACCCAGGAATGGGGGATGGGGGGGAGGTTGCAGGGTGTCAGCTTGTGCTTTGTCTTCAGTTAGCCTTCTGCTCCCTCATCATTTCCCCCCTGAGCAACTTTGACCCTTTAATCTTTAAGGTTTTTGAAGGTGGAAAGTTACATCTTTTCTAACTTCTTCCTGCTGAGTAGGGGCATAGAGATATCCCTACCTATGGGTCAATATTTGTCAGTTAGGGACCATATAAGGAAGTTGCAAAAGGGGAGGCAGCTGAATCTAATGCGGTCAACATACATGAACCTCCTTGAGTAGAAGGGATCATCTGATGTTGTGAAGTCATTATAGGAATGGAGGCCCGGGCACCAAGAGGAGAGATACTGAGAAATATAATGCATTAAGATTAGTATGGCTATAAAATGAGAAGTCCAGTAAAGAGATCCCTAATAGTTTACCATAATTTCCCTCCAGGACAAGAGTTTAAAGCAATCACTAAAGAAAAGAGATTATTTAAAGCATCAATTTGAGTATTCGTGTCTGTTAGAAACCCATTAGTATCTTGTGGTAATCTGGACTGTATACACAGCATTCTGTTTTTAAAGAGCACAAGTTTCACCTTGTATCATAGTTAAAACATCTAACGCCATTCTACTATGTAGAACTGCTTCATGCATTTCTGTTACTTTAGTATTTAAAAGAAATTCTATTTTGAGTGTCAGTTAAGACTTTGACCATGTACATATTCAGTATTCAGAGCATCCATGTGCCAAACAATATCTTCCAGCCTCAAAGAGGGAACAAAGATGGATGCCAGGTGGTTATACCAATGAGACACAGAACATGCTCACCATTGTTTTACATTTAGAAGTTTAGCTGGGTTGGTAATAGTTTTAATAATGTGTCTGTGCATCCAGGAAAAACCCAGAGTGCAGCAGCCTATCCAGCCTGGGGGAAGCTATGGATAAATTAGAGTCACATAGCCATTAGGTCTCGATGGCTATCCTTTTCATACTTTTAAGAAATCCTGATTACATTGGGCCCACCCTGACAATCCATGATAATCTTTCCATCTGAAGACCAGCTGATTAGCAACCTTAATTCCATTAACAAACTTACTCCTTTCTTGTCCCGCAATTACTATATTCACGGATTCTGAAGATTAGAACATAGTCATCCTTGGCTTCATTATTCCATCCATCATGGAACCCTTCCCATAATCCTCATGTTAAACTCTAATATTGGCTGTGGTGATGGTGAAGGAAAGTATGAGGATGTTGATCAAGATATTCATGAAATTGACTCTTATTGGGTGATCCAATGTTATTCTAGGCAATAGGGATTCCTAAAAATCAAAAGTACACTCTGTTCTTGAGGGTTTGTGGTCTATCCAAAGAAATGGTAATATAAACAATTGATTATAAAATAATCCACTAATTCAAGTATACATTTTATTTTAATTGTGAATCAGAAGAGTTATGAAGATGTTTTCAGAAAACAAAACAAAAAGGAAATCTTAATTAAAGCAATGTTTGTAATAAGCCTTGCATTTAGAGAATGGCTTTAAGTGAATTATATAACCATATTTTACTAACTACTTAATACCATTTGTTACTGAAGTTGCCCTTGATTTTCTTCACAGATCTTTCAAAGAGCATAGATTCACTTGATTACCATTTGGACCTATTTGAAAAAAACAAAAAAACAAAAAAACAAAACCACCCACTTTTTACAGCTGGAATTGAAATAGAGCATGGAAGAATTATCTGTGATATGAATAAGTCTACTCTCTATTCTCCTCATATAAAATAAAACAGAAACGTATATATGATAGAAGTAAAAGATGTTTAACTTATCTAGGAGGATAAGAAAGTTAATATCAAAATGAGTATATTCTTCAACTTTCTCTGCCTCCATCTGAAGGTGCTTGACAAGCAGGGGTCTTAAAAAGAGTAAGAGGATAAAACAGCCATGAGTAATTGTGAAGTTACAATCAGGTAGACTCTGGATCATTGAGTACTGAAAGCCTTCAAAGTATAAGAGTAATGGACAGTATGTATTTCTGGAAGGAATTTACAAGTTTATATAAGAAAAGGAACAGAAAATCCAATGTTTATAAGAAAAAAGGAGGAACATTTAAGTAACCTATATCTAATTACTAATGCCTTTTCTTTTAAAGATTTTATTTATTTATTTGTTAGAGAGAGAAAGAAAGAGCGAGCAAGCACAAGCAGGGGGAGTGTCAGACACAGGGAGAAGCAGACTCTCTGCTGAGCAAGGAGCCAGATGTGGGACTGGATCCCAGGACCCTGGGATCATGATCTCAGCGGGATGCAGATATTTAACTGACTGAGCCACCCAGGCATCCCTCTAATTACTAATTCTTGTATAAGTCAGGATGTCTTCTGATGAAGACTATCACCAAACCACAATTCAAACTGGCTTCACAAGATTATAAAAATATATTAATACACTGTGTAGCCAGAAAGTTTAGAGACAAGGGCACATCTGTATTGGTTGATTCAACAATGTCATCATGTTTCTAATTATCCCTTTTGTACTGCCCCTCTGCTCAGTGGTCTGCAGTCAAGAGTAGAATGTAGGGAGAGGGGCTACATACTATTTTTGTCATGGGTAGCAGAAAGAAGAGTGTACATTTGTTATACAAGGAACAAATGCCCTTGGTTTAATTCTGATTGACCTTGCCTTTATTGACTCCAGAGAAATACAGAACACTGATAAGCCTTTTTTATAATTGCATCCTTGAACAGAACCCTGTATCAGGATTGATGGGATTACTTAGATTGGCTCAGATCATCAAAGCTTATCCATGGAGTATGGTGTCATTCCTCTTAAGGCACATGAAACTTGCAGAGAACTCATTATACCAAATCAGGGTACCAAAAGCAAAACTGGAGCACAAGCTACTCAGAAATCATCTGGCAAATATTCTCTACATTTTATACCTTAAATATGATTTTTAGTTGTACCCAGAAAGTAAAAATGTATGGTCTGTGCCTGTATTTATAAAGCAAGGAAATGAAACAGATCTAGGCCACTGTGAAATATCCTTGGTGACATTCATAGATAAAATGCACACATAAAAGTGAATGATTTGGTGGGACTGAACTAAATAAACTATGAGATGAAAACTAACTAAGGTGTTGAACACTTCTAGAGAATTCTAATCATATGTTAGGAAACATCAATTGAAGACTCCTTTGCAAATAGAATAGCAATAAAGGAAAAACAACATCATTTCATATATATTTGTCAAAATCCCAAATTAAATGATCTATGCTTAAGTTGAAAGAGTTATTGAGGTTATATGTCAGAAGAAGGCATATTATCTCACTACTTTAAACTATAATTATTAAAAAGAATTGAATTCTGGTTTTAATTTTATTTAATAAATTTTACAGGACTCTATTCTTAGTGCATATTTCAAGTTGAGATACATGAACTTGCATATTAATTGGATAATAATAGTATAAAAAGTAGAAAAGAAGATTTAGTTTCCCTAAGAATGTTATTTTTTTTTTTTAAAGATTTTATTTATTTATTTGACAGAGAGAGATCACAAGTAGGCGGAGAGGCAGGCAGAGAGAGAGAGAGAGAGAGAGGGAATCAGGCTCCTTGCTGAGCAGAGAGCCCGATGCGGGACTCGATCCCCGGACCCTGAGATCATGACCGAAGGCAGCGGCTTAACCCACTGAGCCACCCAGGCGCCCCAAGAATGTTAATTTGAATAAACTTAAGAAAGATACAATTGGTGGCATAAACTAATACCAAGAAAGTGAAAAATTAATAGAGATTTTTTAATGATTCCTGAAACTGAATTTCCTGAGATTCAATTTTATGTAATCTGATGCTATTGCCAAAGCTCAGCTCTATTGTCATCCTGATGGCAGGATGTGTCTCAACACACACACACACACACACACACACACACACACTTTTTCTTTCTGTCTTCGAACTTTATCCTACTCAATTTTTCTGTTCAAATCTTGTCTGTTGTCTCTATAATAACACTGTATACCCCTGGGGCTTTGGAGCGTTCTTCTGATAAAAGAATGCCAGGTAGACAAAACTAACATGAGGTCAAAAAGCCGTCATTAGATCCAATATGAATATTTAATTTACTACAAATACTCAACATTTTCAAAAATCAATTCTGATAAAAGATGTAAAGCTAAAAGGACTCCGCCAGGATTGTGTTATGGTTCTTAGTTCTTGAATTACTGAAAATGTGGAGTTTGGTATACAAACTAGTTTAGTATATTTATCATTGAATTGCTTTAAAATGATATAAATAATAGGCCTATCTCAAATTTCTTTTTAATTTTTTAAATTTTTTAAAAGATTTTATTCATTTGACACAGAGAGAGACATCACAAGTAGGCAGAGCAGCAGGCAGAGAGAAAGCGGGGAAGCAGGCTGTCTGTTCAGCAGACAGCTGGATGCAGGGACCCTGAGATCATGACCTGAGCAGAAGGCAGAGGCTTAACTCACTGAGCTACTCAGGCGCCCCCCCATCTCAAATTTCTACAAATTCAAATTTCCTTTCCTTCTCACTCATCTACCCTCTATCTTTGCCCCTCTTAGACATTATTCTGTCAGTCAATTAGGTTTTTTTAATTCATTTATTCCAAAAATATTTAGGGAACATTCACTATGTTCCAAGACTGTTCCATATTCTTGAGAGAATACAAATGAAAATGGGCCTGATTCATGCTGAACATCTAGTTTCAAAAACAATTAAGTAACTATAATAAAAATGTGATGGAACAAACCCATAGCGCTACAGAAATAAATAATAAAGACCTCTGATGCAGTCTAAAAGTGAGAAGATGTTTTTCACATTAGAGACTATGGACTCTGAGAAAGAAACTGAGGGTTTTGGAGGGGAGAAGGGTGGGGGGTTGGGTGAGCCTGGTGGTGGGTATTATGGAGGGCACATAGTGCATGGAGCACTGGGTGTGGTGCATAAACAATGAATGTTGGAACACTGAAAAGAAATAAAATAAAATGAAAATTAAAAAAAGAAAATGAAAACACTAAAAAAAAGATTAAAAAAGAGCTATTATTTGACTTCATGAAGTAAACAAACAAATAAAAATAGGAGAAGGTCTGTTTGCTTAACTATCTAGAAAATAATTGGGAACTTCTAAATGCGTGCAAGCTCTGAAGTGAGACTGTGGAGGATATAAATTTTGTGCAAGTTACTTATTTTAAATCTTCATCTTTGTAATGAAGAGAAGGACATTACCAACTCCACAGAATTCTTGTAGGGACTAAATATGCTAATGAATGCATAGCACAAAGAAATATACTTGGCATAGTAAGTGTCTGATAAACTTTAACCAGTATATTAATGTTATTATTAGTGTATTTAGCTACATGTCCCTTTTAAGCTAGATGGGTAAGACAGATCTAGGGAAACAGGTCTACACTACAACGCAACTTTTATCAGAGTGAACAAAGAGATGAAATTCTTCCATTCCATATATAGGAAAACTGTCCATGGTGGAAGTATTTATAGATAAAGTAGTGCATTTCTAGAAGGAGAACAGAAATGAATATTTTGCTTAAAGGAGTAATGGATAGGAAATTCTGTTGTGATATTCAATACACACTTCCTTCCAAATCTTTCCCCCAGGGCATTAGTCTGACAACCTTTCCTTAAATTTCGGCTTCACTCAGAATCTAGCATACAAAGACAAGTGACTTGGACCAAATCCCAACCATATCCCAGGACTCCCTATTGCTTTATTCTGTCTTTTTTCTCCCTTGAACTGATTCTCACCTCTTACCAACTAGGACATACGTTTCCTGGTGGAAGGGGCCTTATAAGCTGCACCTAGTATATCTGAAACAGTACCTGGCATATAGTACTTGTTTAATAAATATTTTTGAGTGAACTAAATGTTATAGAATAGAACAAGGACAAGAGCATGAGCTCAATCATTAAAGTCCCCATTTATTTCCCATTATTCCATCTAAGACGGAACAATTAGGATTATTATATCTGAACATTGCAAGATATATCCAGATGACCACTAAACAATTGAATTGTTATTGATTATGTTTTATGTTTGTTAATTTGTTTCATAGATAAAAAGAAATGAAATAATTAAAAATGATTATAAGTCAAATTGTATAGCACATTTGAAAATATGTGTCAGAAAGTCATTACAGTTTATATTGCAGTGAAATTTCACTGAGTAGGCACACTCAGCATTTATCCATCTTTTATACATATTGATCTATTATGTCTAACTAGATGTTTATGGATCATGTAGGTAAACACACCTCTTTGTTTAATTTTAATTAATTAATTAATTAATTATTAGAGAAGGAATAGGGAGAGGATGGGGAAGGGGAGAGGGAGAGAGAGAATCTTAAGCAGGCTCTACACCCAGCATGGATCCCAACACAGGGCTCAAACCCACAACACTGAGATCATGACCTGAGCCAAGATCAAGAGTCAGACACTTAACCCATTGAGCCATCCAGGCACCCCTAAACACACCTGTATTTAAATATGAGAAAATTGTGTGTATCTTCCTTCAAACATCTTGGCATGAATTGTATATTTTAGGTAATTTTACTTCCTTTATTGTAATTTATAACCTAAGCCATATGGATAGATTATAAAATATGACTCAAATAAGAAAATATGAATATTTTATGGTCTTCTATTTTCTTTGCAATATTAATATTAAGATGTTATATTTGGCATAATTCTGTGTCCAACAGCTCTGGTTATATGTTTCATGTTTTATTGATATTAAATTAATGTAGATAGCAATCTAGGAGCCAAATTGCTTCAGGCAATAAGAATACTGCCAAGGGAGACTGAAGGTAACAATTTTCTTTTTGGTATAAAATCAAGATTGTCCTAATAATGAAATAGCAGTATCTTTTTGACTAGTTATTAACTCTTGTGTAACAACTGAATGTTGCTGTTTTTTCTTTCTCCCCAATTCACAAACACATAAAAAGTCATATATGATATCAACTAGGAATATAGTAGGTGTTCAAAAAATATTTTTGAAGAAAAAACACAAGAAAAAGGAAGAAAAGAATGAAGAAAAGGAAGGAATGAAGAAAAGGAAGGAAGAATGAAGAAAAGAAAGGAATAAAAGGAAAAGGAAGGAAGAAAAGGAAGAAAAGTTGTGGAGGAAGAAAGAACGGAAATCTGTGGAATGTACAACTAGGTGCCAATGCCATCAATTCTGTCCCTAAATTGAGACTCTTGGTCTCTGAGCATCTACTTTATATTATTATACATGTCATATCCTATACAGAACACATACCATATACCAGATCATAGGGACCAAACATTATATGGCAATGAACCATTTTTACTGATTAAAAAATATATCCTCTGATATGATTAATATGTTGTCTGATTAATTCTAAGTATACCAATATGAAATAAAGGCATTTTTCACAAATCTCAGAGAAGCAGTATGTGATTCTGCTACAAAAGAGATAGGTGAACACAATGCTTTTGTTTTTAATAGTTTTCTCTACTCCATTTTATTACTTACTGAACATTTTTTTGTATTTTACAATCTATGAATGAAACTTAAGTGCAACTATTTCTCAAGCAGAATTTCATTGCAAATCCATAAGCTTATTTACTATTACTTTAAGTGCTCCAGTATTTATTTTTTACATAAGACATAAAAAAGCACTTTAGTTTATAGTTTTTGCATTCCCCCATAAACCACTGTGTTACTAAAAACATTCAGTTTCCTTTACCTAACAAAATAAAATAATACAAGTTAAGTCTATGGAATATTTCCAATAGAACAAGTAACATTTAATGTTTGTTGCTTTTTTAAAATATTTGTCAAGGGTGTCTGGGTGGCTCAGTCAGTTAAGCATCGGACTTGATTTAGGCTCAGATCATAATCTCTGGGTTGTGAGATTGAACCCTGTTTTGGGTTCTGTGCTGAGTGTGGAGTCTGCTTAAGATTCTCCCTCTCCCTCTTACCTCCCCCTTCCCTTTCAAAAAAATGTTTGTCAAATAATAGGGAATATCTCTACTGAAATAAAGTTTCTTAGCATTTTGGATATTATGACATAACCTATTTATCTCACTTTGTTTAGGGATGAGAAAATCATTATAGGAGTAAATCTGTGTATTCATGGTATTATGACAAATCATTTATAACAAATTTTACTCTTCACTAAAAAATGAAGAAATTTTGCCTCTGGGTCTATACTAGCAACCTGACAATTTTGCCATCCAGAACTCATACTATTCAAACTAGTAATTAGAACAAAACTTCTCAAAATTTTAGTTGATTATCAACTATTATCAAATAGGTAATTAGTGTGTAGTCTGGAAAAATTCTCATATGTGATAGAGGATGACAGGTATAGAGAAAGTCCTGTGATTTAGGAAATAGCCTCTAGATAGAAATAGTCACTGTAGAATTGGAAGAAACTTCATAAAACATTTATTCAACCACAACACCTGAATGGAGCCTAAATCAAATTTAAAATTACCCAATTGTGTAATTGTTTATTTCTTTATCTACTTTCCCATAGATTATAGCCTTCTTAATGGATAAAACAATATGTTTATTTCTTTCTGCAATAGCTACTATATAATTGGTGCTAAATTAAGTTAGTTAATAAATTTACACAGTATTATTTAATATAAATCTACATTTAAGGTTATATTCAGATTTCTAAAAATATCTAAGAAATGACTTAGTATGTCATTCTGCCACACAATTTCAAAGGGTCTCAAAATCAGTCAAGCCCAAGGAAGCTACCATAAAAACTCATTGGTAATTGGTATATTCAAAAATTTTAAAAGATTTTGTTTATTTGTTCTACAGAGAGAGAATAGGGGGGAGGAGCAAAGGGAGAGGGAGAAGCAGACTCCATATTGAGTGCAGAGCTGGATGCGGGACTCAGTCTCAGGACCCCGAAATCAGAACCTGAGCAGAAATCAATACTCAGATGCTTAACCAACTGTGCCACCCAGGTGCCCCTCAAGATTTTTTAATGTGTGGGGAAAGCAGTAATTGAAATTAATCTTGAAAAAATTACCTCTCTCAGTCACTCTCTCAAATAAATGAACAAATTTTTTTCAAAATAAAAAAATAAAAAATAAAACATTGTTATATCTTTATTATTGATGTTATTTACATCATTATAATGTACAGATGATTAAGCCTCTAATAGGTCTTCTTAGACCCTGACAACTATTTTGAGATCCTTAAGAGTAGGCCTCATTCTTTGTATTTCTACAGTGTAACAAATACATACATACATAAATGAAAAATTGTCTTTTTAGGGACCTCCTAGAAATTGAAGGAATAATTTAAGATATGGATAGATAAAAATGTGCCACATGTTTTGGGAACAGTAGTTTACCATACCTACAATATGCCATAGGAGGGAAATGAGTATATACAGAACTATAGATAGGAATGAAAGGTTAAACTTAAGTGGATTTATAAAGCTTTTAATTTCATGTCACAGATTTGTAATTTACCTGGGATGACTAGAAATTGGGTTTTGGTGTTGATGCCTTATTTCCATGTATCTCTCCTTATTTATTAAGTTTTAGAAATGACATAATAGATCATTAGCAATATAAAAACAGTGATTAAAAACTAAAAAAACTAATAGACAACACCCATTAATCCACATGAAAACTGATAAGGACCTAAACCAGAGAATGAACCATAATGATGAAAGAGTGAAAATAGGATGGTAGAAAGAATCAGGTTAGTATCTTAGCATCTGACTAGGTAATACCAACTCAGCTCTCAGTGAACATGAAAAGAAAACTGTAATGGGAATTTGAGTAAGTCAATCTTATCTTCCTACCTATTTCAAATGGATTTAAGCTAGACAGCACTTAGCATAGATTGTTTGCTTTGAAAATGAAATAGAAACTTAAGCTTTTGATACTGATACTACCTAAAGGAGACTAGAGGACCTCACATCTCTCTTTCTTACCATGATTAGCCAATAGGAAACTATAACAGTTCTTCTCAGCTCCAGTTTTTATATTATTTTTTTTCCAGTTGTTATATTCTGCCCTAAAAAGTTGAGTCTGGGACTCTGTAAACAACAATTTTTTCCTTTACATCCAATTCCTTTTTCTAAGTGGGAAAGTAGAGGGAGACTGTAATGTAGGACAAAAGACTCCTTCCTCCATCCAATAATGCCTTCACATTGTCAGAGGCACAGCCAACGCCTACCTTCAAAGTTTTCTCCAGTCTCTTTGTGCCCAGGTAGGCAGCCTCTCTCCTCTGAAATCTGAGAGCCATCTCTGAGGGTCTCAGTCTTTCTCCTCTGAGTTTCTCTGGCACCATCATCAGCCACCTTCCTCAGGTTCTCTGTATCAGAACCACAAAGGCCCTACCTGTTCCCAAGCTGCCAAATGATTCTGGCGTCCACAAACTCTCACCCTTGTTTTCCATTTCCTAAAGATGATAGTTGCTTACTGAAGTTACTACATCTACATTATTTCAGTGTTCCCTTTAGATATTTTTAGTCTTCAGATATGTGTATAACCAAAGTTTTATTAAAATCTGTTGATCTTTATATATGCATTGTAATATAAAAGCCACCAATCTCACCTAATTCTTGAATCTTAGGGGATCCCCTTCATTTTTACCTTCTCAAAGAGACAAGTCCCAGCCACTTACTTAAATTAATTCCAGATCAATTCTTCTTCAAAGAATTAATTTCAAACTCAACTTTTTCTCCACACTTTTATTCTTTGGATTTGAATCTTCAATTGCTAAGATGGCTATCATTTAGGAAATACTCTATATCAGTCAGAGGACCAGCAGAAAATATATATATAGTCAATAGTTCAACAAATGAGATTTTAATGAAAAAACAAAAAACAAAAACAAAACTGTTAGACAATAATGAGAAAAACTAGATGACTTTGGTTTTGGCAATGACTTTTCAGATACAATATCAAAGGCATGCTTCATGAAAGGAAGAATTGATATATTGAACTTCATTGTAATTAGAAATCTCTGCTCTGTAAGACGTTGTTAAGAGAATGAAAAGTCAAGTCACAGACTGGGAAAAAAATTATTTCTAAAACACATCTGACAAAGGACTTGTAATAAAAAATATAGAAGGAACTCTAAAAATTCAAATGTAAGAACAGCAAAAACAGCAATTAAAAATGGGCCAAACATTTGAAAATACACCTCACTAAAGAGGATATGCAAATGTCAAATAAGCATATGAAACAGTATTTATCACATCATTAGAGAATTGCAAATCAAAATGAGATACTACTATATACCTAATAGAATGACTAAAATCTAAAACACTGAGGACACCAAATGCTGCAACAAGAATTTTGATTTAGTGTTGGTAGGAATGCAAAATGGCACAGGACTTTTGGAATGTACTTTGGCAGTTTCTTACAAAGCTTAATATATTATTACCACACAAATGAACAAACACACTCGTAGTTATCTACCCAAATAAGATACAAACTCATGTCTGAAAAAACCATGAAAACCAAAAACCTTCACATGACTATTTAGACCAGTTTTATTAATAATTGCCCCAAATTGGAAAGAATGAAAAAAGTGTGATTAAAGTTCATTAATTATCTTGAATTCTTTTTCAGGCAACTAAGAGGTTGCCATTTTTTGGTGATTAGTTACTGAAAAATTATTGTGTTGTTTGGCAGTATCATGTTTCCCTGTACCTGTTGTTGATAAGTGTCTAAATATAACTAGGTACTGTTAAGTAACAAAAATACTTCATACGTAGACCAATTTTTTTCCATTTTTCAAATATATTTTGAATAGTTACTATGCACTGAGCATTATTAATTGTTCTTGTAAATAGAACTTTGTCCCACACACACACCCCACACACAAAATGTAAGTCCAAACCCATCTTACCTGTAGAATGTGGCCTTACTTGGAAATAGGGTATTTGTAGATATGGTCAAGTTAAGATGAGGTCAGTAGGGTAGGTTCTCATTCCATATGACTGTTGTCCTTAAAGAAAGAGAGGAATTTGGACATGCACACACACAGAAAGGAGCCAACGGCCCAAGTGAAGACAAAAAAGACCAGGAGACAGCCATGTGACAATAGAGGCAGAGACTGGACTAAAGGAGTTGCCAACCCAGCAAGTCTAAGGATAGATGGGCTTCACCAGAAGCTAGGAGAGGAAGGAGTTCTCCCTTCCATATATCAGAGAAAGAATGGCCCAGCTGACCTTGACTCTGGCATTCTTTCCAGAACTGTGAGAGAATGAACTTCTATTCTTCTGAGCTATCCAGTTTGTTGTATTTAGGCATAGCAGCCCTAGAAAACTAATACAGAATTATGTATTCTAATATTGAAATATAGGTATATATTTTAATAGGCTCTGGGCTATATACTTAATGAACTCTGGAAAAAAACTCAATATTTGATCAATTTGTGAAGTAAGATGATGCAGCATCTCATTCAGCTATATGGATATACTTCATGTATTTAAAATATGATTATAAGTATTACTAATGTAAGACACATTATTTACTAGTGAAACAAGACTCTGTCCAAAAAAAGACATTTAAGGAACTTATAATATTACTGAGAGAGGAAGACATATACCATCCCCACCCTGCAAAACAAGTCCAATAAAGAAGGATTTTTCCAGTTGGTGACACTGGTACAGATATGATGCCCTACTAATTTCTTGTGAAGGAGAGGCTATATTTGGTTGGAAATACTTCAGAGCAGAGGCATGAGTTTAGGATTGTTTGGATTTGATAGTTTAAAATACAACTTAAGGAGAAGGGCTTGCCTAGGTAACCATGTGGACAGAGCCACAGAGGCAAAAAGCATGTGAGAGTGTGGTAGACAAGAAAAGACATAGCAAAGACAAGACCCATGCTCTTGTCTATGTTAAAATTCTTCAGCAGTGGCAAGTGCACTGGGCAAAGTTCTGACCTTGGAACCGTACTTCTCCACTCCTTTTGAAGGAACTCAGCCTCTGAAGCAACAGAGAAGGGTTTCTACGAATGGTATCCTCAGGACAGACAAGGTAAGAGGAAAACAAAAGAAAAAACAAAACAAGGTGTCAAATACTTCACCCCACCCTAAATATCTGTAAACTTATAAACTTTCACTCTCAAGAAACTCTTGCTTGAGACAGAAAAGTGTATTTATTTTGATTTCGCTGTTGGAAGTTCAAATATGAAAAGCCAGAGCCTCTTAGAATTTAAGACTAAAGTTGGTATTTTAGAGTAGGAAACTGAGGTTTAGACTGATTAGCTTATTGGAAGAAAGATCACAAGGGAATGTGACCAGACCTTAGAAACAGTGGTTCTTTGGGAAGTGCCCATCCCCTGTTTCTTTGGACGAAGCACAAAGACTGAAGAAGGGGAAGTAAAGCCCTAGATATGAGGAGAAAAGACTAGGGCTTGGCGTCCCACAGGTGATAGAAAAAGTGGCAACAAGTCTGATGGGAAAACCCATTATCCAAAATGGCATCCAGGAGAGTCTTAGTTAAAGGAGTATGAGGTCAACTATACAAAGTCATGAACTGCAAGAGTAGTGTGAGAAGATAACCAAGGTTCCTAAGTACCCACTCCCCACCAAAGTTTCTGAATTGTTGGGCATATCAAGGTATTCTAATAAGGATAAATCTTACTTGCTTGACGTGAATGATTTTTCTTAATGTATCGTTGGATTTGGTTTGCTAATATTTTGTTCTCTATGTTTATCAGAGATATTGGCCTGGAGTTCTCCATGTGTTGCTGTTTTTGGTTTTGTTTGTTTGTTTGTTTGTTTGTTTTTTATCTTTACAGTTTGTTTATCTAGATTTGGTACCAGAGCAATTCTGATCTTATAGAATGAATTTGAAATTTTTCCATTCTTTTCTGTTTTCTGGAATAGTTGAAGAAGAATGGATATCAACTCTTTAAATGTTTGATAGAATTGACCTTTGAAGACCTCGGATTATGGAGTATTGTTGGGAGTGTTCTGATTACTGATTACATATCATTGCTGGTAATTTGCTCAAAATCTTTCTTTCTTGATGATTCAGTGTTGGGAGGTTACATGTTTCTACAAATTTATCCACTTCTTCTAGGTTGTCCAGTCTCTAGCTCATAATTTGTATAATATTCTTTCATAATACTTTCTATTTCTGTGGTCTCAGTTATTGTTTCTCCTGTTTCATTTCTGAGTTTGATTTCCTTTTTTTTTTTTTTTTTGATAAGTCTGGCTAAAGGCTTACCAATTTTTTTTTCTCTTTTCAAGGAAGCCCCTTCCTAGTTTCACTGATTTGTTGTTCTATTTTGCTTTTAGTCTATATTTTACTTCTGTTGTAGTCTATTATTTTCTTCCTCCTACTGGTTTTGGGTTTTGTTGTGCTTCTCGCTTTAGGTGGAAGATTTGGGTATTCATTTGAGATTTTTCTTGATTCTCGAAGTAGGCCTATGTTGCTGTAACGTTTCCTTTTAGTGCAACTTGTGGTGCATCCCAAGGAATTTGGAGCATTGTGTTTTTACTTTTTCATTTGTCTCCATGTATGTTTTCATTTCCTCTTTGAGTTATTGATTGACCCATTCATTTATTCATTCAATGTTACTTAACCTCCATGAAATGGTGTTCTTTCCATATTTTTTCTTGTGGTTGATGGCTAGTTTCATAACGTTGTTGGTAGAAACGATGCATGATATGACTTCAGTTTCCTTGAATTTAGTGAGACTTGTTTTGTGGCCTCCAATGTGATCTGTTTTGGAGAATGTTCTATCTGTACTGGAAAAGAAGGTATATTTTCCGGTTCCAGGCTAAATGTTGGAATATATCTCTTAGAGCCATCTAGTCCAATATGTCATTCAAAGGCACAGTTTCCTCATGGATTTTCTGTCTAGATGACCTATCCATTGATGTAACTGGGGTGTAAAAGTCCCCTGCTTTTATTGATTACTCTGAATATGTTCCTTGTTTTTAATAGCTGATTTATGTATTAGGTGACTCCCATGTTGGGTGCAGAAATATTGGCAACTTTTATATGTTCTTGTTGATTGTCTGCTTTAGGATTATGTAGTGTACTTCTTTGTCTCTTGTTTCAGTCTTTGTTTGAAAGTCAATTTTTTGTCTGCTGTAAGTATTTTAAACCTGGCTTTCTTTTCACTTCTGTTTACATGACAAATGTTTTCCCAAATCTTCACTTTAAATTTACATCTGACTGGAGGTCTGAAATATGTCTGTTGTTTGCGGTATATAGACAGGTTTTATTTTTATCCATTCTGTCACCCTATGTCCTTTGATTGGAATGTTTGGTCCATTTACATTTAAAGGAATAATTGATCACTCTCTCTCTCTCTCCCCCACCCATACATGTATATATATGTATTCCCTGCCACTTTCTTGTTTTATGGTTGTCTGCACAGTTCTTTATTTCTTCTCTTGCTCTTTCTCTCATATTTGCTTGATTTCTTTATGCTATACTGAGCTTCCTTCCTGTTTGTTTTTTGTGTGTCTGGTACCAGTTTTTTATTTGTAGTTACCATCATGTTTACAGATAGCATCTTTATGCATATAGCAGTCTATGGTGAGTTGATGGTTGCTTAAGTGTAAATTGATTCCTTACACTTCTACCATAAACGTTTTACGTAAGGATATGGTACTTTACATCTTTTTATGATATGCCTCCCTTACTGATTTTTATAGATATATTTAATTTTACTGCTTTTTTGCTTCCTCTTTTTCTTCCTCCTACATATGCTCTTTCCTTTCCACTCAAAGAGTCTCCCTTCATGCTTATGGTACAGACGGTTTAGTGATCCTAAATTCCTTTAACTTTCATTTGGGAAAC